>NC_090926.1:402855936-403158966 GCF_040938575.1 Ambystoma mexicanum | reverse complement strand
TGGGCGTCACTCTAATGTCGTGTGCAACAACCTAGGCTTTGTCTTCAGGTGGTAGGATTTCGGGGTCCCCAAACCAGCGTCTAAAAATCTGTGCAAGGGCCATCTGAGACCAACATGTCACAGCTTGGCAGAGTCTTAAGTTCTCTTTAAAAGATAGTTGGTAGAGGTAGACTCCTCTCAACTATGGTCAGCTCTGACCACCTCCCCATTCTAGGATTTTGGTCTCAGGGACACTCTCCTCCGGGCTACCACTGTTGTATCCTCCTTGTCCTTCTGTGAAATTGCAATATCTCAGAAGGTGTCTCTCCCGCTAGTCCCCGGGGGTCCGTCGTCCAGGTGGCCAGGACACAGCCATCGCTATTGGAGCCAGTTCCTGGGGGTGGACCAGGGCGGGAGGATCACCTGGAAGGGGGGGTCTTCAGGGAGTGGAAGTGGGACACTGAAGGGTGAGACGTGGTATCCCCTTCCTTATAATACCTTTTCCCCATCCTACCAGATAGGATACCTAGAAACACAACCCCCCCCACTTTTCCGACACAAACATTTTCTCACAGACAATTCATCGTGAGCGACAACAGACTAACATCAGAACCGTATGCCTGATATGTCCCAACACAAGGGTCAGGCAGAGTCAGGCAATTACTGATAACTACACACACCTGACTCCCATTACACTTCCCCACACGGATAAAAGGCGGAGCACGAAAGCACACTCTGAGCAAGGCCAAACGCATGAGGAAGCAGCTATGCTGAAACAGCAGTTTAAACCGAGGAGAAAGGCGGCGAGATCTGAGAGGACGACAAGGAGGAAATTACCCTTGCCCTTTACAACCCAGAACCACGACTTTCAAGAAGTCTCAAGGAAAAGAAACATAAGACCAGGAATTGCAATTGATGAACAGTGTAGCGTGTTTCAAAGGTACACGGGGCCCTCCTGCACTGATAGCTAGGGTGGGGAGAAGCGATTGCCACTGTGGTACCATCCCTGTCTCCGACAGCAAAGCAACGCCAATGAGCTCAGCAGAGCCAGTGAGTTGGAGAAATTGATAGCAGATCGGACTGCGTTATTCTCAAGGTTTCAAGCGGCAACATCGTAAGAAGAAAGAGAACTTGAATACAATTGAACATTGTGAAACTAAGATTGGTACCAGATATAGAGTGGTCCAGCGCCATGTGGGTGCTCACTCGAAGGTCTCGGTTTGGTATCACCCCCCCTTCTGAGCGGGGAACAATTGTTGAACTGTAAAATCGAAGTGGTCCTGCAGCGGGTTGTGTTAAATCCTGTGCACACTCGAAAGTCTTTGATTTTTTGTAAACTGAAGTTGATCTGAGCCCGGCTGAGGGGGACTCATTGTAGGAAAGGGGTCTGAACCTAGAAGTGGGGGATCCTGGGTGAAGAGTAACACACCCGAGAAGATATTGCTGTGGTAAATGTGATCCTGACTGAGGGATGCCTAACACACCCGAGAAGATATTGCTGTGGCAAATGTGAACCCGACTCAGGGATACCTGCGAATTAGGGTGAACAGTAATACACCTAAGAAGATTGTTGAGGCAAATGTGAACCTGACTGATGGATGCCTACAAATTGAAGTTGGTCTGAACCCGACTGAGGGAGGCTAACGGTGAAAGAGGGATCAGAGTCCGGCTGAGGGTTATTCAGGGTGAAGAATAAATCGCCCGACATGAATATTGAGAAAGGAACTTTTCTTTGTTGTTTATGGGACATCAGGTTTTCTAAGTCAAGAGATTTTGCACTAAAGAGACTTGGGCACCAAAGGCCCTGATGTTGGTGAAAGGAACTGTGACCTCATGCCAGATGAGCCCTGGAGTGTGCTGTGCTCAAGTGACCTGCCTTGTCCCATGCTAATAACATGGGGAAGAGAGGCCACAGCCTACACATCCTGAATAATCATTTTGTAAACACTTCTTTCTTTTTGTGAACATTATCCCACATACTTTTGTAGCATAGCAGTAAGGATTGGCAATAGTTTTTTTTAGTATAGGCCCTTTGTTTTACTAGACTCCACAAGGACAGTATTATTATTATTTGATGGTTGTAGCTTGCTCCCATCTTAGATTTAGGTTTAGATTAGGGGTTTATCCCACCCATTTTGCAGTTGAATAAATACCCTTGAACTGTGATCACTTGTGTCTGTCTTACTTTGATATCATGCCTTACTTACAGTAGGAACCTCCATGGTCTCTTCGGATATTATCTTGCAACTCTATCTCCCCCTTGAGCATTTCACCATCCTCCTCCCGAGGTGGTAATGGCTCTCCCCTTCTCCTCTTAAATACTCTCCTACCGACCTCTAGAATAACACTTTCTCGTGATGGTAGTGATTCACTTTCCAACCTCCTCAATATAACTGTCTCTAGATGTTAACAATTCTTCTATCAACCTCAATACATTTCCTCCAACTTCCAAAATAACTCTTTCTCCAGATAGTCGCAGTTCTCCTTCCAACCTACTCAGTATAATTCTCTCCAGATGGAAACTCTCCTACGCCACTGTAACTTTCTCCCCACAACCTCCTCGGTATAACTAGTCTCAGGGCGCATATTTCTCCCTCTAATCTTCTCAACATAACTCTCTACAGATGGTAACTCTTCTCCTTCTCCTCTGTAACTTCTCCCTACATCAATCTTCTCTAAATAGATGTCTCTCTTGCAAATCTACTCCATACACCTTCTCGAACACACCACACTATGACTGAGCAAGCTGGATCTTATACATTGTAATACCTCTCACTCTTCAGTGATGCTCAGAAGAATTGATTGCACCGGTGTAGTGTAGGGCGGTCTGTTCTCTGGGCCATGTGCTTGGGGTCATGTGAGCTGTGAGGAGGTTGGTCTGAACTTATATTAAGCCCTGCTGCCATCTTGGATTGTAAATCTGCCCTGGACATGTGTGAGGTATCTTTCCCTTCCCTTTGAGGTCCTGCTGCCATTGTTCCCTTTGAATTGGGTCTCTGGGTGCTCTCATCGTGTAAATCAACAGCCGGGAAGTGGTTTGTTGCAAAGGGGAAGCTGTGTTGCAGAGAATTGGCAACTAATTCCCGCAACAGTAGTGGGAGTAGGAGAACTGTGCTAATGTGTTTGGTCCCTTGCATGGATAATGTGCATACATTTCACTTAATTTGTTAAGTGCAACTTTGTATCCGTGGGACTCATGCAGTCTGTAAAATGCTGACTCATTCTAATGAATGTTTCCTTCGTCTGCTGTTGTATAGACAAATATATTTTCACATTCACA
The DNA here is from genome assembly GCF_040938575.1 of Ambystoma mexicanum. Taxonomy (NCBI): domain Eukaryota; kingdom Metazoa; phylum Chordata; class Amphibia; order Caudata; family Ambystomatidae; genus Ambystoma; species Ambystoma mexicanum. Next base: position 403,155,707 of record NC_090926.1, on the reverse strand, counting down.
GGTGAATTCAAAGCTCTGCAACGTTGCCTCCTGAAAGGGCAATGTATTCATTCCTACACTGAGTTTTTGATTCGGGGCTGGAATAGCTCTCTAAAAACCCTACTATTATGATTAGAGTTTGTGTCTGACCCCTTACTCTGTTTATGTTTGGTATGGAATCTTATCAAATGCATAAAACCATGTATGTCTTTGGTGGTTGTGGGAGAGGTAGTGCTCCTGTGATCGCTGCCTGCCGAAGAGCGGGGATTGGTTGTAGGTGGTCTGGGGATTGCCTTTATTGCAGCTCCAGGCTCACCACCCACTAGCTTGGGCAGCCCCCGGCCCGTTAAACCACCCCACTGTGACGGACATGGTGTAGAAGGGTAGTGCCTGACTATGCTTCTGGCATTCTGTGTTTGCTCGAGGGCTTTGGCATTTTCTTCAGCATTGCCCTAATTGGCCTCCCATTCTATGTGCAATGAATGTGTTTGTATTCCATGTGACACTATGCTCATATTTGGTAACAACTGATTCTCTTATTATGGGCTGGAATTTTGGGCTACCACAGAACATCGGGGGCCAGATTACAGAAACGTTTCATCGGTGCAAGTGTAAAGTTGCATGGTGTTAGCACTAGGGTAAAGTTTGTGCTATTTTTAAAAACACTGGGAAATATTAGAAAACCATTGCACTGTGACAAGTGCAGTTTGGCATGGTATACGCACCAGGGCAAACACTGCCCTAGTGAAAAAAAAAGTATTAGCACTAGGGCAGATCCCTGCGACAAAGATGCTGTGAGAATGTATCTTTTTTTTGCACTAGGGCAATTTTTACCCTGGTGCGTATACCATGAGAAACTGCACTTGTCGCGGTGCAATGATTTACTGTGTAACTTTGCACTTGCACCGGTGCAGCGTTTATGTAATCTGGCCCCAGGAGTCTAATGATTCACAATGTTATAGGTGGGCACATGGCAGTGGTCGTACATCCACCAGGAGGCAGCATTGCGTTCAGTCTACCCGCGTGCAGCATGTCCAGAGACTCAGACAGGTGGTTTTCTCACCCTGAGGACATTTTAGTAAGCATCATTTATCTATTGTATAGCACTTCAAGCAGGATTCCCCCAGCTTCTGAGCGCTGAAAATGAGTGTTATTATTACCCCATGTTGCATCAAAGTTGGCTATGTTTAGTGGCAGCATATTTTGTTTGGAAGGCAAGGAAAGCTTTATTATGGCTAGACGAAAAGCAGTGAAACGTAATTAAGAGTGCAGCATTTTGAGATTTGAAAGCAAACTAGGTTAAGGAGCCAAGGGCCATTAGTACTGCAAAGAATGCCTAGGAAAAAGGCATAACAAGAGCGCCACAAAGCAGACTCTTACGGCTCGCTTTTGTGTCCCCAGCGATCATACAGAGACCTGATGCAATCTAGGTCCCTCGTACATAAATGTTCTTAGATGGAGATGCAATTTTAACATCTGTTGTGGCCTTGCTCAGTAGGACCTCCACTGAGCTTTGTGGGCTGTCCACACGGCACCCCTTCCCATAAAGGCGTGGAGCAAAGAGGAATGGGCGTACACATTTTTATTGTATACGTGCCCCGTCCCTTCTTCTGTTCACCCCCCTCCACGTCACATCCTGTTTCCTCCTCTCCACCGGGCTCCACCCCTTTTCCATAACGACAAGGAGAAACCCAACAATTTAAAGCACAACGCTACAACCTCCCACCATTTAAAGTACCAGTCCTCATTACCCCATTTCTTCAATGAGTCGGTGGGGTCTGGTCCTTGCCCTTTGAGGTCTCTCAGGTCTGGCTACCTCTACAGATCCAGGAGACCTCCAAACCTGATCCTTCCCTGTATCATTCTCTGAATCTTCTCCATCACCCTGGTAAGGTGCGTCTGAATCTGGAATTTCTGCTTCACTGTCGCTTTGGGGTTAATTTCTCCAAAGCTTACCCACCAGTTTCTTGAAGTGCGAGGCATTCCGGGTCACCTGATGACTGACCCCCTCCATCTTCAATATCAAACCTTTTTTCTGAATAATCATCAAAGGGTCCAGGTTGCAAACTTACTACCACATCACCAACCTCTAGGCGCGACTCCCCTGCCTGGCGGCTAGCATCCGCACAGGCCTTCATCTTCTCTTTTGCCTTTCCAGCACAATCTTTCATAATCTCATCTTCCTTATGTTGTGCCCAAGCATGACTTCTGAGAGACATGTCCATATCGTGCAGTGGGGGGTGTTTCTACAACCCTGCAATAGTTGATAAAGCAGCTGCTCAAATGGCTTACCTGTCAAATGCGCTATCTGAAGATTTCCCATGAATCTCTCCACGGTCCCATTTGCCTGAGGCCACAGTGGTGTGACTCGTCTGTGCATAAACCCCATGTATTCCACGAACGTCCCGAAGTCTTGGCCCGTGAAGGGGGGACCATTGTTTGATTTAACAACGCTGGGAATGCCATACGGCGAGAAACATCTTGTCCAATCCGAGGGTGACATGATGAGCAACCATGGACACCACCAACTGTTCTCAGGGAATCTTCTCGAGTATTCATCCAGAGCTACCAACATGTAAAGGCCACCGTCTAATGAGCGGAAGAAATCAATAGCCATCTCTTCCAATACCTCATCCGGCAATGGTCTCATCTGGAGGGCCTCTGGGCGTGTTTGGGGAGTTATTTCGCAGCATTTGTGGGACACAACTTAAGCACCTCTTCCACTTGAGCGTCGAGCTGTGGGAACCACACTTTCTGCCTCAGTAGCCGTTTTGTTGAGACTATGCCCCAATGTCCCTCATGTGCTAACTTCACCACCTATCGCCTTCGCGATGCTGGCATGATGATTTTATTTCCTTTTAGTAGTAGCCCCTCCTCTGACATAGAGAGTTCTTCCTTCACCAATAAGAAACTCTTGATGTAATTCTGAACGTCTTGTGACTCTGTCTCTGTATTCTCTTTTTGCATGTTTTTATCGCCATGTCTAAAGAAACTCAGCAATGATATGGACCGCTTGATGCTGTTTAGATTCCTGTAGCAGCCGGTAGCTACCCACCCCTGTGGGAGTGGCATGGTTCCACATAATGAATATATTTATATCTGCCACTGATGGTTTAGTGGTCTCTGGTTTCAGGGGGGTGTCATGATAGGAAATCAGCATGATTAGCCTCATTTCATGGCTGATGGAATATGTTGAAAGCATATTCCTATAGTTACAGGCCCCACCCCGCTATCCGCAAGGGCATCCTCACCTGAGGGTTGCCTCAAATGAACAATAAGGCCTGATGGTCTATTATTATGGTGCAAGAGTTTCCCTACAGGAAAAGGTGGAAATGTCCACAAGCCCACAGCACCACCAAACTCTCCTTTTTCGTCTGGGAGTAAGCTTGTTCCATCTTAGACAGGCTTCGACTCGCATTTGAAACTATGTGACGCTGTTGTGATTCATCTTCATCAACCTGTGCCTGAATGGCAACTAAGCCCACCGGGCTTGCGTCCACCGTCAACTCTGTGCCCCGAGCTGTGTCAAAGTACGCCACGTATTCGGACGTTGCGATCATCTGACAGATGATTTCAAATGCCTCCCGACATTCTTTGGACCCCATAAACGGGACATGTTGTTTTGTGAGATCTCTCAGGGCCCACTGATGGTCGCAAAGTCCTTTATATTTTGGGTGCAATAGCTGGCCAAGCCTTTCTCCGGGTCTGGGTCTGGTGTAATTCCCTGCGTCAAGAAAAGGTGACAAAAGAATCTGAGTGTGCCTTTTCAGAATTGGCACTTGTCCTTGTTCAGGTGAGGTTGGCCACTTCGAGCGCCATGCATACTCATGCAAGGGTATGGTCATGTTGTTCTGTGTCTATGCCAAAAACCAGAATATCATCGCTGTAGTTAAGACAGTTTGGAATGTGTTTGATGACAATGTGGATTTTGGCCTGGTAATCTCTGCGGCTGACAACACTCCGAAACTGAGCCCCTTGTATCGATATAGCACCAAGTGTGTCACAAAGATGGTGATGTATCGTGACTCTGGGCTCAATTCCAGCTGATGATAGCCCTGGTTTAGGTCTAATTTCTAAAGACTTTGGCCCCATTGAGTAAATATATCATGTCCGTGATGCATGGGGCCTGGTAGCACTCCCTCGTGATTGCTTCATTTGGGTGCCTCATGTCCACATACAGCATGATGGTATCTGATCCCTTCTTGTGCATTGGTACAATGGGCAACACCCAGGGAGTGGGCCTGATGCCAGTTCTATAATGTTGTACTCTAACAATTTGTGCAGTTTCTCTTGCACTTGCTGCTGTAGGTTCACCGGTATGCCCGATAGTGTTGGGCTAATGGACAAATAGTGTGGTCAATATGCAGCTGTATTTGCCTGTGTTTTAATTTGCCCAGTCCGTTCAATAGCGACGTCAATGTACGTATGCGCCATCAGTCTATACAGCACATGTATCAGCCCCATGTCTAGTGCGGCATTCAAACTTAATATGCAGCCACTTTGTGCTGCCACCTCTAGGACATGTATGGGTAGCTTCCTCACTTGTGTCTTGTATCTACAGGTGGCTTCAAAGTATCCCTTGCACGGTAACAGTGTCCTAGACCCATAAGGATAGGCGTCCACTTCTGAGGGTTGTTGACGTGGGGCTTTTAGGGTGTTCTTATAGACTTCCTCACTGATCACATTTACCGTGGCCCCTGTATCTATAGAAAATTCTGCTTGTAGGTTGTTAATTTGTAGCAACAAAGTATGGCTATGTTCTACCGCTTGCTGATTTCCCAGTGCCTATAAGTAGCCCTAAAATCATGGATCATCGACTCACTTTCAGACAGAGATTGCTCAATCAAGTAACGCATGTGGCATTGCGCCCTCCTTGGTTGTCGGGAGGCTGATGAGCAGGACATCCGTCTTTCAGGTGCTCGTCGATATTCTTCCCTCCTTAGGCTCTCCTTGTGGCTTCCTGGGGGTTTATATACTGGACAATGGGCTGTTGACAACACTCCTGACCACTCCATCCTTATAGCGGGAGGGCCCATCATTTCTCCTCTATGGGAGTTTTCGAGATGTACTGTCTTGAAATGAATTTCACCCCCACAGGCTGAGCACAGCTGGCTGATTGCTGGGCATGGCCCTTCATGTGGGTATTCATATCCGCACCAGAAGCAGAATTGATCTGTCTGACTCTGTGGATGTGTTGCTGTGGCCATTTTGTTCAACACGTGGACAGGGTAGCTGGGATTATTCATCGTCTCTACTCTATTGCCATGTCTGAGCAAGCTAGTATCAGGATCTTCACAAGTGATCGTGGCATCTGGAGTACCTTTTTCTTGAAGTTTGTGCAATTATTTGTGATCTTAGTGGTTCATTTTTCGAGAAGTTGTGAAATGCACAGTGTTTCATTCTTATCCGTAGCCTCATTACAAACGCTTGCATAGTTTCCCCCTTGTTTTGCGTCATGGTGTGGAAGACGTGCCTCTCAAAGTCGACGTTTGTGTGAGGGGTAAAGTATTCCATCAGCAGAGTTCTAAAGCCTCTAAACGTGTTGATGGTGTATTCCGGCAACTCACATAGAATGTCTCTTGTGGCCGGTCCTAATGCTAGAGTGAGAAGACTTTTTTCTATGGTCATCCAGGGGACCAAGGGCATCAATATACACTTCAAAATCGCTCACCATCTCACCCATCTGGGTTCCAGGCTGCTCGTTTCAGTTACATCAAACGCTCCAGGGAGCTGTAGGTGTAAGGATTCCTGAAGCCATGCCTGGAACAGACTTGGACAGGTCTATGACATGGTGGGTGGTCTGAAACGTTGTTTTGTGTCTTGGCTCTTGGCGCCAGGCTTTTTGCCCTGTCATCAGCTGCCTCCCCACTCTCACGGGCAAACCACACCACTTTTTTCCGTCGCGGCTTTACTGTATTGTTGGAGCATGATTTTTGGGCTGCTCTTGCCCTTTCTGACACTGCTACAGCTGTGGCTCGATATGTCAATGTTGACAGCCTTGCACTGCTGGAGCGCACCTCCAGTGCTTCGTGCCTCTGCCTTTTCTGCAGAACACCATGTGCTTCCGCTGACCATGGCGGGTGTTTGCACCTGGAGCGAGTCATCTGTGTCATTGCCAATATTGTGGCCTTGCTCAGTGAGACCGTCCACATGCCGACCTTTCCCCAATAAGGCGTGGACAACAGAGCAATGGGTGTACACGTCTGTATTGTTGGTGTGCTCTGTCCCTTCTTCTGTTGCCCCCACGTCACATCCTGTTTCCTCCCCTCCCTCAGGCCCCACCCCTTTTCCATAACAACAAGGACAAACCCAACAATTTAAAGCACAATGTTACAGCATCGTTTCAGCGACGCACAGCAGACGTGGGGGAGTGTATGTCTCAACTCATGGACATGATTTCAACATTGCAGCAGGAACTCAAAGAATTGCGAAAGGGCCAGATTGACAGATTCAATGACCCAGCTACCCCCTTAATGAAGTCAGCACACACTAGCACATTGTGACCAATAACTCAGTTTACCTGGCAAGCATTGGGGGAGCTGTAGCCAGCACCCCCTCCTGCAAATATCTCCAAGAAAGCCTCATGGCTCAGGTCAAGGGATGGCAAAAGGTTGGGAAGTTCAGTTTGCCCATCCTGAAAGGCAACACCAGAGAACAGACCTGCTACCATATTCCCACTGCAGATGAATGTAACGAGCAGTATTTCAGACAAGACAGTAGAACGTCCGGAAGAGCCCTGCCAGCATGCCATGTACTCTTATTAGTGGAGGAACAGAGGAGGGAGCACATTCATGTGTTTACCCTGCTGAGGCACCACAAGGAGGTTGCCAACACGGCTCAGCAGGTGAAGAAAGACGATGAAACGAAGGAAATATGTCGAAGTTTATATTAATGGAAACGTTTTTTTGCAAACAATGACCCACACTGAGGAAGTGCCAGTGAGTGCTACATAAGGGCCAAAATGCTATTGGAGAGATGGGGTGAGTGATATGTGACTAGTATTTTCGACAAAAGATGGAGCTCATTTTGAAAATATTTGTAATTTGGTGGCGGGGATCCGTTACGTGTTACACATTAATGTAAGTGTGTCCCAGCCGCCGATATTTGGCCATTTGCACTGCCGGGTGCAAATGTAAAGGGCAAAAGGCAGCATACAAGCATGCACGCGACCTTTTGCCCTTCACATTTGCACTCCACAGTGCAAAGTGAGCAAACACTGCCAGGCAGCTTTACTTTTGATTGTGAGCGTCGCTTGCCATGCTCCCATGGTAAGCAGATCACAATTACAATGAAACGCTCAGCCTCGGAGAACATTTAATTTTACTTTGTGAACATGCGTGCATGGTAAGCAGTGTTCACAATGAAAAATAAACACTGCTCAGCATGCAAGTATGTCAGACAGCGTTTATTTGTAATTGTAAACGTTTACAATGGATCCCTAAGGGATCCGCCTGCTTTCTGCTGGTGCATTAACCTGGCAGACCCCATTGTGGTCTCCAGCGTTTGCGCCAGCATGAAAATCCATGCCAGTGCAAATGCTGTAGCATTTGTATGGCGGAGAGGAAGGAGGTGGCAGAAACGCAAGTTACGTTCCACCCCTCTTTTCCGCCATACAAAGTATTGCAAATGGAGGTAACGTTAGTGGAAGGCGTAGAAGAATTACGCAAGGCGTTTATGCCTTCCAAGAACATTACACCCCCATTGAACATGAGCTCTGGAGTGGCTGCCGAGCATGGGGCCAAGAAGACAGTCAAGATGGAATGAGGTTAACAGATGAGGCGCAGTTAGGTCAGAGAAAGAAAAGTGAGTTCAAGCAGTTCAAGTTGATGGAACACCAGTCTTTTCCGTCCTGGATATCAGACAAGGACAAAGAAAAATGTGCTGAATTCACATCCACACACCTCTCCAAAAACCAACGGTTCACCCATGTAGCAACTTTAATGCTGGCTTCTGCAACTTGGGGCATGCGTGTAAATTCAAGAAGGCTTGCTCTTATTGCAGGGCTACCCACCAAGCAACCAAGTCTCAGAAGGGTCAGGACAGCCTCCATCCTGTTGGTCTCGGGAGGATAGCTCAGCACAACATGCTCGCCTAGGAAGCAAGACGACACGGAGCAACACAGGTTCGATCCCCTGGTCCGCTGCGCTTAGAAACCTCTGGGTATTAAGCATGTTATAAATAACCTATCATATCATATCATAAGAACAGGGGCACAGATGCACACGTCCAGAGATTCTAGATAGGTCAGCATAAAGAAGGGTCCCTCACCCATTGAGTTTAGGGTGCTGAAAAAAATATTAACTCACTACCCCAATGACAGGGGGTGGGAGGTATTCTCCCTAGAAATCTGGAAAAATGAACACACCTTGGGTAGAATAGAAGAGCCATTTAAATCAGTGCCCCTGCCTGACCTCATCATTCCCCTTTCGAATTAGAGTCGAGAAGGGTAATACTCACTCATACCCCATTTATCCTATACTAGGGGAAACATAGCGACCGGCTGCCATGTACACCGCGTATAAAGTGATGGAACTGGTTTGGCTAACAGGTAAGAGTGCATTTACGGCCAAGGCAGAGTTAGAGTCCTCTTGACGACTGCTTATGGTAGACCCAGACAGCTGTTTGGATTCCACCACTATAGGCAGATATCTTTTGAAAAATGAATGCCCGTGTGCTGCTCGGTATAAGACTCTTACTTTGAAATGTTTAGCACCTTTTTAGAATGGGTGAGATGTCAACATTTGAGAGATTAACAATGGAGTTGGGAGTTCCATTAGCAGAGGATACTTCTCTGGACCCTTCCACCTCATTGAACTTCTTGGGGAGTGAGATGGACTCAATAGTAAACACTAGTAAACAAATAGCACCAACCCAGATTTTCCACGCGATCTCAATAGCACCAACCCAGATTTTCCACGAGATCTCAAACTATGTGCTGACGTGACCATCTTGAAATGGCCTGCACTGACATAGAAAGCACGTGTGATTTAGCACAGGACCACCGCCACGAATTGGCGATTTTGAAAAGGGGATAATTAATGGACCAAAGCAGCAGCCACCTTGGGGGTAGTGTAAAATCCCAATATTCAAGAAAATAGATACTGGGCCTCATTACGACCCAGGCGGTAAGGGGTTTACGGCGCCGTAAACAGCGCCGACCCTTACCGCCTGAGTACGAGGTCCCTTAGCGCCATGGCGAATTTAACACCTGCTTTTAGCAGGTGTTAAAATCCATGGCGCTAAGGGACCATGGAGTTAATTACGCCACCGTAATTTACGGTGGCGTAATTAACGCCTTCCCCACTCCCATTATGCCCTATGGGGCAAAAATGGGAATGGGGAAGGGTAAATGGGGATTGGGGACTTACCGCCCCGCCAAGGTCGGAATGGGGCGGTAAATCCGCCAACCACCATGGCGTAAACGTAGTTTACGCCATGGTGGTAAAGTCACGGCCCAGGCGGTAACTTACCGCCTGGGTCGTGATGAGGCCCACTGTAGCCATCAAATATTGGACACTGCTCCGGAGTACCAAGATTATAAATTTCACAGGCATAAAAAATAAATATCAGATAAATACTACTTAGGAGCATTAAAAGGATAAATTGCAAATGTTGCAGATATTAAAAGCTGAAGTGCGATGTGTTTAAGCAAAGTCCGACACGAAAAAAGCAACAGTGAAGCCAGCTGTAACCCCTTGGCCCAAAAGGGGCCCCAGAAGAGAGGGGGTTATGGGAAGTATATGGATAGGTGTGTAAATAAAGACAAGACACAAGAAGGGGTTTAACAGCTTTTATTAAATGCCTATGTGTTTTGTTTGACATGGACTTACTTACCTGACTGTACCACGTTCCACACAAGCAAATCAAAATGCAAGACAATAGACAAGATAAAATAGCCTTGAGAAAGACCCTCCGGGGTTAAAACACATGTCGGCTGACCACCCTCTCTAGACATTGAGTCTACACTAAGAACAATAAAATCAGACTATAAAACACAGCAATATGCGTGGGATCCCTTTTTTCAAGGGTCAAACAAGTTTACTCTAATTGCAAGGTAACCAGGACTGTTCTGAAACTTTTTCCACAAGACGTATTAGGTTTACCTCTTCCAAACTGTGACCTTGCAGAGAAAAATTGAATTCAGCAATAATCACACACACAGCACAGCACAGGAGGGTTCAACATCTAGAACCCACCCTCTATCCCTACATATCAACAAGTATCAAACTTTAAAGTCACTACAACGAACGAGAACGATCATAACATTTTAGAACTCATTTGGGAAATTAAAACCAATAATAAAAATAGCTACTAGTCAACCTCTACAGCCATCCTTTAAGGGTAATCGCCTAAAAATATCATCCATGACGTTAAACAAAGTAATGACCTACTTCCAAAATGAGGCCTTCAAGTTGAAAACGCCAATGACTATGCTGAAGTACTTAAAATTCTCATGAACACAAACCCTTCTCTGAACAGAAACACTCAGCGCAAGAAGTATAGCACAAGAAGTATAGATTTGACCAAACCATCCAAACATTTAAAACACAAATGCAAAGGGAAATTAGACAAACTCTAAAGACTAAAGATAAAAACAGCGACACAAAGACAATCTGCAAAAGGGTTCGTAATAAATATAAAAAGATAACGAAGCAGCATAAATTAATGAAAATTCATCTAGATGCAGAGCAGATGATAACTGAAATGAGGGGCCAAAGCACCACCCAAATATGGAATCTGATGAAAACAACTTGCAACGAAAACCCGGGAGCAGTCTTGATAAACATCATCAGTGAAATGGGATGGACCAAACATTACTCAGAATTGCTCAATACAAAAGAACCGTCAATACTGATATCGGCAATTAGAACAGATGAAACACAATTGCAATACGATCTTTTAGACATCAAGCTAATTATCACCAGCACATCGAGGGCCCCTGGCTCGGACGGACTAACAAATTGGGCATTGAAATCCAATCCCCGAGCCTGGGCTTCAATACTACTATCTATTTTCCGAAGAATAACAATGACCAATACAATTCTGGCAACATGGAAACATTTCATAATCATTCCCACCTACAAAAAGGTAAAAAGACAAAACCCAGAGAACTACAGACCTATAGCTTTACTTCACGCTCCGGGCAAAATCTTTGCTCGCTTAATTCTACGTGACCTCCAGCGATGGCTAAAATGTTCTCAACTAACTGATAAATGTCAATCGGGGTTTGTGGCGGGCCTAGGAACAGCAATCAATTTAAAGCTTCTAGCAACCATAAAAGAGCAAATCCTAGAAACTAATCAAACTGCCTATTTCGCATTCATAGACTTCAAACAGGCGTTTGATTCGATATCAAGAAATTTGCTATGGTCAACACTGAGATACAAATCATTGACCCTGAAAGGGAATGTAGATGTCTCAAATAAGATGCAACAGGAAATTACCTGCTAGGAAGGGCACAGGCAAGGAAAGTAGAAGTGGTATCCTTAATATTAAAAATGACAACAATGCACGATATGTTAACCAAATACCTTGCACTATTTAAAGGTATCCATAGACTGCTGCGGGTCATCCAAGTGTCGCTACATATCACCTAATCGATTGCACAGATTGCTCAGACTCGCAAAAGAGTGCCGATACATATACAACCACAATTAGAAGAGGTAATTCAAGCATTACTGAAACAGGACATCCTTGAACTAGTGAACGATCCAACCCTGTGAGTGTCATGCATAGTGGATGTCCCCAAGAAGGGGGCATGAGGACACATTTTCATCTGTGTGGACATGAGGGCGGCAATGTTGCAACAGGGAGGGAAAGATGCCCAAGCCTTCACATAAATTATATGATTAGTTACATCAATGGTGCAAAGATATTCTCAAAACTGTACCTAAATAAAGGTCCAGCACTGTGAGCTGGACCCCCACTCAAGTTGCACCACCATGTTTTCACATATGTAGGCCTGTACAAACACAAGGGATTGCGGTTTGGAGTATTGCCAGCAGTTGGGATATTTCATGAGGAAATATGCAAAGCGAGTAGGCATGTTCCCAGACTGTTTCAACTATAGTGATGATCCAAAGACTGCCCTTGAGGCTGTAGGTGGAGCACTGTTAGCTGGACGTATGCTGAATGTGAAGAAGTGCGAGTTTGGAAAAAAAGAGACCTAAACTTCTTTGGTCATGTATTGTCAGATAACAATTCAGCATGCAACCAGGCCCCAGTAAGGAAGAAACGATAGTATCAACACCAAGGCCCATAGACATAGGAGATCTGAGGTCGTTAATGGGCATGGTGAGATACTGTGCCCGATACATCAAGGACTATGCCACCTTCTGCACACAACTGGGGGAGCTCACCAAGCACGAGTGCACTTTCTTGCTGACTACTAAGTGCAACAATAAATAAAGACATAACCACAGATAAGCACAACACTTACTTTCATCCAATATATGTGGAGGGAAGCACTTTAGGACAATGAGTCATGTTAGCACTACAGAAGCAACGTAGAGATTCGGAGAGGCGCGTAGTGGTACATGCGAACAGGAGTCTCACAGATTCAGAAAGTGCATACATGCGACCAGAAAAAGGGAGCCTGGCTGTGGTACGGGCATGTTCCTGTATGGAAAGCTTTTTACCAAAGTGACAGACTACTAGGAGTGACTGTCAATATATGGAAACCCAGAGGAGAAGATGCCACACAGATATGAGAGATTTGGATTGGGGTTACTCATATGTGACCTAGGAAAAAGTGCACAAGGCAGGAAAGTAACATAATTCTGCTGACTAAAAGTCAAGGCATCTGCTGAAGGGAGACAAGATGCAACCCTCAGTAGCAGAAGAATACATGAACTTGGTGCAAGAGGCCAATACAAACCCTATTTCTCCAGCTCAGGTGGCAGCAGAAACAAAAAAAGTCCCCACTCTGTAGGAGGTTCAACAGAAAAGGAAACCACAGGAGGGGGCGTCACTGACACCAGGAGCTATCCTCCAGGTGGCAACAAAACAGAAATAAATACCTTTAAGCATGTGTATGACGAACTCACTGAGACAAGTGAATGAGTAATCATGAGGGGCTCCCCAATGGTGATCCAAAAGAAGTTATGGTAGAAAATAGTTGATATTGTGCATGAAGGACATTGAGGAATAGTGGTCACCAAAAACAGATAGGCGATACAATGGGGTTCCTGATGCTGGAGCTTATGGTTGAGTGAACAGTATGGGCATACCTCATGAGTCAACCTACAAGCAGGCAGGAAAACCGGCAGCCACTCCAAATGATGATACTACCAGAGGCCATCTGGCAGAACGTGGCATGGGACTTCTTTGGCCCCAGGACATCCAGCAAGTACCTGCTAGCGATAATGGATTAATACTCTTGGTTTCCTCTTGTAGTACACATGTCTCCCACAACAGCAAATGAAAGTGATTACTCTACCAGGCGATGTCTTCTCAGAATGGGGAATTCGGGAAGCCCTGAAAAAAGACACCTGTCCACCACTCAATGGGGGTGGGCTTGCATACTTTGCAAGATACATGGTATTAACTCACAGGAAGACCACAGGTGTACAGGATGGTGGAACACTGCAGAGGAGTGAGCTGGGAGCAATGGCACTTGATCACACACTGTGCACCAGGCTAAAGGTGTACAGAAGTGCACTATATTGCTCAACACGAAAACGCCTATGTAAACTCATATTGAGGCGAGAATGCAGGACATGGCTGGTTCACCTGCTACTTCGGGTGCCAGGAGATCATGGAATCCCCAAGATGAAGGATGAGGAGGCCTTGGGGAAAATTAAAGGCTATGCAGACCAAAGAAGAGGAGCAAAAGAGTCCCCCGTAGGAGAGCGTGAGCAAGTTCTAGTCAAGCTAACCCAGACACGCAAATCAGACACCCAGAAGGATTCTATCCCCTTGGTGTTAAGGAAGATGAAGGGCACAATGATCCCAGCAGAAATACCAGAGTGCACCGTCACCAGAAATGTATCGAACTTCAAGACAAATTACACTGCATCTCACCCACATGACAAGACTGACAAAGTCATCAAGATGGACCTGTTGAAGAGAGACTGAGCATAACAATAAATGTGCCTCAGTGTAATACACCAAGAGCGATAATCCAAGTTCATGTTGAAAAAACCGGGAGAGTTCATTGTGCACATGTAAAACAGGGTACAAATGAAAGTGAGCTGGCAGGGCGCACTGAGAGCTGCCTGGTTATGGGCTGATGCTGTCCCTGGGTACCATTGCCTATGCCTTGACACGACCAGTGTGCAAGTGATGTAGGAAGGGGCATTCATTACTGAGGAAGGAAGAGAATAGGTTGCATGGAGAGTAACTCTGTATGACAGAGCACTAGATGCATCACTAGGGGTCTGCAACCTTTGGCTCTCCAGATGTTTTGGACTACAACTCCCATCAGATCTAGCCTGCATATTCAGGGCAAGGGATTCTGGGAGTCGTATATAAAGCATCTGGAGAGCCACAGGTTGTAGACTTTTGTATATAAACTTTAGTTAAGAGAGAAGTTAAGAGAGAATTAAGGTGATCAGATTTTACACAACAAATCCCTTGAAATTCCATGGATGTGGGAAGCGATGACCACCTTAACTTGCATAAATCTGATCATCTTACCTATCTATTTTTTCACTGAAATGTCTAGGGTTTTGTTATGCTATAGTTTCTTCAGGGCCCATTACCCCTGGCCTTTGGCCATGCCCAAAGTACATGTTACACCAGTATTTTTTTCCAAAGCCCCACTACCCCCTGCCTAGTAGATGGGATCCTGCAGGTGTAAAATATGTTGCACTCACTGTTCCTGCAATAATTTCCCAGAAATTATTTCCGATTCCAAAGGTAGCATAGTGGTGTGCCGTTCCTGCGATAACCCTCCTGTGAATCCAAACACTACTGAACCGCTCAGCTATTCCTGGCACGGACTTTCCAGCTTGTGCCACAATGACCATCCACTTTCACTGTACCTTAGACCTAACCTCCGCTTGTTTGCTCCCCTGACCGCTACTGCAGCAAGCAGCGGTTTGTCCTGTCCTACCACACTGAGTTACCTTTACATGTCTTTCCCTATTCCGTACTACTGTTCACATTGCACTGCTGTGTAGCCCTCTGCACCATAAGGAGTGGCCTTACCTGTTGATGTTGTCAGTTGTACTCACTTGTCTATTGTTCACTTTGCCTGTCGGATCACCGGCTGTAGCCCCCGCACCATGAGGTGTGGCCTTGTGTGGAGAATCCTGTGGATCCCGCACTAAAAACCCTGCCTAGATTCTCCTCCCAGGTGGTAGGAGTTAGCAGACGTTTCCTGATCCCAATCCTGGGGGTGGTGTACTACAGGAGGATCACCTGCGTGCAGACTAGACCCAGGGAAGTGGGGAGATTGTACAGGGTGAGACACTGTATTTGTCTTTAAAGAGCAATACTGTTAACTCAAGTTTAAAAGAGGAATTGGCTTGTTGCCATGTTTGTACATCTCGATCCTGAGGGGCATAAAAGGCTACCTGAGAGAGAAGCAGTAGAGAGAAGCTGGGGCAGGAACTGGAGGGTTGGAAGTCGTAAAAGCAGAGGAAGCAGAGCACTTGGCCAGCAGACCACGAGGAAGTGTGACCACAACAGGGACGATGGAGTAGCAAGGCAAATTCCAATTGCAAACTCTGAGTTGGTCCTGTGCTCACAAACCCTGAATAGCTGTGGCAGCAATGGAGTGAAAAGAAAGCAGCAGGCAATCTTTCCAGGTGCGCCTCATTGCTGCGAATGGCTGCGTAGGCAGAGCTGAAGTTGCAGTTGTTCCTAAAGCCTGTGTGCTGAGTCAAGCCAAGGGAAACTGGAGAGTGGGAAGCTCTCCCTTAATGAGGACGGAGCCCGTGCAGCAGAGGGGTGTGGATCACAGGAGTGCCCGCAGTAGTAGCAGTATGAGCAGCAAAATCGGGAAGCCACTGCAGCCTGCAATCTTTATAATTGGGAGTCGGAAAAAGATCCTCTGTACTCCTGAGAAGCAAAGTTCCTTGCCGGTAACTGTAGCCAGCTTTTACTTGTACTCACATGGAGTTATGAGCAAGTGAAGATCAGTCATAGAAGTGGGAAGTCTTTTACCAAAGGGAAAGTAACATACGTTTACCTGAACAGCTCGCGTGTGATAAAAAGCTTTTCTGTCCTGAAGAGCAGTAATACTTTTTTGTCCGGGGGGTCGCGTGTCTCTGATTAACACAAAGAATACTGCCAGTAGCATAAGCATAGCTAAACTGACTTTCGTGAAGAGCTGCAAGTATTGTTAAAGGGAATGCATGCATGAGACATTGTTTCCAAGTGCCTTGGAGGCCGATTGCTGACTGAAAGGTGGGAACGTGTCTCCCTTTGAAGTGGCTGTTCAATTCTGCCTAATTTTGATTTCCCCTGAAGATACATAACTTGCAACACATCAAAGGCTAAAGTAGCAGACTGAAGAAGCAGTAGAAGTTGAAGCTGGAACAAGCATTGCCAGGGCCATAGAGGGATTTCGATATCCCATGCATATAAGAAGTGTACACTGATGTTTTTGAAGTTGATGAATGTGTGGTTACACAAGAATCTTCATCCAAAGTAGGGACGGTGGCACAACCACTTTGGGGTATCTACTGAAGACCAGGTGGATATAGAGCTTGGGAAGGGAGCTGGGTACTGGTTCACCGAAGTTGATGTATATTTGCATGGCAAATACTATATGGAAACTAAGAAGTAGTCTAGAAGCCCGAAGCATAGTCTATGGTAGTTACAAGACAGGCAAAGAGTCTGCCCTTTCTCGGGATATAAAAAGAAAAGTGCCTTGCCAACCTGTGGAGGTAAAAGATGTCTTGTAACAATGGCCAATTTTGAAGTTGCTGTTGTAACAGGACATTGCAAAGCAGCAGAATTTGTCGTAGCAGTAGCAAGATGGTAGCCGCAAGAAAGGCAAAGAGGCTGCCCTTTCTCAGAATATAGAAAGAAGAGTGCCTTGCCAACCTGTGGAGGTAGAAGATGTCTTGTAGCAGTACCCCATTTTGAAGTTGCTGTTGTAGCAGCACATTGCAAAGTAGCAGAAATGGCAAGATTGTGGCTGTCAGTATTGTTGAAGCTAACTATGGGACCACTTAACCTGGTCTCACATTTACATTGTAGAAGGATTTTGGTTGAGAGAGGAGTAAATCTAAAGCAAGAACATCCTGACGATTGTACATAAGACACTCGGAGAATCAAGAAGTGAAAAGGTTGTTGTCAAAGTGGGAGTAGATACTTTTGTCAACTTTATCTATACTTTCTTGGAAGAAGGTCATCCAAGAAACTCCTTTGGTGCTGTTAATTCTTCGAGGAACTGTAAAGAAGGATGACTGGCACCAAACAAAGAAGAGACTTTGACCAGTGGATTTTATTTATGTGAACTTTTTGTTTCTTTGGAACTTTTCAAGACTTTGGTTGAGACGTGTTGTTACTTGGAGAAAATTGACTTTGAGACATTCTTGGCGGTAAGATCTGCCCAGGACCACAATACGTCATCCACGATACTGGGTGTTTGATAACATTTTATTTATGTTGTATTTTTGTTATTTGAATGTTTATTTTGTTTATGGTAAGGGTTAGTTTTGTGAATGCTATGAGGTTTTGCCATAGATCTTAGAATAGGTAGGGAATCCCATGGTAGAGTAGGATTAGTTAGGATTTCTGTTATTATTTTGTGTGTAATAAAATGGTAAATCCTGAGAAAACTCAATATAGTTGTGAGTCTCAAATTACTAAACCCTGACACTTGCCAGTGCATTTACACACTCTTTCTTTGTCTCTTTGCTTGTTTGCATGCCTAAAGTGGCCCCCCTTTTCATGAGCTTTGTCCTAGCCAGACCGTGTGCACAAACCTATTTTTTCTCTTTGCTTCTTTGCACGCCTGAAGTGGCCTCCCGTACCATGAGGTGTGGCCTTGCCAGTCCGTGTACACACACCTACTTTGTCTCTTTGCTTGTTTGCATGCCTAAGAGTCCACCTCCTCTTTTCTTGGTCTCCCCACTCCCCTCAATTGCTTTTTCCCTCCGTAACCCTCTCTCATGATCCCCTATCACTCTTCGGTTTGTGTGATACTGTTTATTTTCCGATCAAGTCTTGCGACATTGCCATGGTAATTGTGAGGAATTTGACCATCCACACGGGCAGTGTGCGCTCGCCTGGGTTATTTTTTTATTTTTGAATAATGAAAAATCAACCTCTGAAAATGTGTGAGGCCATTCCGCATGAAACACATAG
This sequence comes from Ambystoma mexicanum, assembly GCF_040938575.1. Classification (NCBI taxonomy): domain Eukaryota; kingdom Metazoa; phylum Chordata; class Amphibia; order Caudata; family Ambystomatidae; genus Ambystoma; species Ambystoma mexicanum. The sequence goes on along the minus strand of NC_090926.1, from coordinate 403,137,464 downwards.
TCACGTGTACTCCAGGAGGACTCAGCCTACAGGCGCTGTCCTCCCCTGCCATGTTCACATGGAATGTGACAGTCAAGGGTACATCAAAGCATCTCAAGAAGGGGGGAAGGCACACCTTCCTCCAGCCATGGGCAGCCTAATTAAAATATCAAAGGCTCTGTGGATCTGCTTTCCTATTGTTTCGTTCAGCTGGTGGCAGTGCATACTAATGACAGATAGTTGAGACAAGTCTGTTCGAGGGGCATGGGTGTAGAACAGACAACAGGAAGGCAGGGAGAACACCCCTTTGGTATGCAATGTGTCAACTTGAAGCTAGTTCCCACCCCTCTGTATGAAAGGCAGTGAATGGCATGTCTGGGTCCATTAGTTACCGTAGGTACTCCTGCAGAGCAGACCCCTTTCAGAGGGGAGAAGTATGTGATTTGAGGGAGAAAGGAAGTCTGCTCTTGTCACAAACTTCAATGGAGTCCTGCGCTTTAATCAAGAGACACATAGGGCTCAGTTAACCAGAGAGGCACTTTGATCTACAACAGACAGGAAGATGGGTGGGACTTAGGTATATGTTGTCACCCCTTACCTTTCCTGTTGCAGAGCACTCTGGTCCTGGCCTCATGCATAACAGAAGATTGTTGGTGGGGACTCAGGATTGGTTCATTAAGGTAGGCTTAGCCTACACCAATCTCTGGGGCCCATTTGGCTTTAAATGAGGGCTGAACCCCTCACTTAGCAGATCATCCGACGACTTCGAAATTAGTAAGGAGGACTCATTTCGACCCTGGCTGAAGGTACAGTCTACCTTACATCTTCCACCAGTGAAGGAAGGCCAGGATTTCCAAGAGGGAAGCAAGATCCCTCCCCAATCCTCTCCCAGGAAACAGAGGGAGATACCGTACTCAGAGGACCCGTCCAGCTTCAGAACCGGTACCCAGCCAGCACACAGCGTGCCCTGATAGGTTCTGCCAGCAAGCTTCCTAGGTGGGAAGTGCCGGAGAGTATCTGAACGAAGGACAAGGCCGTTGCCTACAAACACTCTCCTAAGCTTTGGGCCGTCTGCCTTGTAAGGACGACATGAACCCTGCGAAGAAGCTAGGCACACAAGTATCAACCAGCGTCCATCTTTTAAGGAAATATTTTCGAGACAGTCGAGTCGTCAAACCACAACCGGCTGCACCACTGACTGTTGTCACGCTGCAGTCGCCAGAGCTGTCCGAGACGCCTCGACCAGCGTTCCAGATCTGCCAACCAGCGGTCTCCCATCTCAAACTCTGTTTTAGGAGCTGCCAAGCGCCCTGCAACCGCCTCAATGCTGTCGAGCATCAAGAACTTCTTGAGCACCATTTACATTGTGGTGATGCCCCCCTAGTCCTTCTCTGAAGGCCCCTAGAGACAGTTATGACCCTTTGCTCCTTGGTGCTGAAACAAAATAACCATGAACAGTTAAGACTGATTGCTTTACCAACTATACTCCTGTCATTATTCAGAGGGCATCCCTTTCCTTCGTGATACTGTCTGCCCTCTGTGTTCCTTTACAGGGTGGGTTGTATTTTGTAGTGGGCTAGAACTGTCTGTTGTAGCAATAATAAAGTAGATATTTTTATACAACCTTGACTGGATAGTCCCTTTTATCATTGGGTAATAATTGTATTTTTGCTCTGTTGCAACTAACCAACGATCCACGACCTTGCAGAGATAAGCTTGCTGTTTCATTCAAGTAACCAAAATTGGACAAGGAGGTTTATAATTGACTTGTGTTTCAATCTGTTCGGATCACTTCTGGTGTACTAGAGTTGTGGGGCTGATTGATGGTTTAGAACCCGATATTCATCCCTGGACCACTGGTGCGCCAGAAGTTGATTCATCACAGTAATCCCTTGAGATTCCCCCAATAAGTGGACAATGTTCTACCTGCAACCAGCTTCCCAGCTCAGCCCCCAACTCCACAGCTTCACATGGTGTCTTTGTCCCCCTCCCCACCTCTAGCATAATGTGACTGCATTCTCAAAACAGCTTTTTGAGCACTTTTCATTTTGGTTTACCCCTGTACTATTGCTCGCATTGAGCAAAACAAATTACGTCTTTTCATTTATGAAAAGCCTCTCAGCCTCTCCTTTGCAAAGCACCATGGGAAATATATAAAACTTGTTTGGAAGCAGGGGGCACCCCTTACTCCAAATATTTTAATAACTTGTGGATGGATTTACCCCAAATCAGCAAAGGAAATAACTGTGATGCTTTGTGCCCAATTTGTTTCTTATTTTGTTCAAATCCATCCAGCGGTTTTCGTGCTACGGGTGTACAATCAATGCACTTTTTCTTTATGGGAAAATAAATGGGACTAGGCTGAAAACAGCACTTTTTTCTTTTCTTAATATCTTTTTCATCTTTTAACACATGTATTCCAAAAATGTTCAGCTATGGGGACCCGTGACAAACTTTTTTGAGGAAAATTTGATTCAACTCCATCCAGCGAGTCAAAAGTTATCAATAGACTTTTGGGAACCATATAAAAGTTGTTTGGGAGCAGGGGGCATCCCCTTCTCGTCTAATATTTTTAAAACTACTGGACGGATTTCCCCAAACCAGGAAAGGAAATAACTGACGCTTTGTGCCCAAGTTGTTTCTTATTTGGTAGAAATCTATCCTGCAATTTCCATGCTACAGGTATTCAATCAATGCACTTTTTCCCCTTGGCAAGAAAAATTTATGGGACTAGCATTTTTTTTCTTAATAGCTTTTTCATTTTTTAATACGTTTTTCCAACAAGTTCCAGTTTGGGGGGGCGTGACAAACTTTTTTTATACAATTTCATCCAAACCTGCCTATAGTACCACACGCAGTGTCTCCTAGTCTTTATTTATTTATGTACTGCATTTATATAGCGCTTTTATCCAAAGCGCTTCACAAGTCAGCAAAACGGGGCAACAAAATGGAGAGAATCACAAAAATGAATCTTTGAGAGGGTTCAAACATTATTCAGGGAAGGAAAGATGAAGAAGATGAATTTTTAGACATTTCTTAAACTGAAAAAGATTAGAGCCAGAACGGATGTCCAAAGGTATAGAATTTCAGTTTGAAAGCAAGTAACTGGAAAGAACTAAAACGAGAGGCAGCACAAGGTGGAGGAGGAACAGGAAGAAGAGACTGAGAAGCAGAACAAAGATTACGTGATGGATGATAAAGTGAGACCAAAGCACATGAATAAGGAGGAGCCAGCGCATTAATAGATTTAAAAACTAAACAAAGAAAATTAAATTCACAGCGCTGCTGTACTGGTAACCCCTTAAGGTGAGTCAGAAATGGAGAAATATGAGAGGATGAAAGGATGAAGGAAGAAGGAACAGAATCCAAACTGATGAATGAAAAAGCGAGTGTGACGGAAGAAGAACAAACTTAGGAAGACCGACATAAAGTGAGCAACTTTATTTTATTTAACACAAATGAGATAGACCCAAAGTTTGAAGCAACGTTTCTGTGGAAACAAAAGTAAGCAAGGAGCGAATGTTCTTAATTTCTATACATATAAAAGGGAAATGTGTAGCTATGTGTGTGTGTGTGTGTGTCTGTTCGAAATGTTCAGCATACTTCCCAACATGCTACAAACCTGAATTCTGGCATGTGGGTAGGTTCCATGGTGTAGACAATGAAAAAAGTATAACATATACATTTTCCAAATTATTCTTTTTTTAACGTTTTTTTTGTTAGCGTCTGCAATGCTTGGATATGTGTGTGTGTCTTTCCGAAATGTTCAGCATACCTTCCAACATGCTACAAACCTGACATTTGGCATGTGGGTAGGTTCCATGGTATAGACAATGTAAAATGTATAAAACATAAATGTTACCAATTTTCTTTTTTTAAGTGGTCTGCAATGCTTGGATATGTGTGTGTGCCTTTTCAGAATGTTCAGCATACTTCCCAACATGCTACAAACATGAAATTTGGCATGTGGGTAGGTTCCATTGTGTAGACAATGTAACAAGTATAAAATATACCTTCTTTGGATTATTACTTTTTTTAAGCGGTTAAGCGGTCTGCAATGCTTACCACTGCCATATGGCTCTTCACACCATATTTCTGGTTCTATGTACATTGTTCCTGAAGTTCAGCAGTTCATGAAACCTTCAGCAGTTCATTGTTCCTAAACTTTCCACACTATCAGCATTCTAGTTGACATAAGTGGCACTCACTTTTGAAGTCAGGCGGGCGACACAATACTGTGCTTTTGTAGTCATGCGGGTGACAGTAAATGACAGTGCATATCTCTTCAATAGAGCCCGCAATGACGTTGTCCATCACATCGTGGCAAATCTCTCATGATAATTACAGAAACTTAATTTCCAACGGATGTTGCTGAATGTATGCCATCTCAAGAGTACAAAGCTTACATGCTTCAGTCGTACACGTACGGGAACGGCTCTTCAAGCTTACACACTTCAGCCCTACATGTATGGTACTTATGTTGAGGTCGCTGCTACCTCGGCTGTAGATTGGGACACCAATAATGTTGCTGTGTAATCTCAACGCTCCAACTCGAAGTAGCTGGAACCGATTTACGGGATTCATGCTTTTCTCATGGTCAACTTTATGTGGCTTGCTCCAGAGTTGAAAACAAAGACAATTTGCTCACACTAGCTCCTACAGGAAAGACTAGCAATATTTTCTACAAGGAAGCTTTGGTTTACTTCATTAAATAAACTTCAAACTTGGACTGAAGTAGGAATTACTGTGTGAAGCACGGGTTCACCTGTTACTATTAAATAAATGAAAACAACAAGAATGAACAACTGAGGAACTCTAAATCTGAAAAGAGAAAGAGGTATCGGAGAATATGTGCCTGACTGAGATGATAAAGGGAGAAACAATGGGGGTAGTGGGAGATTCGAAGGAGGGGGGAAGATTTTAGAAGGAAAAAATAAGATTTTGGTTTTCTAAGTATTCAGACAGAGGAACTGAGAAGACATCCATGAAGAAATAGCCATAAGACCACATAGTATACTGTAGTACCGCATGCAGTGTCTCCTGGTCTTTGCTGTGTGAGCCCTCTGAAATGCTACAGCTTCATTCTTTAAAGTCAGGGGAGGGCTGAACGCTGGTCCCATCTCACGCTTGTGTTTCTAAATGCTTTGCTTAAATGAAATTATAACTACATACCTCAGCGTCTCTAGTGGACAACCTGATAGGTACCTGCATAGCGTGTACATGGTAAAATAAACCTGTGGCGTTTTGCACCCAAATCTGTGTGTTGTTTTTATTGGGTCCACGATTGGTGGGTTGTAGTGAGATCATTATGGAAGCTGGCCTGGGCACTGCAGGGGCCCTTAAAAGGGTACAGCCACTTAGTGGTACCCGATGCTTCCAGCTAACAATGAACCCCATCCCCCTAGTCCCTACCCCATGGGGAGGACGGGGGGACATACCACCACAATTTTAAGTGGGGGAATATAATGGCATTTATCCCCTCATCTAAGTGTTGTGCACAGTGCACTGTGTCTCTTCCACTTTCTGCAGTTGCATGCAGCGTGTAAAAATATTTCTGCAGGCTGCAGCTGTCAGCATGCAAAAGTATAAGTTCTGCAGACTGTCTGCAGGCTAAAAGTACTTCTGCCCGCTGCATGCCGCGCACCTGCGCATTTAGTACATGCCCGGGCCGGGGAACAAACTGCAAGCCTGCGTTTGTCCAGAGCGAAGTGGAGCAGCCAGGCAGCATTGCGTGCTGACAGAGACGGAGCAGGCTGGGCCACCCTCCGTGACGGCGTTTGATTTTCGAGGGAGACCCGATTCGAGCTAAGGTAAGTGAGTAGAAGTGTGTGTGTATGATGTCGTGTGACTGGACGGGGGGGATGGGACAGCATGACTGAGTGTGTGCAATGTCGTGAGGGAGGGACGTCAGGTTCCCTTGGCCACAGACCAATAGTGCCCGCCCAGGCAATGGCACACGGGCTGGGAAACAGGCCTGGGTATGCCACCCGGGGAGAGAGGGCAGAAAGCCATGCGTGTCGCTGGCCCTGGCTGGCACTGTTCTCAATCAGAGCTTTTCCTAGTCATTGCCCCCACCCCAAGTAAGTCACTCACCTGGCTAAGGCTACCATACATCACAGGCTATAATTAAATCCAGTGCCCTGGTCCAACTCGACGTTCCCAGTGGTGGCGCTCTGCGCCCTGTCGCCCTCCAAGGAACACAGAGCTTGGCACTGCACAACCATGCCCGCGCCTTCCTGATCAAGAAGTCCTCGGCGTCCAGCAGCCAGAGGAAGTGGTGCGAACTCCCGGATGAGGAGAGGGGCGAGGTCTACATACCAGGTGAGTTTATTGCAGCTGATATTTTATTACCCACCGCATGAAGTGACAGATTAGTCGGTTGCAATGGGAGGGCTGGGTTCGTAGGCTTTCCTGGAAGATAACGTTTTATGGAAAGGTCTGAACTTTACGCGCTCCCTCATGTCCTCCCCTGCAAGTCGAACTGATCAGGAGTGTGGGGTAGAGGGCGTAAATAAGCATCCTGGCCAGTGTTATGTTCCGCCCTGCGTCCCGCTACGCGGTGACGCAGGGCGTCTCTAATAAAAGCCCCGCCCCCGCGTTTGGGAGGCAGTTCCGGGGCAGACCAGCAAAGCGTGTGGGTGTCTGTCTCTGCAGCTCGCGCTGGCGCTGCGCCACAGGCCGTGCGGCCTAGCCCGGACACTCCAGCCCCCGCGTGCGCCCACCGCGGGCTGGAATACAACAATGGCGACGAGGCGGAACGAAAGTCAACACGCGCTCGGCGTGTAAAGCATACCGATGGCCCACAGCCATCGCAGTGAAATTTTTGGACACTCGGTGGGGGGTGGATCACTCGCGTGACCCCCACACCCCAAAAAAAAAAAAAGAAAAAGTTTTTTTTTTTTTTTTTCTTTTTTCTCTGCATCTCTCCTTCGCTCTACGATCTCCTGCTGGGCATGGTGGAGCCATTTCAACATCTGGCACCCCCCCCATTTGAGTGCAGCGACACGGATTGCCAACCAGGACAACGTGGAGACACCAGGTCCTGCGCTTCATCACTCAGTGGCTGGGGTACGCAGCACGTCCAGAGAAGGACCATTTCCACAGCACTGGCGGTGATCTAAGCGAATCACGACAACACCGACAAGGTACACGTCGACATGGCGGTTCACTGTAACTCGGTGCCCATGGCAGTATTAAAACACTGCAATGACAAACATTACATAGTGGTTTCTGAGATAATAGACCACACATCACACTGATCTGCTATCTCGTGCAGCTCTGCTTGGCGATGGGAGCAATTATTGATTTTGTGGTGGTTGTTATGGTGTACATCCCTGTGACACTAACAACAATAAAGGTAATGCCTAGTGCCTCCCAGGGACAAAAGCACATGTCTAGGTAATGTGCAGTGCCTTGCTCGTGATAGAAGAGTCCAAAGTAAAAGTAACAGTCTTGAGTGGGCAGCCGACACCGACTGTGAGGTAGTTTGGATGGGGTCAAGCTCTGACCCAGGGAATGGGCACATTAAAGAGTTTCTTCTTTTTTCGCAGGCATCCGTTTCTGAAGTATAAATATCTGTGGGGATTCATCTAACAACAGCACGCGCTTGACTTGCCGAGCTACCTGGCCGGCTAAGTGTAAAAACGAATTGCAGAGCTTTTAGATATGGCCCAAATCAGGCACCAGATGTTTGCCCAAACCTGGCTTTTTAGTCAAATCCCTTTACTGCTGCACCTTCACTTCAAGCCTTAGGAGCCCTCCCCAGCCCTTGAGATCCCGACTCCCCCTCCATGCTCATGGACAAGCATTGGCAAGGCCAACAGTTTTGATGTGTGTGTAAGCATGGGATGGGCATTTGCCAGGGATTGCCATAACGGTACTACAAGGTCATAAAACTGCAACAGCTGGCAAATGGTGTGAATGTCCGTGCATGTGATGGCAGTGCCTAGGAAATGCCTATCTATTGCCTATAAAAGTGCCAACACTGTTGGCTTTGCCAGGGCCCTTTTAAACAAAAATTCAATGCAAGGAACAGATGTGAGAACCAACATATTGGGGATGTTAAAGGAAGCCTTAGCTTTCCATTCTGCATCAATATGCCTTCTGGTGCTTCTGGTAACTACAGGCCTGTGAGTCTGGGTTTCCAGGTAGGCACATTGGAAATTGCAAAGACAGTGGTAGAGGGCAGCAAGCGTAGTGTAACGTATGTTTGCATGCTGATGGGACATGACATGCGCTGCTCTGGAATAGGTCCAAGCTTGATTTGCATATGGCTGCAGTCTGCAACCGTTCTGTAATGGCACAGAAGAACTTAAAACGATGGCACGAAATGCTGCCCACTTGAATTGTTAAAACTGTGCAGTGCTTTGGTGCCCCGAGTGCATGGTAGGTGCTGTGCGAAACCGAATCGGTAAGATTGATAAACCGGCGGTCGCACGTTCGGAATCCTGGCAGCTGAACAGATAGACGCCGTTTTTCACCCTTCTGAGGTCGATACTTTCAGGCCCCTTTTCCCTGTGTGATAATAACAGCAATTGTCTAGTGGGCGTGCAAGGTTGAGCCTGAACCCTCGCACTGGCGGACAGTCGCAGTCCCCACAGACGAATCTGCAGCTATAGGTTACCCTGAGGGAAGCCTGCACTCCGCTGTCCGCCCAGTGAAATGGCCTTTGAAAAGAGCCCATTAAATGAACCGCTGCAGATCATGGAATTAACTAATTCACGCCCAGGGATTCTACATTTATACAAAAATCAACCTTAATTATAAATTCCACTCAGCTTCATGGAGCCTCACCAGTCCGGAACCCATGGTTTTTAGGTCCTTTAGGTGCTGGGTACAGCGGCCACGATAAGCAGACCGTCACGGAAGCACCGGCACCATTAATAACGGTGCCGGTGCTTCCGTGGTCCCCATTCCAAATTAATGATTAATATGGGAGCACAGCCTTTTGTTATTTTGTGGACATAGAATACCCTAAAAGGTCAGACTCTGCATTTGACACCCTTCTAGGAAGGACTTAGAATGAGGGAGCCATATGAGTTCAAGCAATGACAAAAACACACACTTCCTCTTCGTACACATGTTTGAGTGATGTCTCACATGCACTTTGACCACATCTGAAGGTTCCACACTGTATACATCAAAAGAAGACTGTGCATGGCAACCCTCAGCCTCATCTTCCAGCAACCATCAATCCCAGACTCCCATGCCCTTGTGTGGAGATTGGTGCAATCGACTCACTCTTTCATGGATCGCCTCCTTCTTGTCCACATCACTTGGACTCACCATTTGCACCACATCCATCAGGCAGCAATTAACACTTTCCACCACCCCATTTCTTTGGGGAGGTACAGCGCTGCCCTCCTGTGTTTTATACAACATTGTCCAAGATACCTTTCTACCTCCTTAGTCACAAACTGGGGCCGTTGCCAACAGAATTTATCATGCGTACGGAACTCCGCAAACAAATATTTGTTTTTTTTAACAAATGCTCATGATCATCACTCACTACAAAATAATTGGCAGATCATTTTACTCTGTGGTTTGTGTCTGCAGCAAAGTCCCAGTTAAGAGGGTTGTAATTTTTGTGAGATTTGTGGACAAGGAATGGTGGGTGGACACCCTTTCTTTTTGGGACCAGCTATGCTCAGGCCATGGAAGTCTTTTGACTTGAAATGGTAACATTTTTACATGAACTGAGCCTTCTGAAGTGAAATGCCAAATTGAAGGATTGTATACTCTAAATTGCTTTTCTTTTTCTTAATTTTCTTCTGTTTTATTTTCTTCTTTTCTCTTGTTTTATACAGTGATGATATATGTAATTTAATACGTACTGCTATTTTAATTTTAATTTTGTGAAACGTCGAATTCTTTGACTAAAACACAATACATTTTAAAAAATGAAAAGTCCCCAAGGTGTCCCCTGTCCCCCCCAGATTGTATGTGTTTCCTACGCCCCTGCCCTCCCCAGATAGCCATATGGGTTGGGGGAGGGTGTGCATCCTAGGGTACTGCTTTCCCTGTAGTAACAGAACTGCAGGGTGCCTGGGAGGTCACCCTTCACCCAACAGTGGAGTTTCATTGAGGAGGGTCGAAGTGGGGTATTTAAGGTTCCTGCTTACTTGTTCTCCATTACGCTTGGCATTAGGACTAAGTTTTAAATAATACTAATAATTTACAAAGTGGATATATACTACTGTGAATGAAATACTTGTATAATGCGAATTACTGCGAGTGAAATGTTGATTGTACATTTGTATATGATGTTTCATGTTCGTGTGGAAAGTCAATTTGACTAAAACACACATAAATAATAAAAAAACAAATCAGGTCTAAAACCAACTGCCATCCTTTAATAGTGAGCACAAGTCCCAATTTATTATAAATAGGTAAGTTAAGTTCTTTCAGGTAAGTCAAGTTCTTTCAGGAGTTATAGGTGCAACAGATAAGAGGGCTTTCGGCCTGCAGGTGGATTCCCTTTGTTGCTACAAAATTGTACTGTTGGGCATAACAGAGTTCTAAGGGCAACCCCCACGGGCTGCTGAGTTTCAGTAACAGGGCTGTCAGGATACTCTGTGTTGGAGACTCCAAACTGGCATGCCCTGAGATGCTGGTGAAGTTGGCTTTGTTCCTTAAAATCGGACAAGCCGCATATAACCTGCATAGGTGGTATGGGTGGGAAATGCAGCCATCACTGTGCTCTGGTAAAACCCTGCCATACTTACATTACTACCACTGCCTCTAACAGTATGTGATTTCCTCTGTGCACTCTGTAGGTAGCTACTGTATTGAACGTCCCCATGCTCTGGAGCTACTATCGTGGCGAGCCTTGATGTGCTCTATAAATAGACATTGTGTAGGCAGTGTGTTGCGCTCCGGTTAAAAATATTGTGCTGGGCAATGTGCCACACTTACATGAATTTTAGACCTGGCCAATGTGTCGCACTTAGATGAATTTTGGGCTGGGCAATGTGCTACACTTAGATGAATTGGTGGGGCGGGCAAAATTGTGGGGGTGGGCAATGTGTCGCACTTAGAAGAATTTTACAGCTGGGCAATGTGTTGCACTTAGATTCATTTTAGACCTAGGCAATGTGTCGCACTTAGATGAATTGTGGGGGTGGGCGATGTGTTGCACTCAGATAGGTTTGAGGATAGGCAATGTGCTGCACTTAAATGGTTTCTGAGGGCAGACATTGTGTTAAACTTGAATTAATGAATCCATCGCACTTGGAAGTGGTCTTGGGGGTGGGTAGTGTGTTGCACTTGGAGGAATATTGAGAGCAGCCAATGTACTGAGCCTAGTTGAATATGATGCAAACATACACTAACCCACTAACAATGCTCCAATATCCTGCTTACCCTAAAACACAGAACAACCATACCACACCTCTACCGCAGCAAAGCACAAAACCAACACAAACCGCATGCAACACCGAACAAGAATCTAAGCCAGCCACACACATATCCTCACACACAAACACACACTTGTACACCAAACACCACAAAACGATTACCAACTAAAAATAAACCTGAACACAGAGACTGGTTTTACAAAACTGAAGCTACCCACAACACATCAAAGCTCCCTTGCACTTTTCCCTCTCAACCCCAATACTCCCAGCCCCCCTTCCTTTTCTGATCCAGCATAGCGCATGGAGACCAAAAACATGGCAGCGGTGCGCGGTTCAAGTCACAATAACATAACATACTGCGTACATGAACAAATAAGCCTGTGGCTTTTTTCACTAAAATCTGTATCCTGGCTTTATTATGTACGCCATGGGTGGGTTGCTGAGGACATAACAGCAGTGAGCAGGCCAATGGCATTGTGTGAACACAAACGAAAACCCACTAACAGCTTTGGAGCTATGCGTATCTGTAGGTTTGCCTGTAAAGCATTACCTCCACTTCTACTCTTCCTCGCCCCAGTACTTACCTCATGAGGCCCCTGCCTCCGACACAGGACCTTCTTTTATTTCTTTAAATCCCTATAACTCCTCCCCCACATCCACGTCACTCAGTTTAATTCTTCGTGGCTCCGGCAGGTTGGACTTTTTTCCCGGTGCAGGGCGCTGGGGAATGACGATTGCTGGCCCCCTGGTGGGGCTGTGTGGCGGGGCCTTCGGCTCCTTCAGTTGCGGCGTTGCTCCCGGGGCCCCTGCAGGGCTCGCGGTCCCGGTTGAGTGGGATTGCCTCGCCCGGTTTTTCTGCGGGGCTATAGGCCGGCGCAAGGACATCACGGCCCGGGTCCTGCAGGGCCCAGGATGCAGTAAGGAGTTGGGGACTTTGAGAATGTGTGTGTCTTTATTCTCCTGCCGATGGGGCCATGCATTTCTACGCGGCATGCCGGCTCCTTTTTGATGGTATTCTCCCGATGTTGCTCCGGAAGCGGACGGTGCGGCTTTGCCAAGGGAATTGTTTGTTTGGTTTTCCCTCTTGGTTGATGCCTTCTGGCCTGTCTTTATATGTATGGGGGCGAGTTAGTGTTCTGTTTGTGTATGTGCTGGCCATGGATATACATTCTAGTACACGCAGGCACCTTGTCCTATCCCCGTCCTCGTCTTCCTCTGAGCTGCATGCGGGAAGGAAGAAGGAGGCTAATATGTTTTTCTTGTCCTGAAAGGAATTGAGGAAGCTGCTAAAGCCTCATGGAGGGTGTCACAGCTATGCACACAAGTTTGGGTCTGCATGGGGTTCTGAGAGCCCTTGGTGCTATTGGAGGGGGCTGACCCTTCTATTGACCAGTAAAGGCATACCCCAAGGATGGGGTTGTTGTTGGGGTCTGATATCCGGGAAAGATTGCAATGCCCTGCTTTATGACTGAACTCTACCCATTAAGAGGGGGAAATTTTTTGCTATCAGATCCTGTTGAAGTTGATGGTATCCTCGCCAGCCTGGTGGGTCGCTCCTCTATGTCAACTGAGGGGGCCATGGCCATGGGGGTTGGTGTGTCTGCCGGAGGCATGTACATCTGCAGGATTGGGAGACAGAAAGCGGCTGCCCGTAAAACTTCCTTTTGATGGGTCCAAACATTTTGGGATTAACTTGAGGATAAAGTGCATGGAGGGTTTAGGGCTGACAAACATGCTGATGAATTGCGGCGCAAGCCTGCTTCAACGTCCAAGGAATGTTCCTCTGGTGCAGGTGCAGTGACCAGCAGGTCTTTCCCTGGCTCCTCGTCTCAATCTTTTTGGAGATCAGGGGCGGGTCACGGTCCTCCACACTCCTCTCATCCTGGACCGGTACGGAAGTCCTGACGGTTTGGACAGGCCAGTGGTGGGCAGATCCGGCTGTTTTTCAGGTATGGGACTAGTGGTGTTCGGCTTCCTGGGTGATGGACTCCATTTGGAGGGGTTATCAAGTGTCGTTCCTGTCTCCACCTGTCCAGGTTTACATGGTTAGGACTTTGGTATCCAGCTCACGGACCAAGAGGTTGGCCATGGAAAACGGTATCTCCAAATTATTGCTGTAGGTGGCCATCATGCCCGTTCCTCTCCCTGTTCGAGGTCGGGCTTTCTACTCATGGGTGTTCCTGGTCCCCTTACCTTCAAGGAAGTATCGTCTGATTATGGGTCTCGGGCCCTGAACTGCTTCGTCCGGACGGAACACTTCAAATGGAGACTTTGCAGAACATTCTCCGGATGTTGTACAGGGGGGTTTGGATGACATCTCTGGATCTCCAGGATGAATGCTACCACGTGGCAATCTCACCCTGTCACATGAGGTTTTTCCAATTTGCAATGGGATCCCGGCATTTTCGGGTCCGAGTGCTCCCATACGGGTTGCAATGAGCTCCCAGTGTTCTCCAAACTGGTTGCTCCCCTGGTGGCGCATTTGCTCCTAAGGGGAGTTCAGATGTTTCCCTACTTGGACGATTGGTTGACCAAGGCGTCCCTCCGGCAGACGATCATGGCTGATCTCCAATTGGTCTGCCAGGCCTTGCAGGCCTGGGGGGTTTCTGGTGAACTGGCAGATGTCTCCGCTGTCGCCTTCTCAGGATCTAGTTTTCATCGGGGCTCAGATTTGCACCAGGTTTGGTGGCCCGGGGGGTTTCCTGTCCCAGGAATGGGTCCATCACTTGCTGGCTGTTCTGGACAGGATTGTCTGGAGGCAGTATGTCTCGGCTCACCTTTTGCTCGAGTTGCTGGGCACATGGCGTTCTTGTGTGTTTCTGGTTCCTTGGGCCCGTCTTCATTTACGTCCTCTGGTGTCTTATCTTCTCTCCCACTGGCTCCCGACATCTCAACCTTACGGGGCTTTGGTTCCGGTGTCCCCAGTGCTGTGGGGCTCCCTGCTGTGGTGGTTGGGGGTGCTGAGTCTCCAGGGAGGGGTGTCCCTGGTCCTTCTTCCTGTGACAACTCTTACTTCCGACAACAGCGGAAGAGGTTGGGGGCAACATTGGGGGTCCTCTCTGCTCAGGGGTTGTGGGATCCGGAGGCGAGCCATCGCTCATCCATTTGGAGGGTTGTGTGTGCCGTTCTCCGGGATCTGGTATACTTCAAGGTGTTTCTGGAAGGCCAGGTGGTTTTGGTCTGGCCAGGCAATACCCCGGCCTTGGCGTATGTCAGCTGCCAGGGAGGTTCCAGCTACTCCTCGAGTACTCGGGCTGCTCGGATTGGTTCTTGGGGGGCCGAGGTGGTTGGAGGGTGGATGACCTCTCGGTGCAGTGGCCTCGGGGTCTCCTTTGTGCTTTCCGCCTCTGCCCCATCTGCCCTGGGTGGTTCAGCGCATCAGAGTGTCCATGGCGACTGTGTTGTTGGTAGCTTCGTTCTGGCCCTGCTGGAGTTGGTTCCCCTCTCTGTTGGAGCTTCAGTCCCGGGGCCCTTGGCTGGTTCCAAAGTGGCTGTATCCCCTTCAGGGGCATCTGAGGTTGGGAGTCTGACGGATTCTATGGGCGGTATGGCTTTTGCTCGGTCTAGGTTGATGTCTCTGGGGTTTTCAGGTCGTGTGGTTGAGTTTATCGTGAATGCTCGTTGTCCTTCTACTCTGAAGGCGTATGGCAAGCATTGGGTCCTTTTCCGGGACTGTTGTTGGCAGTCTGGGATCCCTCCCCCGAGTTCTGGCCTCCCCGCTATTGTTCAGTTCCTCCGGGAAGGTTTTGGCAAAGGCCTGGTGGTCACCACGCTTCGTTCTCTATGGGCTTCCATTAAATTCCTCTTGGGGGGACTCTGATGGCCACCTGGATGGGGAGGTGCTGGTAGGGAAGTTTTCCAGGGTTTTCATCTTCCCGTCCCTGTGCTTACAGAGGGCTTCCCCCTTGGAACTTCCCTCGTCTTAAGATTGCTTGAAGGGCCTCCTTTGACCTCATTTCTGAGTTTAACATTGGACGTCGTACGCTGAAAACTGCTTTTCTTAGTGCTATCACTTCTGCCCGTAGGCTGGGGGAGATTGGAGCTCTATATTGTCACCCCCCTTTTCCTGAGGGTGCTTCTGTACTCGGTGGTGTTGGGGTGTGATCCGAAGTTCCTTCCTAATGTTGTGTCTCGGTTTCACACCTCTCAGGCTCTGGTTCTCCCTGCCTTTTTCAGGATCCACGAGCGCCAGAGGAGGTAGCTTGGCATGACATTGATGTACGGCGGGCGGTGTTGGAGTATTTGGCGAGGACTGCCTTTTTCTGCTTCTCTGATAGTCTACTGGTTGTTTTTCGTCCTAATGTTGCAGGTCGCAAGGCCTTGGTGGTCTCTATGGCTTATGTGGTGGTGGGGCTGCATATGTCTGTGCATTTTAAGGGGCAGTCTACCAGGGGTTTGGCGGCTTCCTGGGCTGCTGCAAGCAGGGTGTCTCTAAAGGGGTTTTAAGGGTTGCCACCTGGGTTGTTCAAAGCATTTTCATCACCCACTATTGGTTGAATGTCTCCCACTCGGGGGATGGTATCTTCGGGCTTGGGATTTTTGTCTGTGGGGATGTGAGTTATTTATGATGTGTGTTTTCTGCACTGTTTTTGGCTGTGTGTCTCATTGGGACCGTTTTCCCCGTTGATGCTATGGTATGCCTCATGAGGTAAGGACTGGGACGGGGAAGAGTGGACGCGGAGGTAATGCTGATTACTTACCGGTAATCTTCATTACTCCTAGTCCTACTCTTCCTCGTCACCGTACTTACCCGACCCTCCTCTCCCTCCCTGTGGGGAAGGTTCCATTATCTGGCTTTGTAATATGAAACTGAGTGACGTGGATGTGGGGGAGGAGTTATAGGGATTTAAAGAAATAAAAGAAGGTCCTGTGTCAGAGGCAGGGGCCTCATGAGGTAAGTACTGTGACGAGGAACAGTAGGACTAGGCGTAATGAAGATTACGGGTAATTAATCAGAGCATTATTGGAGTAACTGAACGTAAATTAGATGTTCTGGCCTAGCTGCACAGTCACTGTCGAGTCACCACTGAGGACCTCCTACATCATGGAAGCTTCGGCCCTCCCCCAGGTGAAACCTCGTACGTCCCGCCCACCGCTGTCTACGGGGCCTACACCTGCAAGTTGTGCCTGGTCACGTAGGGAAATCACGGGACCTCCTGCACTGTCACCTCCTACGTGTACACGAAACACTGCCGAGTACCGCCCTTCATGATCTATGCCTGCCAGGGGGTTTAGCTGCAGTAGTTCAACACACCCGTCACTGCCTCCACCCACCCTCACCTGCCCGAGAAGTGCATGCAGCAGGGAACCCTTTCTGCATGCACTTTGTTTATCCTCGTTGTAATCCCACTTCTCCGTATTCCCCGCCCCCGTGTTGTCCCATCGGCTGAACGTTTGTGCAAGGAGGGAGTCCTGGACAATACAGTCCAACCCTTGAAGACACAGGGGGCGGTCTGATCTCAGTGTTTAATAACATAGGAAGTAGAAGGGAGCATGAGCTCTGTCGCAATGACTCGCAATCAATGATCTGCAGTCTCAGGCTGGGGCCCTTTGCAGGGAGCTCTGGAGTGCAGTGTGTTTAAGGCTCTTGTCAGTGCTGCTGACTGTCACAAGTTCTGCTGGAACCTTTTGCGGAACGTGTGATGTAATGCAATGAAACAGGCGATACACTTTGATATGCAGGTGTGGCATTTGCGGGTGGTCCTGCCTCCTGAGAACACACCATATCTGCTTAACGTGTCTAGTCACTCACTTCCCCACCGTGAGCTAACCATGCACCTGTGTAACACGTGTGAACATTGCATTACACCATACATGCCAACATTCTAACACACCCGGGAGGGCGATTTCGTCAGGGAAATCGGGAGACATACATTGTCCAATAGGAATGCATTGGGGCTACAATTATTTTAGGCGAGGGTCGGGAGAACATGAAAAAGAGTCTCTCTGCTTTAAGCAGGTGGATTGTCATGGATGTTGCACTCACCAGCCCAACCGAAGATCACACTCCGCTTAACATGCCTGCTTGCGACCCTGTCCTCGCATCCGTAGACCATAATAAACCTATGAAACATGTAATTGCATGTTCCTGCGCTCAACATCCCACCCGAGATAAAATGATGTCAATTTATTAGACATGCGTGGGTCTGGTAAAAATGCAAGGAAGACTAAATACAGGCTTATTTCTATGAGATATACACGGTACCTAAGTTAAACCAACGGCAAACATAATTTAGTTAAATCATCTTTAATGTATAACAGTCTTTCATTTTGGCAGGGTGGCCCAGCGTAATGCTTAACCATGCAAGAGCTAATGGGGGATGCAAGAAACAACACACACATCGCCAAATCTTTCCAGTGAAACATAACCAAGTGTGTAGACAAGGGGAGTCCTGGAAAATAAATGTCAACTAACAATTCTATTCCTCAACAATAGAGCTAACACATTGCTTATGATGAAGTAGGTGCAATTGCCCAAAAGGGAACTAGTGGGTGGACACAAGAATAAAGGATTATTGTAGTGATTCTTTAAAGTATATGATGGTGTTAAAATGATCTCACATAAATCTACACGTTAGCATGGGAATCTTAGGGAGACGTGGGGGAGCCATATAATGGGTAGAACGTGGCCGGAGCAGGCCCAGTGTGTTCTGGCTTGTCTCCAAGAGCCAAACACAGGCCTGACCAGCAAAATGCCCATGAAACAGGGTGTCCCGTCTCCCCAGATAGTGTCCTGTTCCCCACCATGCATAAAACAAAACCCACACCGGGCACCCTGCCGCCCTACTCCCCACAACACTTGGTAGTAGCCAGCCCGCTTACTCAGGGTTTTTGGATTGTCAGGAACGGACTGTGGAGTGAATGCAAGTGAAGTCTCTGTGTCAGTTGTGACAGACAGGATGGGAACATAGATCTGGTACTTGCTTTCTGCTGAGTCTCCTACTTTATCTCTTACCTGAATAAAGACTCACCTTTTCAATACTACAAATGCCAGCTTGGCCCCCGTCATTATCTAGAGGCAGCATGCTACACACTGTTACATTGAAGGTTTATGGGTTCAATAATCAGTCAGGAGCCTTGGTTAAAGGATAGTTCCGGGACTTTTTTTTTATTGTCCCTACGGTTCGGCCATGTGTTTTTAAGCATAAATCGGTAGATCATAGAAAACTTTCCTATGGACCTTACCCGACTTTTCGTCCATTAACGCACTCGAAATCAGCCGCCATTTTCTGATAATCCTATCATTTCCCCCCATCGCCCTGGCTCACCTGCTTTTGCGGCACTAAATCAAATCCCCCGCCCCTGAGCCTGACATCAGCAGACGCGTACCGCCCATTTCCCAACGCCAAAGCACGTTTCGTGTCAACAATCGCTGCGCCTCAGCTAATGACGTGTCGCCATGGAAATGGCAGGACGCCTCTTTCCTCAATAAGTATAAACACACCGTTTCACAACACACAGCAGCAGATTTTCGATTCCATTTTTCTCTCTGTGTTACTTTGAGTATTCTGTGACTCGTTTCTGTGCTCTGGTCAGCTACCTTCGCCGCTTCTAGGCCTTGTGAACACCTGTACCATCTCTGTAAATTATATTACTTTCTTTACCACACAATGGCTACAATAATGCCGTATATGTACGAGCCCGAGTACACCGAGGAAGAACTACTGGAAAGGCAAGCACGCGGAAACGATGGGGATTCGGACGGCAGTTGGGAGGACCAGTCAACGGATGAAGAGCCTGGACCATGTCGCATGGACGGCGTCTCCACCTGGTGCACGTGCAATTGGTGCGAGCTAATGCCAACTGAGGAGGAGAACTGCTGCTGCCGTGAAAATTCCGGGTGCTTGGCCTACATTTCGGAAGACGAGCCAAGTCCGCAATGCATCACCGAGCTGCCAGAGTTCAGGGAAGCCTGCCTCTCACGGACCGTGTTGAGGATGATGATGGTGCTTATACACGAACTTCGCGGCACTGTTCCTCCGCGTAATCCGAGTAACGAGTAAGTATACTCTGGTTGTGATGTCAGTGATGCCACTACTATTTCATGGTCGTCTCCCACATATAAAATTACATCTACATATCATTCGAATGCATGTAAATTGGTTCCATATTGTGCATTTTCTAGATAGAATTTTTTTCAAAGCAGAATGACATTTTTTACCTGAATCGACAGTGATAAGAAAGTTTTGTCATTTTAATACAGTTTGCATCTTTCATTTTCACAGGTGGTACAGGCTGGTGGACTATCATTGCTTCACTTGGTGGCTTCACGGGAGGCTCGGACACCGCGTTCGGAGAGTAATACCTGCCTGTGCGGTACTTGCCATTAGACAACATTTCCCCAGCGACAGTGGACAATACCGCGGATTTTCCCTGGATGTGCTGCAACCGGAACTTTACAATGTGTAATGTTTATTATTTATGTTCAATTGAAATTAAGATCTAAAATAAAACCCAACATATATTTTAACAATGGTTGTTTTGATTTTTTAAATGAATCTAGTGTGTCTCCATTGAATAGTCTTCCTGTGCCTTGTCTTGTCACACCACATGTCTCCGGCCAGCATCCTCCCTCACGCTGGCCGCCCACCTTCAATCCACATAACCGTTGAACCCATATGCAGCAGACATACAAATGTTATTTTGCGGGTTGGCATCAAGCCTCCCGGCCTTGCCTCCTCCCCCAAAAATACTTACCACACCACTTTGTTCAAGCGTTGGCAATAAAAGGCCGTTGGATTTTATTGATACAAAACATGGTTATAGGTAAATAATCAATATGGTTGATCATAATAAATCATCCTTTTGGGCACCGGGTACAGAGATGACCACCTCTGGCCCGTGCCGCCTTGCCACCACACGCCAGCCTGCTGCTGACTAACTGCCTAGGCATCCAGGGTCTCCAGGGTGAACTGCACCCATATATTCTCCTGGGAGGCTGAGGTATTTACAAACTCACCCCCCTGCCTTCCATGTACTAGATCCTGCAGCCTGCCTCTTACATGCAGTTAGATGGCCTCTCCTTGGTGAGGCCCTGCGGCAAACGAGTCTTGTCTGCACGACCACCGCCCCAATCCACCCCCCGCCCTATCAAAGGCAGTTCGCACCGGGGTACTTGTGCTGGCAAGTGGAGCTGTCAAGGAGCGATAAAGGCCAAGAGGTGCCAAATAGCATGTACACTTCAAAGTGGTCTAAAGAGCATGGGTTGTTGTTCCCATGTCTACCTCCAGACCCCGTGTCTCCTGCCAAGCATCCCCCCTCACGCTGAACGCCCCCCTGCAATCCACATAAGTGTGTCTCCATTCACGAGTCTTCCTGTGTCTTGTCTGCACGACCACCGCCCCAATCCACCCCCCGCCCTATCAAAGGCAGTTCGCACCGGGGTACTTGTGCTGTCAAGTGGAGCTGTCAGGGAGCGATAAAGGCCAAGCGGTGCCAAATAGCATGTACACTTCAAAGTGGTCTATAGAGCATGGGTTGTTGTTCCCATGTCTACCTCCAGACCCTGTGTCTCCTGCCAAGCATCCCCCCTCACGCTGAACGCCCCCCTGCAATCCACATAAGTGTGTCTCCATTCACGAGTCTTCCTGTGTCTTGTCTGCACGACCACCGCCCCAATCCACCCCCCGCCCTATCAAAGGCAGTTCTCACCAGGGTACTTGTGCTGGCAAGTGGAGCTGTCAGGGAGCGATAAAGGCCAAGAGGTGCCAAATACCATGTACACTTCAAAGTGGTCTATAGAGCATGGGTTGTTGTTCCCATGTCTACCTCCAGACCCCGTGTCTCCTGCCAAGCATCCCCCCTCACGCTGGACGCCCCCCTGCAAACCGCATAATGCCACGACATATACACGTCATTCACAAACACACCCCTGTTTCGAATTCTTTATAACCCACTTCATATTTCTAATGAGAACTTCTTTGCGCTTTGCTAGTCAACCCGTGAAGGTGCTGGTTATCTGCTCTTCGTCTCTGTGAACTTCCGTGACCACTTCGAGGAAACTCGTCAGTTTGCAACCTGTGAACTGCTCCCTGTTCTACGACAAGAAACTAATCTGATCCCTGCATCTAACTGTTTGTTCGTCAAGGTAAGGCCATGTACCATAATCATTTTGCGTCCAATTTCTTTTCGTTCAAGACAGTACATGCAAGGAACTAGTCACATGTTCTGAGTTTAGTGAAATTATTTTTCTATTTTTTTAAAGTTATTCAAATACTTATCCGCATGTGAATAACGTGTATGGTTCCAAGAACCAAAACGAACCTTGCATTGAACCTTTTATGTGTCATTTTATTTTTTAACACATTGGTATTCATAGAGAATTGTTGATCTTTACTTTTCAGAACTTTCCACAATGCCTGCCTGTTCCATTGGCGGTTGCCCTTCGAAGACTCATAGTAAATCTGAAGGTACTATAATGCATGTTTTCCCTAAGACAATAGATCAGATAAGAGAATGGGTCCGATATTGCGGATATCCACCGTCTGAGCTTGAAAGTAGAGTCCTAGAAGTCTTTGCGGACAAGAGGGGTGATCGATACCGCATCTGCAGCAGGCACTTT
The DNA here is from genome assembly GCF_040938575.1 of Ambystoma mexicanum. NCBI lineage: Eukaryota > Metazoa > Chordata > Amphibia > Caudata > Ambystomatidae > Ambystoma > Ambystoma mexicanum. Next base: position 403,115,570 of record NC_090926.1, on the reverse strand, counting down.
ACCTCTGACATGTACTCCACATCATTGCTAATAAAGAAGAACACACCGCGAGCGAAGCGAAAATTGCTCTCAACCGCTATTCCCACTCTATTCGTCCACATCCCTCCACTGGTGAGTCAAGTTTACGTATTTATCTCTCGGCCTTGCGGTAGTGTGTAGCATTAGCTAACAATAATTTCCCCATTTATGTATCCACTCAATATGAAGGCGGAAGATTCTCCATCCGTGTCGTTATTGCAGTCATCAGCCACTTCAAGCGCCTATCGGGTAATCTTACTTAGCTATTCTGCCACTGACTTGTTTTAGGCATGTAAATCAATAGTTTTAATTTATCGTGTGATTATTTTACCTAATGGTACACCCTTGTACTCGTCCTCTAGTCTTTGTTTTCAGTTATAATTATTGTTATCCAAAATAATGCAAGTACTGTCTTTCAGGGAGATGCTGAGGAGTCCAACGCATTGACGACAACCGTTGATGTCACTCAGATGCTCGAGGTACATTTCCGGACAGTTCCATCGATGGAGATCATCAGATCTTGCATTCTTGTAGCGTGATTGTTACTCACAATGTTTCTTTCGTTTTTAGCCATTGATATGTCCTTCTGTCGTCGCCCTCCTATGTGTCTTCTTTTTTCAATATTGTGTTCATTATTAATGAAAGTCCTATGTTTCAGGGAGTCGATGGAGCATTAGTCCAAGAAGAAGGGGGAGCATGCAGTTACGGGTCGGCGCAACAGCTTGCAGAAGTGTGCACCGCAGTTACATCGTCCCTTGATGTTCTTATGCATTTCGAGGTATGGATACTGACAGTTCGATCAAGCGAAATCATATGACGTGATTACATCCGCTATACTTCCTTCTTTATTAACGCAAGTACTATGTTTCAGGGAGATGACAGAGCTTCTTCTACAAGAACATCACCCCTAGTAGTTGATGCAGATCTCTGGGTGGTGACACTTCCAACGATCGAGCAAATCGAATCATATTTAAATATCCATTATTTATTTTAGACAACTGATCATTTGTGCAGGTCTATTTAGATGAGCCGTTGACGCCTGCACAAAGTGTATGTTCTTTTTAACAAAATAGAAAACCATACTAATGCAATTACTGTGTTTCAGGGAGTTACTGAAGCATCATCTTCAATAATATCATCAATGGAAGTCTATGAGAAGCCCGAGGTATGGATCTTGACAGTTCCATCTAACTAGATCAACAATGCGTGAATAATTGTCGTTTGAATGTTCTACACAAAGCGTTCATTCGTGTTTTGCTATTGAGATGTACGTGGGTATTGGTCCCCAAGTACATTTTGGGGGTAATTCATAGAATTAAGCGGACAAGTGGCGCACGCGGCTGGCGCACAGTGTGCGCGTGCGAATCCCTGCGCCAGCCGCGTGCGCCAAAACCCATTTCCGCGCACAGCGTATTCATGGATTCCAGCCACCAAAACCAGCCGTGGCGCACAGTGGCGCAGCGACCTTGCAGCAGCGCCAGTTACGCCCCCAAGAACGCCTTCCGCGCAGGGAAAAGCCATCAAAATCCCCAATCCAGCGCAAAGGGCTGCGCTAACCCTGTACCAGCACGGCAAGCAGGGTTTGCGTGAAGTTTCTCACGCGATCGGGCCTGGGGGAGCGTGCTACGTGTATTTCAGGGGTTCGCGTGAAGTTTCTCACGCGATCGGGCCTGGGGGAGCGTGCTACGTGTATTTCAGGGGTTCGCGTGAACTTTTTCACGCGATCGGGCCTGGGGGAGCGTGCTACGTGTATTTCAGGGGTTCGCGTGAACTTTTTCACGCGATCGGGCCTGGGGGAGCGGGCTACGTGTATTTCAGGGGTTCGCGTGAACTTTCTCACGCGATCGGGCCTGGTGGAGCGTGCTACGTGTATTTCAGGGGTTCGCGTGAACTTTTTCACGCGATCGGGCCTGGGGGAGCGTGCTACGTGTATTTCAGGGGTTCGCGTGAACTTTCTCACGCGATCGGGCCTGGGGGAGCATGCTACGTGTATTTCAGGTGTTCGCGTGAAGTTCCACACGCGATTGGCCTGGCCGCGTGTATTTCAGGGTTGCGTGGGAAGTTCCACACGCGATTGTCCTGGGCGCGTGTATTCCAGGGGTGCGCGGGAAGTTCCACACGCGATTGTCCTGGGCGCGTGTATTTCAGGGGTGCGCGGGAAGTTCCACACGCGATTGTCCTGGGCGCGTGTATTTCAGGGGTGCGCGGGAAGTTCCACACGCGATTGTCCTGGCCGCGTGTATTTCAGGGGTGCGTGGGAAGTTCCACACGCGATTGGCCTGGGCGCGTGTATTTCAGGGGTGCGCGGGAAGTTCCACACGCGATTGGGCTGCGTGCGGGTATTAGGGGTGCGCGCAAAGTTTCACACGCGATTGGGCTGCGTGCGGGTATTACAGGGGTGCGCACGAAGTTTGACACGCGATTTCAGCAGGGTACGTGTATTTCAGGGGTGCCGGGGAGTCCTACATGTGATTTGCCAGTGTGGGTCCTCCCAGGTGTTCCCTGTACACCCTCCACGGCCCCTGCAGGCAGCCCACACCACAGGGGACTACCCTGCATCCCTGGTCATGTCCCGCAGGCAGCCCACCCAACATGGGCATGCCCCCCAGCAAAGGCACATGTCTCCTTGCACCAATGATCACCAACTCATGTCCCCTTGCACCCCCACCCCCAGCATTGCGGGGCACCTGCCAGCAGGCCCCCACCCATGTCTCCCAGCACCCCCACCTCCCCAGTCACCAGGGGCAGCCTCCACCAGGCCCCCACCCATGTCTCCCAGCACCCCCACCCCCCCAGTCACCAGGGGCAGCCTCCACCAGGCCCCCACCCATGTCTCCCAGCACCCCCACCCCCCCCCCAGTCACCAGGGGCAGCCTCCACCAGGCCCCCACCCATGTCTCCCAGCACCCCCACCCCCCCAGTCACCAGGGGCAGCCTCCACCAGGCCCCCACCCATGTCTCCCCCACCACCCTCAGCACTGTGGGGCACCTGCCAGCAGGCCCCCACCCATGTCCAACTCATGTCTCCCACCACCCCCACCCCCCAGCACTGTGGGGCACCTGCCAGCAGGCCCCCACCCATGTCTCCCAGCACCCCACCCCCCCAGTCACCAGGGGCAGCCTCCACCAGGCCCCCACCCATGTCTCCCAGCACCCCCACCCCCCCAGTCACCAGGGGCAGCCTCCACCAGGCCCCCACCCATGTCTCCCACCACCCCCACCCCCCCAGTCACCAGGGGCAGCCTCCACCAGGCCCCCACCCATGTCCCCCACCACCCCCACCCCCCAGCAGTGCAGGGGCACCCACCACCAGGCCCCCACCCATGTCTCCCAGCACCCCCACCCCCCCAGTCACCAGGGGCAGCCTCCACCAGGCCCCCACCCATGTCTCCCAGCACCCCCACCCCCCCAGTCACCAGGGGCAGCCTCCACCAGGCCCCCACCCATGTCTCCCAGCACCCCCACCCCCTCAGTCACCAGGGGCAGCCTCCACCAGGCCCCCACCCATGTCTCCCAGCACCCCCACCCCCCCAGTCACCAGGGGCAGCCTCCACCAGGCCCCCACCCATGTCTCCCACCACCCCCCAGCACTGTGGGGCACCTGCCAACAGGCCCCCACCCATGTCCAACTCATGTCTCCCACCACCCCCACCCCCCAGCACTGTGGGGCACCTGCCAGCAGGCCCCCACCCATGTCCAACTCATGTCCCCCACCACCCCCACCACCCAGCATTGCGGGGCACCCTCCACCAGGCCCTCGCCCATGTCCCATCCATGCCCCCACCACCCCCACCCCCCAGCAATGTGGGGCACCTGCCAGCAGGCCCCCACCCATGTCCCATCCATGCCCCCCTGCACCTGGGTCCCAACAATCCCCAATCATGTCCGTAATGGCCATCCTCCCCTGCCAAAAGGCCCAACCAACTATCACATCCACCCACATATCAAAGGCAATTACATGTTACACACCCAATGTAAATAATGCAAATGAACACATGTCTGTCACACATAATGGCTGCAAGTGAATGTTAAAACACCCAACATGACATGCATGAAAGTAATGAGATGATACGACACATTGAAGGATGAAAATAAAAATGTATTGAAAATCAACAAGAATGGAAATGAAATAAGAAAAACCACAAAGCAAAACAACAAAAAGAAGTTGAATGTCCATGAAAAAAATTCAAAAAATCCAAAAATCCATAGAAGAACTATATACAAGACAATCCCGGGTCCATGAGCCCAACCAAATGAAACCTAACTATGTCAACTAACTAAAAACTGAACTATATACAAAAAAGTGGCGCATTGTCCAATCGCAACCAAATAAAAAAAAAATTAATTCAAAGGAAACCTACCACTAACTATATAACTATATACAATGGCAGCGGGCAAGTCCTGCGGCTCACTCTGTGATGTTGGCGGCCAGGGCATCATCGAACTCCATGTCGTGACTCTGTCCTGGCCCCGAGGTCTCGCAGGGATAACCCCATGTTCACCTCAAACTCCCTGCGAGCTTCCTCGAGGCACTCAGCCCGCCTCAACGCCCGACGCATGGAGAACTCCGCCCTGACCATGGTGAGCCGCTCCTCTTCCGCCCGCTGCCGCTCCGCACCTATCCGCTGGACCAACTGCTCCCACACGGAAGACACTACCATCCCAGGGTTCTCCTGCCCTCCGGCTGATGCCTGCCCCTCTGATCTTGATGGCCCCGAGCCATGATGCCTCCCACGTCGAGCCTGCTGCTGCCTCCGACGCCACTGCCTCTGCCAGCACGACGGCATCCAGGATGATGGAAACCACCGACGCCGTCGTGCACGTGCCCTGCCCAATGATGCCGTCACATCCTCCATCTGCTGGGGTCCAGTTGCTGTGTTGTCCACCCCTGCTGGACCTCTGACTCCCGACTGTGGCAGGGATGGGATCCCCACCGAGCTGGCTGCATTGGTCAGGGCAGGTCCACATGCCTGGTGGCATCTGGGCCGGAAGACGGCAAGGAGAACGACTGGCGTATAGTCTCCACAGAGGAGGAGAGGGCCGCCAGATTGGCCAACACATGCAGGAAACCCCCGAACATGGCCGATCCCAATTGGGCCACGTCGGCACGGTGCTCTTCGTGATGACGTGTGTGCTCCTCCTGGAAAGCACGCACGGCATCACGAATCACAGCCGTGCGCATCGCGACCCCAATCAGGACCTTCTCCACACGGCCAGGGGTCCCCTCGTCCGCAGGTGGAGGGGAGTCAGATGACATGGACATCCCCTCTACCTGCGGACGGGCCTGGGACGGGGCATCCCTGCTGGTGCAAGGTGGTGCACCCACAGGTTCAGGGACAGCGACATGCACAGGCCCCTCCACGGTGACCTGTGCTGTCTCCTGCCCCTGCCCCTGGACTGCACCACTTGCACCAGCAGGGATGCCCCCACCAGGCCCCATGTGCGCCTCAGTGGCGGCCTCCTCCTCCTCTGTGGAAACCACCAACCTGGATGGCTCCTCGCCGTCTACCGCCGTAGCAGGCCCCTGTGGGGGCTCACCCACCCCTTCCGCTGCAGCCCTGGGGGCATCCCCGCCGCCTTGCTCCACAGCGCCGTCTCCGCCCTCTCCTTCACTAGCCGCTGCGTAGAGGGAGACATAGAACACAAGCATCAGGGTACTGTACAATGGTCCCCTAGACAGGAAGCAATAGCAGATGAGTGCCACTGTCAAAGTACACTTCCATCATGTCACACCACAACACATGTGTCAGTCCAGGCAAAACACACACAGTGACAGTCATGGTGCGTGCCATGGACATTTCAATGCATGTCCAATGGACTCTCGAATCATACAATGTAATGGGACTCACATGCATCATGGGTCATGCCTATCACATGCACACACTTCACCATCCATCTGGCCCCGTACACCCCAATCACAGTGCATACAAGGATGACTAGGCTGCATCAGTGAATCTGTACATTGTCACAGACATGTGTCATGCATCCATGGCACTCACAAGTCACAGACACGCAGGTCAGGCACACAGACATGGATACCACATATGTATCTGGCATCAGCACCCATCCCTCTCCCCCACCCATGTCCAGGAACAGAGACTGCCATGCTCTCATGTGTGCAATCTGCACAGGTCTCCCCATGTCGCATTCAAACACATGCAACAACCGTGCGGTTCACACATTACAGGTCGCACATGCATTCCCATGATGTCCCTGCACACATACATGCGTACATGGCCTATGTCACACATGCAGGAAAGTATCAGACAACCAGCACACTGCAACATGCCCTGTCTCACACAGCAATGCTTGGCCACTTACCACTAAACTCCAGACGGGTCTCCCTCTCAAGGACCTGGACGTGGAGCGCTGGGTGTGCGCGTTCCAGGACCCTCAACTGGATGGAACTCATGCGGCCCCAGCCCCCCTCCACGAGGCGCCGGGCCTTCATGAGGGTCCTGGACCTCAAGTCCTCCCAGCGCTTCTTGACCTTCTGGATGGTGCGGGTTGCCACCCCCTCCGCGTTGATGGCAACCACACAGTCGGCCCAGATCCTATCCCGTCCTTCCCTGTTGGCGCGGGACGATCCGAAGAGGGCATCATACTGCCCCAGGACTTGCTCCACCAGGACACCAACTTCGGTGGCAGTGAAGCTGGTGCCCCTCTGCCCCTCTGGCCGGGGGTTGCCACTGGGGTCAGATGTGGATGTGCCCGACATGGCAACCCCAGGGGCAGGAGTGGGTGGGCAACTGGGTCCTGGGGCTGGGCTGTGGAGCGATGTTAATCGAGTCGGGAGTCTTCTGTACCAGCAGGGGTGGACACAGCAACTGGACCCCTGCAGATGGCTGATGTGCAGGCACCAAATGGCAGGGCACGGTGGCAGCAGGCAGGCAGGCAGGCAGCAGCAGATGGCACGTGGGAGGCTGCTCGGGGCACTGGGGGGCAGTGATTCGGCCTTCTGGGCAGGAGCGTGGTCTTCCGTGTGTTTTCGCGTGGCCAGCTTGATACGGAGTGATTTGGCACGTGAAAAATCTGCACGTCAGCGTGTAATTCGAGGAAAGGCCCTTAGCGCGTAAGCGCGTCTGCACGCATACGCATTTTCATTGGACAGAAGGCCCCTCAAGCGCAAGCGCCCCTGTGACGTGGCGCGTACAGACGTGCATGCGCATTTCAGCGCGCGTGAAAAACTGCACGTCCGCGTGTAATACGAGGAAAGGGCCTATGCGCGTAAGTGACGTGACGCGCGCAGGTGTTTCCCTCATTGCACGTGATGACAGAACACACATGGATTTCCACCAATCGCGTGTGAAAGTTCCCGGCACCCCGGAACACACGTACCCAGGCTAATCGCGTGTGGAACTTCCCGGGCACCCCGAAACACACGTACCCAGGCCACTTGCGTGTACGCACACTCCCCTCCGATCACACGCGATGACACTCGGACCGTATCCGAACACGGGAAACACGCGCACGGCAAAAGACGTGCACAGGCGTCAACGCGTCTGCCACACGAAGGCAGGCGGAAGCGTCCCCGCGCACAGCATAAAAGTGCGCGCAAACAACAAACGCGTATATACAGCTACGATGAATGCCCCATTTGTCGCTGCACTGATCGTGGGACACCGCAGGAGGAGGAGAATAGCCAGGGCACGCATTTTCGCAACACGGACAAGCCTTTTTGGGATGCCTGACGACCAGGTCTATGGCAGGTATAGGTTTCCACCCCATATCATTCTAGACCTGGTCAGGGAGTGGGAAGATGACCTCACATCCCCCACCCTTTGCTCCCAAGCATTGAGCCCCTTGGAGAAGGTGCTCAATGTCCTGCATTTTTTGGCCACTGGGTCATTTCAGCGGACCACTGCCATAGTGGGGGGGGTCTCACAGGCCACGCAGTCACGCTGCCTACACCAGGTACTGGCAATCATGACAGCGCGCCCCTCAGTCCTCAGGCACATATACATGCCCAGAACACCCGCAGAAAGGCAGGCCGTTGTCCTGGATTTTTTCAGGGTGGCACACTTCCCCAAAGTGCTCGGTGCCATAGATTGCACCCATGTGGCCCTACGTCCACCTAGGGCCATTGAGCACATCTACCGAAACCGCAAGCACTGGCATTCCATCAATGTACAGGTGGTATGTGATGCAAAGGGAATCATCACCTCTGTCTATGCAAACTACCCTGGCTCCACCCATGACAGTTTCATATACAGAATGTCTGCTCTGAGCCGGGCCCTGGAAGCTGGGCTGCATGGCGACACATGGCTCCTAGGTCAGTACAAATGCCCTTGCACATGCATGCAAGTCACACACAGACAAATATCCAAACCCTAATTATCTCAACTATTATCATCTCCCCAGGGGACAGTGCCTACCCTCTGAGCAACCACATGATGACGCCAATCCGGAACCCCACCACACCACCCCAGGTAAGATACAACGCCGCCCATATTGCAACCAGGGGCATAGTGGAGCGCACATTCGGAGTGCTCAAGTCACGTTTCCGCTCCCTTGACCGCTCTGGTGGGCAACTACTCTATGCACCACCAGTAGTGTGCAGGATCATTGTGGCAGCATGTGTCCTGCACAATGTTGCAACACGGCAGGGCGTCCCGGTGGACATGGTGGTTCCCCCACATCCCCAACCACAGGCGCTGCCCATGGGAGGGGACAGGGCACGTGGCGAGGAAGCCCGGACCCAGCTTGTGGCCACATTTTTCATCTAAACTCCCACCCCTGCGGAGTGCACACAGGCCTGGCACATACCAGGTGACAATCGATGATGACAAAGAGAGAGTCAACTGTCACAACCTTACCACCCTGAGATAGTTGCCATGGAAGTTCCACATCGTCTGCATCCCTAGCTACTTAAACACAAGCTATCCTGTGTGACCAAAAGGCACACATATGACATATGACATGATATGGGCCATACACAAGTATTCCAAGGCGCAATGAGGCAGGGAGGGGGGAACAAGGGAACACAGAGAACGGTACTACTAGGCCAGGTGTCATTGGGATCGTGCAAGTGCAGGGGTAGGGGGAATGGGAAAAGTGCAAGGGGAAGGGTGGGGGGGAGTCTAGTACAGGGGAAGTAGCCCGAAAAAATAATACATAGGTCACCTGGTGGCAACTACAAAGGTGAGTGCAGACAAGTGCTGGGAAGGGAGGGCTGTAGGGATAGAGAGACAGTACTGCAGTGCAGGGGTTGCCAGGGAGGCAGTGCAAGTGGAGAGTGGCTGGGCCAGGGACCAAGGTCAGTGAGAGTGGCCCAGTTGCAGCTCCTGTGCAGTTCCAGTGGAGAATTCTGCAAGGGAGAGGCAGACAGTAAGCAGAAGCAAAGAGGAAGGACTTGAGGTGCTTCCAGAACTGGAGATGATTCCCCTCAAGTTCAAGTCAGGCCGGTGGTCTGTTCCAGGGGGAGGGCCCTGCTGCGGAGAGAAATCTACCCCCAGCTAGTTGCTCTGAGAAGCGGATGACACGGACATGCAAGGTGTGCATCACACACACCTGCAAACCAGGCCATGGCCATCACTGTCATGTCACACAAACCCTCCCAAACATCAACATGTCATGGCACGCAATACCCATACACCAATGCAGTAACGATAAGGTACACATTGCCATGTCCTAAATGCACAGTGGCATCGGACACTGCTGCCTGACCCGGAATCAGATGAAATGACAGACCAACAACCTCCCACCCAAAATAAGTCATTTCCAAATGCATTACAACAGTCGTGGACGTAAAATCACAATGAATGCCTGTCTACATGCACATCATGCATTGCAAAATCAACACTGCAGCTCATGTGTGCAGTGTCCTACTCCTGCATCACACTGCTCAGCGCACAGCACAGTGAACAGCCATTGTGTGTGATGCACACCCTGAGCATCACATCTAAGTGACAGACCACGTCAAACATCAAATCAGGCATGTACTGGATCCATGATCGGTCACAGAACATGTGCTGCCGGGACACAGTGGGCACCAGAAGGCAAACAGTGTACACGTGGATATGCAAGGGTGGGAGTACATGTAGTGCATCAGAGTGCAAGTGTGTGGTTCTGCAAGGACATGCACTCCACATATGCATGTGCACTCAAGTGACCATCAGTGTTCCCTACACATCACATGTGAACATCCACCATGTGTACACCCCAGCATGTCAAACCACAACTATCCCCTCGCACCTGAAAGGAAAACACAACACATGAACAGGCATTGATCAGCAGAACACAACATGTACATGGGATACCACCATTACTATGTCAGAGTTCCCATCACACTGCAGGGCAAGGCAACAATCAACAACAACCCCCCCCCTCCCTCACAAATGACCATGACCCACTGAACAACTGCACCTGGGTCATGGAGCCCCCAAACCTCAATTCCACCTGGCCACAGGATCACCTTAACCCTTCGTCACCATCTCCCACCTTGTGTGTAAAAAGATGCCTGAACCCTCAGAATACACACTCATTTCCGAAACACAAAATCCAAGGCATGAAAACGAACCCAAACACCCTCCAGTAGATGACTTGACGTAGCAGTACCTCACAAGGGCCAAGTACTACCACAATGATGCAACAACCAAGGTAGCACAGCAAAACAATGTCACGACAGGATGTGAGACATGTGTGGTACATGACATAGGATGATGCACCATGAATGGATGTGTACTGTCAGAGGTCCCCTGTACAGGCGCGGGAGTGCCACGAAACAACCACCCCCACCATGTCCCGGGTGCCTGCAAGGTCAAACTCACACAGGCCCCTGAGACCCTGGTGGGGAAGGAGGTTCAGGGATATGCAGTCGGGACAGGTGTTGACACACTGGATGACTGGAATGAGCGGCAGGAGAGGGGAGGTGGAATGACACATGAAACTAGGGAATGCACGAAAATGTACAACCTGCATGAACACATACACAATCCAAACTGACTTGGACATCATTGTCATGGCCTTCTGTAGTCCAGGCTCAGGAGTGGTACGAACCAACCACCCCCTCTAGGGTTTTGGCGCCTGCAAGTTCGGGGCTTACACAGGCATCCGCAACCCCAGTGGGGAAAGAGGGTCAGGGAACGTTGCTTGGATAGGCACGGGAAGCAGGAACACCGGGTAGAGGGTACAGGTTTCAAAATTGCATAGGATCACGGGTGATTAGGGAGAAAATAACATACCAAATTGAAGCACACATACATCCATGCATCAGGACACTCCCCAGCAAGCCTATGCAGAGCAGTTTGTAAGAAAAACAACAAGACACTTAGCTCTGGTTTTGAGTGCTGGCCTCCTGCCTGCGCACTCTCAGGTCCGGTTACAGGAGCACTGCAATGCTGCAAAGAGAGACACAGTCAACAACCTGTACGTGCCAATTGGACAAAAACACAACACCAAACATGCCCCATAGCAACAGACTACTCTACAAACAGACAATCTGTGGTTGATGCTTCGTACCCATATATAACATCACCCCTGTGACGGGTCATACACAGTCAATGCAGTAAGGCAGCCGCTGCTGGGTGCGTGGCAAATGGAACACCAATGTGTCACAATTCACACAACATGCAATGTTCCCTGGGTAAGCAGACAGACCCATATTGCAAGCCATGACTACAGAGCAAGTTGTGTACCACCATGACCGAAACAAAGTTGGCAGTGCATTTATCATGAAGTACGTGGAAAAGACATGCACTGCACCCGAGTATGTCCCTTGCTGCATGTCCCTGTGAGCTGCCCCTTTCCATGTCTCGGAAGGCTACATGGTTGATGCAAGTGGCTCAATGGACCTTGGTGTACCGGAGGGTATGTGCCACTGCCCCTGCATGTGTCCCAGACAACCCTACTATCAGCAGCCATCAGTCCACAAACACATCTGAGCTGCATTGTGTGCTTCAACACCAATATTCGTCTAAGCTCACCCTCAGTGCTGTGACTAAGCCTGCATGTGCAACTCGCCTGGTGCAAGCTTTGCTGTGTCGTGGCCCCCCTGTGATGCTCACCTTGCCTGGAGTTCCTTGGAACATGTCAGCAGTACTAGGATGTGGGTCTGCAATCACTGTGCCTCTGCTTCTGCACACATGTGCATGTGGGCACCAACAAACGGGTCCAGAATTCCGTCGTCCAATGGGACATGTCTGCTGGCAAAGGTGCTCTGGAGGCTCATCCACCTGCAGAAAGGGCATGTAACACATGATTAATGCTTCAAAGTCATCTGTGTGTGTCTCATCAGGCATCTCATTACTTGACCATGTCAGAGAGTCACATCACAAATCACACCATCAGTCCGTCTTTCACCTCCAAAGTGTGGAACACTATCTACAGCATGAATTGCAACAAACACATGTACAGGAAAGAAATGAAACATACTACACAATGCATAGCAATCAATGTCCACATTAATCATGATACACCCAATCTAGCAAAAGCTGAACAGTGGACAATGACACCTAAATCATCCCCACTAGGGGTGTCAACACAAGTCACACAGCACCAGACATGCCACAGATATGACAGTCCAATGCCCTTGTGTAAAATGCTGTAACACCGAACCATCCTTGCGAGCCCATGGATAAGGGAGGCAGGAGTGGCATATGTGAGTCAAGGAACCCAAGCAGCAAACACATACACAAGACAACCAAGAAGGGCCCAGCTGGAACAGACAGTGGATGCCTTCAAAAGCCACAAAGCACCGCACCGTCACATGAAAGCACAATAGACTAGCAATTTTAAACTAAATCAACTATTAACTAATTACACTAACTATGGAAAACCTACATTACCTATTTAAACTAACTATCAAACAGAAACGTAACTAACTAAACTAGAGGAAAAATCAAAAATGGCCACAAACGACCCGGGGGGGAGGGGAAGCACCCAGGAGGGGGGAGGTACAGGGTGCTGCTCAGATAGATGGTCGTCCGAGTCTGGCTCATCCTGGAAAGGAGGACGTGGCACAGTAGCCTGGCCACGCCTAGCCGCAGCTTGCCCCTCGTCGGCAGCAAGTCTGCCGGACGGGTGAGCCTGGTTCTGTGTGGCGATGTGACGTAGGTCTGCATGCAGAACCTCCCGTGATACACGTGCTTCCTCTTGCAAGGTAGCACGTGTAACACAGAGTTCCTCCTGCAAGGCCTGGCTGGACAACCGCTGCACCTCCCGGCAAGCCTGTAGCTCAGCCGAGATGGTACACTCAAGCTGTGCAAACCTCTCCTCTGCCCGCTGCCTCTGGGACATCATAAGGACACCCAGAGTGGATCTGAGGGAAGCATACTCCTCCCTCAAGGCATCCATGTGCGCCTCTGCGTGAGCAGCAATTGCTTGACGCAGAGACGACATTTCAGCCTGGCGTGCCCTGTCTGAGGCCGCCATGCCCAGCCTAAGCGAGCGGGCCGTGGACCGTGCCGCCTGCTGCTGGAGAAGCACCTGCCTAGCAGGGGGGAGCACAGATCGGGCCACACGCTCCATGCTCTCAGCGATGTTCTCCATTGCTGCCCCCTGCCGTTCGGAATTGGCAGTCATGTCTTGCTCCCACTCAGTATACAGCGGTTGCGCGCGGCGACCGCGTTGCCGGGCTTGACCCCTGAGGGACCCAAGAACCGGGGGTCCTCGCTGTGTTGGCACCGCCTGCGGCTGCACGACTACATGCCCCCGTCGACGTGATGTCCCAGGCACATCAGTGACTGGTGTGGAGGGTGACCCTGCGTCCCGATCCACCACGGGCGGAGGAACCAAGACTGTCTGATCCCTCAGTGCAGGTGTCGCAGACAGAGGAGTGTCCACATCAGAATCACTCACCCCTGACACATGGACTTGATGGTCATCCAACTCAACATGGACGTCAGAGTCGTCATCAAGGCTGGACTCATAGGCAGCCAGAGACAAGATGGACTGCAGCACTTGGGGGTTTTCGTGGCCTACCACCCCACGACCCCCACTAGTGCCGGGTTGATGTGGCGTTACCAACCCTGTGTCTGGCATGACATCACCATCCTCTGCCTCCATTGCGTCATCACCTGAAAAATAGAGAGGAAAAGGTCAATACATATGTCAGAGGCATACGACACACACACACACCGACAGCAAAGGCATCAGGCAGACATGTGACACACAACATATGACCTGCCATGCATGCTGGGTCTACTTTGAATAGCTTCTGTGATCAGACCTGTTGAAAGGTGGCAGTTTCCATGGAAGTGGGTCTATGCAGTGCAGAAAATGTGTACGCCACTCACTACCTAGATGTACAAGCACTACATGGTGTGTGCCAGGAAATGTGAAGGCAGTGCAATGTCAAAATCAGACATCACGTGCATTGTGCATTCAATGTGTACCATGTCCAGAAGCCAAGCACCCCTCCACCCCAGTACCAAAGCAGGGATGCCTATCATGGTATCAAAAGGCTGACCATACACCTGTGTATTGACAGGCAGTGTTGACTGGCATCAACAGCTTCATGTGATTCAAATGACAACACTGCAAATGATGCTGGGACAGTGGGCAGGACACATGATGGAAACTCCGGAGGCCGCCCACGTGTGAAGAAGACACAACAAGAGTTGGACAGAGTCATTGGCCATTGAACAGGCTGAGGCCTGTGAGCCACACAGATTGTCAGAGCCTAAACATGTGTGCAACGCAGGACTGAGGCACAGTTGACATGGGAAGGCTGATGAGATGGCAGGCAATGTATGTAACCAAGGACTGATATTACAGTGATCATCCAGTCAAGGACACATAGGGGCATGCGTGCAATGCACATGGAGCATGAATGGGCACTCATGTCCCTGCGGGACATCTGACCCATGTACAGTACAAGTGAGATACCCTGCATCGAGTACTAAGGCTGTACGACATGGCATATGTCTGGCAGATTCTATGCTGGAAGTTAGCATCTACACAGGACACATGGACAAGAAACTACACATTGGCAAGATTGGAGCAGACCAGTGCAAAGGTGGAACTGGGGTGCAGAGTGGCAGAGGAGGGGCAAGGGAGCATGCCTACATGGAGTCCCGCATGCAGGCAGAGGAGACATGCATGACGGTAGCATTGCATTACTTGCACATCAGAACCATGTACACGTCACATGTAGCAGCAATCATGCACAACACATCCCACAAGTGAAACACACACGTCCTCAACAAACACGCATCAACACTCACTGGACTGGGCATCAAAGTCCAGCTTCTCTCCCACTCCTTCGACCAATTCAGGTGGTATGAACTCCGCAACGAGAGCCTCATGCGGAGTGAGTTCTTCCTCCTCTGGTGCAGGCCCACCGCCAGTCACCAGAGTCAAGTTGTAATTTGAGGCACGCTTGGCCTTAGTGCTGCGCTTGATGTCATTCCAACGCTTTTTGCACTCCTGCGCCGTGCGCACCTCATGGCCGAATGAACTGACATGTTCCGCAACATGCTTCCAGTGGGTGTCACGTTGGGCAGCCGTGGTCTGACTATTGGCACCCACTAGCATGTCACGGCTGTGGCCCCGCATGTAGTCCACGAGGAAGTCCAGTTCCTGCTTACAGAAAGGCTTCTTCCTCGACGTGCAGGAGGTCGTGGCTGTGTGTGGGGTCCCAGCCTGTGCTGCAGGTGCAACCTTCCTCCTCTTGGACTGTGGCACAGACCCTGGCTGGCTAATGCCGCCCTGACCAGCATGGCCAGTGGGTTCGGTGGATTGAGCCAAGGGAGTGGCAGGTGGAGGGATGACCAGAGGCCTGACCTGTGTCAGTGGCAGCTGGGTGCCCACTAATGGACCCTGCGCAGCAGCATCAGCTGTGGCAGGGTGGTTGGCCGCAACGGTCCTGGTTGGCAGACTCACAACCGGGGTGCTGTTGGGTGCATCTGCCCCTGCACTTGCCAACACCCGGCTGTTCGGGGCAGCAGATGACATGACTGCACCAGGGACACGTGTCTTGGTCTGAGCAGCCCAGCGTGCCCCTATGGTTTCCCCCCTGGCCTGTTGGAGATCTACCAAGGGCTCTTCAAGTGCCAACGCAGCCTGCGCTGGCAGACCCTGAGCCTGGGTGGCGGTGTCCACAGCTGCACCTGCAGCTACCACCACCCTTGGGCCTGTGGCAGTCGATGGAACGGACTGCCGGGTCATATGGGTGCCAGTGCCAGATGCAGGAGCTGCATCCCCCGGAACCACAGGGGGTGGTGGCATGGCTGCACCGACACATGGCACAACATTGTGCTCAAGTGGCGCACCCCTGCCTCTTCCCCCTCTGTGGCTGCCCTGGACACCCTGGAGTCCCCCTACTCCCTGGTCACCACGGCACGTCCCCGACCACGCCCGCCACGAGGAGTACGCCCAGCTGAGGCGCCCTCACCTTTGGTGGCCTCCCAACCATGGCACAGATGTAGTAGTGCTGGCACAGATGGAGTGGTGCCAATGGGAGGTGTACACCACAATTGACCAGGGCAATTGGGGTGAAGGGGGTGGGAAGCAAGATGTTAACAGCCCCCCTGCACCTGCAAGGCTGTATGTGACCCCGGTGATGTGGTGACGGGTCACGCAACGCTCAGGCACCCCAAAACTGCAGTAAAACCGTGCACGCAACCCTGCAGCCTACGTGCGTGGATTGAACCTCCCGCAGTACGCGGTGGCACCCAGTAACACGAATAACGCGTACGCGTGGGACACGCAGGCTACTATGACATCAAAAATGGGTGCGATACACAGGGTCACCCGCAGTGGGAAAAAGAGCGTGTGTGACTCACCGTCTGACTAGCGCGATGCAGAAAAACACGCGTAGCCAATACCCCTGCCAAAAGAAGAGATACGTCCTTGAGAGCTGTGAAGTTGTGATGGCGCGCGAAACAACAGGAAGTAGCAACACGTCGGTCTCCACGAAAGGCACGTACAGCGAACTGCTGGGCCCGCTCACCTTTAACCCGTGCTGAGGGAAACGCACGCGCTCGTCACGTCACTTACGCGCATAGGCCCTTTCCTCGTATTACACGCGGACGTGCAGTTTCCACGCGCACGCTTACGCGCATGGCCCTTTCCTCGTATTACACGCGGACGTGCAGTTTCCACGCGCGCTTACGTGCATGGCCCTTTCCTCGTATTACACGCTGACGTGCAGATTTTTCACGTGCCAAATCACTCCGTATCAAGCTGGCCACGTGTATGCACACGGAAGACCACGCTCCTGCCCAGAAGGCCGAACTACTGCCCCCCAGGGCCCCGAGCACGCTCCCACCTGCCATCTGCTGCTGCGAGACTGCCTGCTGCCCACGTGCACTGCCATTTGCTGCCTGCACATCAGCCAGGGGTGCTGTTGCTGTGACCACCCCTGCTGGAACCGAAGACTCCCGACTGGGATTCCATCGCTCCACAGCCCAGCCCTAGGACCCAGTTGCCCACCCACTCCTGCCTCTGGGGTTGTCATGTCGGGGCAAACACCATCTGTGACCACTGACAACCCCCGGCCAGAGAGGCAGAGGGGCACCAGCTTCAGTGCCACCGAAGTTGGTGTCCTGGTGGAGCAAGTCCTGGGCCAGTATGATGCCCTCTTCGGAAGTTCCCACGCCGACAAGGTTCGGATCTGGACTGACATCGTGACTGCCATCAACGCGGAGGGGGTGGCAGTCCGCGACTTCCAACATGTCAGGAAGCGCTGGGAGGACTTCAGGTCCAGGACTCTGAACAAGGGCCGGCGCCTCTTGAAGGCAGCGGATGCCAAGGGGCGCCGGGGCCACTTGTCGGGAGAACAGATGAGGGTCCTGGAACGCATATCCCCAGCGCTCCACGTCCAGGTCCTAGAGAAGCAGACCCATCTGGAGTCGAGCGGTGAGTGTACATGCATCCTGATTGTGAGCAGTGCGTGTGGTGATTATTCGGTAGTGTGCAGGTTGCACATCTGTTTGTATGGGGTCGAGTATGGGTGGGGGTGTACAGGGCCGTGGGGCTGACACATGCGAGGGCTGTGATGTGTGAGACATGGATGGTGCTTGTGTGTGTAGGCTTGCATGCCAAATGCAGTTGTGTGGGCACACATGTTTGGATGAATGTGTATGTGAGTAGACATGTCCGTGATGTCACGCATGTATGTTGTTTTCGGCTGCATGTATCAGCACTGTGTACATGTGCATGTGTGTGTATTTGACAAGGGTGCAACAGTGATGCCACATGGATGCATGTGACAGCGGTATGTGGAAGCCTGATTGGCAGATGTGACATGGATGGCCGTCTGAACAGTGCGACACTTGACAGGGGTGTACACATGCATGCAAGTGTGGTGGTGTGTGTACATGTGTGGTGCACTTCCTGTGTTGCATGTGATGTCTG
The DNA here is from genome assembly GCF_040938575.1 of Ambystoma mexicanum. Taxonomy (NCBI): domain Eukaryota; kingdom Metazoa; phylum Chordata; class Amphibia; order Caudata; family Ambystomatidae; genus Ambystoma; species Ambystoma mexicanum. Next base: position 403,097,255 of record NC_090926.1, on the reverse strand, counting down.
GCTCCCCTTTGGCTGCTCATGCTGTTGTATGTGTATGGATGGTGGTGGCAGTTGCGATATGGCTGTGGTATGGCTCATGTGTGCGAGTTGTAATGACATGTGTGTTGGGGATTGCGAGGACCTGGTGGAGGCTGCCCATGGTGGCTGGGGGGTGGGGGTGATAGGGGACATGAGTGGGGGCCTGGTGGGGGCTGGCCATGGTGGCTGGGGGGTGGGGGTGGTGGGAGACATGGGTGTGGGCCTGGTGGATGCTGCCCCTGGTGGCTGGGAGGTGGGGGTGGTGGGAGACATGAGTTGGACATGGGTGGGGGCCTTCTGGCAGGTGCCCCACAGTGCTGGGGGGTGGGGGTGGTGGGAGACATGAGTTGGACATGGGTGGGGCCTGCTGGCAGGTGCCCCACAGTGCTGGGGGGTGGGGGTGGTGGGGAACATGAGTTGGACATGGGTGGGGGCCTGCTGGCAGGTGCCCCTGGTGACTGGGGGGTGGGGGTGGTGTGAGACATGGGTGGGGGCCTGGTGGAGGCTGCCCCTGGTGGCTGGGGGTGCAGGGGGACATGCGTTGGGGGGGAGTAGTGCAAGTTGACATGTGGGTTGGCTGGTGGGCATGGGCATGGTGGGTGGGGTGCCTGCATGACATGTGCTGGGTAGGCCCCTGTGGTGTGAGCCACCTGCAGGGGCCGTGGAGGGTGTAGAGGGAACACCTGGGAGGACCCACACGTGCAATTCAAGTGTGCTGCTCCCCGCGCACCCCTGTAATACACGTACCCTGTTGATATTGCGCACACCTGTAATTCACGTACCCTGATGGAATTGCGTGTGTAACTTCCCGCGCACCCCCGAAATACACGTACCCCGCTCAATCGTGTGTCACTTCCCGCGCGCCCCCGAAATACGCGTAGCCCGCTCCCCCAGGCCCGATCGCGTGAGAAAGTTCACGCGGACCCCTGAAATACACGTAGCCCGCTCCCCCAGGCCCGATCGCGTGAGAAAGTTCACGCGGACCCCTGAAATACACGTAGCCCGCTCCCCCAGGCCCGATCGCGTGAAAAAGTTCACGCGAACCCCTGAAATACGCGTAGCCCGCTCCCCCAGGCCCGATCGCGTGAAAAAGTTCACGCAAACCCCTGAAATACACGTAGCCCGCTCCCCCAGGCCCGATCGCGTGAGAAAGTTCACGCGGACCCCTGAAATACACGTAGCCCGCTCCCCCAGGCCCGATCGCGTGAAAAAGTTCACGCGAACCCCTGAAATACACGTAGCCCGCTCCCCCAGGCCCGATCGCGTGAGTTAGTTCACGCGAACCCCCGAAATACACGTGCCCCGCTCGCACAATTGCTGTATGTTGCCACTTTTGTAATGCGCAGGGACGCTACCGCCTGCCTTCGTGTGGCGGACGTGTATCGGCTTTTGCGTGTCTTTCGCTGTGCGTGGCTTTGCCCTATTCGGTTCCATGAATACGTGTGGTTCGGGTGCGTGTGGGCGTTCCCTCTGCTTCCCTGCAGTACATCCCCAGTTACGCCCTTGTTTTCGCAAGTTGTTCCCCATTCCGTGCGTTACGCCCCGTGTTCCGCCCACTTTCTAGTGTATGCGCAGAGGTTGTGCGCTTTCACTGTGCGCGTCGCGCACGTCTTTCGGGATGTTGCAGTGACGTGTGCGCCATGCACGGGTTTGGCGCACATCCCGAGGAAGACACGCGCAGGGACTTCCATGAATCGCACGCGTGCGCGTGCGCCTCTTTTTTTCTGCTTGCGCCTGCTTGCGCCTGCTTGCGCCTGCTTGCGCGTGGATTTTCGGCGCACGTTTGTTCCATGAATCGGCCCCTTTGTGTTTTCAATATTATTATACATACTAATGAAAGTTCTATGTTTCAGGGAGTCGATGGAGCGTCAGTGCGTGATGGATGTGCTTATCATGAAAATATAGTCGTTGCAGCGCAAGAGGAAGTGGAGACATGCACACACGAGTCGGAGCAACAGCGTCCCGATGTTGAAGTTCGAGGCAAGAAAGTTTCAAAGAAAAGAAAGCAAAAGAAGGTTAGTGTCCTGGTCACTATATTATGTTGTTTTTCACTGTTAATAGTTCAATACTGTAAGTTGTGTTTAAACTGAACATCCCTTTTCCAATCTGTCCTCTAGTTGCGAGTGGGTGTACGAACTAGATCTACACAGACAGTGAAGCGAACAAGAGATGTTTCTTGTCAAACCTTTTGGCAGGGACTTGAGACTGGAGATGCATCGTGCCAATGGGAAGAATATGAAGTGATTGACAACGGAGCTATACCGCATCCAGCCATTGATAGTGAATGTCCTCCTGGTAGTTCGGATGCAGTCGGAGATCAATTCACAGAATCCACACCCGCAAAAACTAAGACCGCGAGAAAGTTGAAGAAATTGTTTTATTCACCCATCGCCGGAGAAGGAACAGATGTTGCAATGGAAGAGAATGAAGTGGACGACAATGAAACACCATCAATATCACTGAACATAGCGGAAGACGATATCAGAGATTCTACCTTTCATGTGAGTGACATGTCCTCAACGTTACAGGCCGAACCAGCTGGGATGCAGAGTGACAGTATAAGGAAAGAGGCCAAATTCATTGTATTCGATAGTTGTTTGATTGATATTATTATTCGGATGAAATGTGGGCATTCGGTTGGTGGGGAAGTATGTGGGGAGCCATTGATTAATGTGACTCGTGCAATTCGAGGCACTAACCTTAAAATACATGCCACCTGTACAAAATATCATCCTTTCTCATGGTCTGCACAACCCATGCTGGGGCAACTGCCAGCAGGCAATCTACTTTGTGCAGCGGCTGCACTTTTTAGTGGTTCAAGTTTTAAAAAGTTAGAGTCTTTCTTTCAGTTTGTGGGAATCCATTTCATTGCGAAAACTCAGTTCTACAAATACCAAACCGATTATCTATTTCCAGCCATTAGTGAAGCTTGGAGAAGGGAAAAAATGTCTATTTATAGTACATTCGCGGGCAAACGGTTCAGGCTAGCCGGTGATGGACAGTGCGACAGCCCAGGATTTTCAGCCAAGTACTGCACCTACCACTTTCAGGACATGGAAAGTAAGAAAATTGTGAGTTCAGTGGTCGTGCAGGTGTCACAAAGTACATCCTCAGTGGCCATGGAGAAAGTTGGCTTTGTAGCATCATTGCAAGAACTACAATCGCGGGGAATGGTGATCGACCTGATAGCCACGGACAGACACGTTTCAATTGCCAAGACAATGAGAGAAGAGTACAAAAATATAAATCACCAATTTGACGTTTGGCATCTTGCAAAAACAATCAATAAAAAAATGTCGGCTGCAGGTAAAAAAAAAGATATGCAAGGTATTTCACAGTGGTCCAAGTCAATCAGCAACCATCTTTGGTGGAGCTCAAAAACATGTGGAGGGTCGTTGGAAATTCTACTGGAAAAATGGCGGTCAGTAATGCTACACTGTAGCAAAGTTCACCGCTGGACCACAAACCAACATTTCCACAATTGTGAACATGGCCATTTGTCCACAGAGGAGGCACGGAAGAAGAAGTGGTTGATTCCTTCATCACCCACTCACAAAGCCATTGAAAAGATTGTATTTGATAAAACTATAACAAGAGATTTGAGGGGACTCACGGAATTCTGCCACACAGGAGATTTGGAGGTGTTCCACAATATGTGCCTAAAGTACAGGCCAAAACGATTGCATTTTGGCATGGAGGGCATGATAAATCGGACTCTTCTAGCGGTCTTGGCACATAACCATAATGTTGGCCGTCAACAAAGTAGGACGACCGGAACTTTAGGGACGCTTCGCTACAATAAGGCCTTCACTAAAAGAAGTAAACAATGGGTGATCAAACCAGTGTTTCAGGATATACAATATGAGTTTATTGAGAGACTTATTGTTGATGTCCTAGATAGGCACATACATGGAGTTGTGAACGAACCTGTGCAGGGGACAACTGCATTGCCACCCAACATTGCCTCTGTTCCATGTCCACCTAAAGAAGAGCTCATTGAGAAATACACATCACGGTTTAAATGATTGTAATTTGATTGTCTGTTCTCTCGAGTCTCCTCATGTCGCAGGCCCATTGAATATGTGTAGCTATGTATTGTGTAAATAAAAGTGATTGCTCAGTGTACATGCAATGTGTCTATCCAACCTTGTTCATTTACGCATTAAATTAAACCAAACAGTAATATAAATCATTTTTCAAAAAATATAGAATGTCTCCGTATTTATGGTTCTCTGGGCTGCAAATGCACGCAGACAAAATGCAAAGATGGAGTGTAAATTTCAAGTCCTGTGAGATGGCCTTACACTGAATGTAGCTAACTAGGAATGTGTGCTCGTTCAAAGTGAAGGTCAGCTGCTTTGATTTTTTGCTCGGGTGCCGGAATGGCCCACGACTCAGTATAAGGTTCTATTGTTATTTGACCTTGACAGGCCGGGACCATCCCGAAAGACTTCTTTTTGGGGGTGTGGGGCAATAACGTAAGAAACGATAATGAATATAATTTCAGAAACGAAAGCCATTTAATGTTCGTTCATTAGAAGAAATAACGTCGGCATAGAAGGAGTGGTATTTCGGGGCTGCCCTACGCACAGACACAATGGAAAATGAAAATATAATGTAAGTAACTCTTTAGATGAGTTTATACCGCAATTTAATTACTATACAGTAGCTTTAAAGACGGGTTAAGTTGTACTTGTTCGTTCTATGTGGCATATTGTTTTGTACCGCGCACTATCTTGAGGAGAACCATCTCCTTTTACGGAAGCACCTCAAAACCTTCCTCTTTGCTTCTGCCTTCTCTCTCCCTCTCCCCTGCTGCAACTGGTCCACTGTCTGCGACCTCGGTCCTGGGCCCTTCCACTCTCCACCTGCACTGCCTCCCTGTCAACCCCTGCACTGGGGGACTGTCTCAGTATCCTACAGCCCCCCCTTGACGTATAATACCCAGTTGCACTGTCCTAGCTATGAAATAATTTCCCGACCTAATATATAAAATGAATAATTTTAATAAAGATCTGATGGTGAGACTACTTTCATTTTTTATGTTTTTAAAACAGGTACATCCTTCATTATTGTATGTGTCACGAGTACCAAACACCGGCGGATGGCTTTTATAACAGCCAGTTGCTTCTCCGCGTGAACAACGTTACCACCCTGACCATTTTATGGGACGATCGCCAAGTACAAGTATGCCCTTACGCGGTACTAACGGCTAGATGCAACATACAGACCGTTGTGGTGGCCTAGTGCCTCGTTGTTGGAACAGCCATGCGATTATCAGTGCGACCGAAGAGCTTATTTTATCGTAAACCAACACCCTGTGTACTGCACACGAACATCGCTTGCCTCAAGACGAACTATTTTGGATCGAGAGCAAAGAAAAATGCAAATCGCAGAATATTCTCTAAACATTTGATGTCCAATAAATCTACTTTGCCAAATGGACAATCTTGCCGTTTGCTTTTAAACCACAGTTTCATATTCCGAATTGTGGTGCTGTATTGTGAGATGATCTAAGACCCTGTGTACAGCAAAGGAACATCGCGTGCCTCAAAACGAACTTTTTGGAACGTGAGCAAAAAAAATGCAAATCGCTGAATATTCTCTAAACATTTGATGTCAAATAAATGTACTTTACCAAATTTACAATCTTGCGGTTTGATTTAAAAGTACAGTTTCATATTACGAATTGTGGCGCGCTGTGTTGTGAGCTAATTTGTGTTGGTTTCCGGGTTCTGTGTGTAGTCGCGTAGAAGACGCCTGGGCGCGTTTGCCTACGCAGCACAGTCACGTCACGGATAGAGGCGGGGAATATGAATGTTTTGATAAAGTCTGTTTCAGGGGCGGGGGATTTGATTTAGTGCCGCAAAAGCAGGTGAGCCAGGGCGATGGGGGGAAATGATAGGATTATCAGAAAATGGCGGCTGATTTCGAGTGCGTTAATGGACGAAAAGTCGGGTAAGGTCCATAGGAAAGTTTTCTACGATCTACCGATTTATGCTTAAAAACACATGGCCGAACCGTAGGGACAATAAAATAAAATTCCCGGAACTATCCTTTAACTTAGGTGGCTTTAGTAGGTTTGTAGTATACAGGTAAGTACATTAGGATACGTTTTAAGACAGGTTCGTAGGATAGAAGCATCCACCGGTCCCCCTGTGCCCAGCTTTAGTTTCCAACTGACACTTCAGGAACCTACACTCACATCATAACATTCCACTTGGAACAGCCATACCTGATATTCCAGATTCACATATACACATACAATAGGAAATAGCCAGATATACAGAACAGGTAAATACAACACATGTCCCCCCCCTTACACATCATACAGCAACCTTGAGAATTAACACAAAGGGGAAGAAAGTAACAATACACAAATGGCCACCCATACCCATTCTCATCAAGCTCAATGCTCTGAACTAGAAACTCCTGTAGCCTCATAAAGCTAACCCCATCAAAACACTCAACAAAGAAGTGGCAGGCCATTACCACAACTGTCATTGTAACCGAAAGGAACCAGCCCTAACAACACTCTTCACATTCATAAACCACCATCACAACCTTTTAAACCACCGTCCTCATTCTCCCTCAGTAAATATAGCAACAATGCTATTTTGGGGTTAACAGCCCCCTAACCAACCATATCCAGAAAAGGCTCCACGTTTATTACTTGAAATTCAGTGTAGAATGTACACCAACCCCCAAACTTTAAAACACGGAGAATGAAAACACCAGATATCCATCCTATTAAAGTGATGGTAAATCATCTCTGGGTTTCCTTTTAATTTCATAGCAATATTGCAACAGTTTAGTCAGAATCTAATCTAGCCCAATAACAGGGCACTGTAGGGTATTTTGTGTAGATTTGGGGCCTAGTGGTATTTTCTTACTGCCAAAAATAAAGTAATTCAGCAATAATCACTCCTTGCATTCAGATTGGGTTTGGTATTATAGTAATATAGTGGATATGCATTATTTCAGCACACAGATACATTTAGTTGGTATGCATTTCGTTGTGGTATAGTGGTGAGCATAATTTCTTTGTTTTATTTGTGGCCCCAACATACAAAACCCCTTTTTTTGTTTAGACTGTTCTTGTGATCTCTAGAGGCCTGAGGCTTCTACATTATTCTAGAACACCACATTTTCATATGGAATGCCACTTATGGCTGTTATCACTGATTTATCTACACCAGTGAGCTATGCTTCCATAAAGTATTCACAATAACATGTGGTATAATTACTAATTTATTTACATTAGTGAAACTATTTCGAGAGGCCTCTCTTTCTGCTGACTCATATACGTCCAGCAAACTATTTCATTATGTTCCACTCAGAATTCACACACACATATATACACTGAGTGGAACCACGCACACAGCTATTTATAATTGCTCATAACATTACTTTATCTGCATAGAAACTTGGCACTTTAAGCATCATTCCCTCTATGGCATAATATTTTTTTAGACACCAAATGAAACAGAAACAAGAATACAATTTCATTTTAAAATGATACATTACCATTCGTGAGACAATCCTCTTCTGAAAGAAAAACATGAGAAAGACAAAATGCAAGAACACTACGAATTTCATTTCATATTTGCACAAGAGAGCGAAAAATTACATCGCTTGTTTTGCCTTCAGCTGGCAACATTAAAATGTGTCATTTGAACACAGTGAAAAGCTATCGTTACACTGCCTGTCTAAAATAGGTCTCATGCACATACCGCACCCTCACTTTCATACAAGATAATTACCAGCGAATTGTAGCTGTTTAGCACGCAAACTCCCAGGACTGGTCGCTTTCTTTAAATGGCTCAAGGCTTTCCTTCAAAGCACCCCAGCAAGGACATGCAGTTCTGATCTGCGGTCTCTCAAGCCGGTGCTTATCGACTGGAATCTTCAGTCTAGGAAAGTCAGCAATGGACTGGGACGGCACCACTCAATCAGGAAATCCCATAGAAACTCCAGCCAGGTCTTCCCCAGAGCTGTGTAAAATGTTCTCTGCCTTTCTTTCTCCCCGGAATGTACCAAGAGACCTCTGTTTCAGCCCTTCAGGTGACGTGTCACCAATGAAAATGCACAATAGTCTATCCTCCTCTTTTAACAATGGCTTGGCTTATACGGTTTAGAAACTGTATCTACTCATTTCCTGGCATGCAGATTTTGCATCCAGCTAACACAGTGAACAGAGAAAAATAAATGAATCCAAGTGCACATTTAAATGACTTTAAGAGCCTGTTTTTTTCCACCTCATTTTGCACTGGAGAACACATTATGATGTTAATAAATTAAGATCATGTTAGTACTGTTAATTATATTCGTTCATTAATCCTCTAATGTGTCTCCTGCAACAGAGGCATTTCGGGAGAAGAAAAAAAAATGGTGCAATTGCTTGTACCGCATTATAGCAATACATTAATCCCATGCAATGGTGCTGTGCTCCCAAAACACGCTAAATAATCCTACATATCCCCTCCTTTTTCTGAGAATTTTGGCAATGGTCCAAGCCACAATTGGAAGAAATCCAACTTGCTCCCTTTCCTCTTTTTTAAAATGTAACAATCCAATACAATTAATATTCAGGTGTGAAAAATGAAAATTGAAAAATCACTGTTCAATCATCATAATATTACAATTCATTTTTTAGTCCATCAGTTCTTATAAAATGTTCTATATTTTTCTTCCCAATGGAAGTGTCCATAGTCCAGTGTCTTACTTTTGTACTTGAGTTCAATCACAAAATAATAAAATAAATAACTAAAACAAAGAATTAACATAACAGATTAAAATAATTAATTAAAATAATAAATACGTGGACCTCCATACTCCAGGACACTTGTCTGCCTCTGAATGGCACTCTTGGATCCTTTCCCCATAGGAGTCATCACTTTTTGGCATTCCGGTTACTTTGTCTTCACCTCCACCCAGAGGCAGGCATCATTCAATCTTCATCCAGGGGACTCCAGGACTCCATCGTCTCCTGTGACCTCCGGTACAAATATGTTAATATTCTAAACCAAACAGAAAAGAAACAAATTAAGTACATAGCACAATACTAACTTCACCCTTTTGCCAAAAATAAAACATGCTTTATATTTCGCACTTTTTCCTCTTGCTTTCTGAAATTAAACATAGGTTAAAAAGAAAACAAACATACATAAAACAGCATTCAATATTTAATACATTTTCACACCAATTCCATAAATTTTAGCTTCCATTTTTTTATATATATATTCACATATATTACAGTGTTTATGTGCCATTATCATAATCAACCATCTTTATTTAACTTCTCTAACACTTCTATTGACTAGACCCATTCACTTTACCTTTTTATGTTCAAGGGACTTTATCTGCTTCTACACGCTCAAGTCGTTTAATCTCATGTTTAGGGTGACATGGTTTTATTTGATTTACGTGAACAAACTGCTCTGTTGCTGTTTCACCTTCAGTCTTCAAAATTTTATAGACAACAGGAGAGACCTTATCTATAATTCGATATGGCCCCAGCCAGGCTGATAGAAATTTGGAATTTTTCTGTTTACCTTTTCCAAAATGAAATTTATACACCTGATCGCCCACACAATATTCCTTTACTGATGTCTTTTTATCATAATATGACTTTGCACTGTCAGCAGCCCTTTCTAAATTTTTCTGTACAAAAGCAAATGCATGTTGTAAATGCTTCCTCAGTTCATCAATGTATTCATGAACTGTGGATGCGCTCACAAGTGTTTGCTCATGTGTCCTGTATAGCAGGTGTTGTGGTAACACCATTTTCCTACCTGTCAAAACTTCATGATGGCTAATACCTGTTGCTTTGGCAGGAGTTGATCTGATTGCCATCAGAACCAAAGGTAAGCGTAAATCCTAGCTAGAACCTGCTTCTGCCACAAATTTCTTTAAAATGTCCACAACAGACCTGTTGCTTCGTTCAATTCCACCTGAAGAAGCCGCCCGATATGCGATATGTAGCTTTCTCTTCACACCCAATATTTCCATACCTTACTCATTAGAGCACTTGTAAAATGACTTCCTCTGTCCGATTATATTCTTTGTGGCAACCCAAATCTTGAAAACACATGGTTCACCAGCAATGTGGCTGCTGTTTGCGCACTACAATCTGGTGCAGGAATACACTCAATCCACTTCGACATCAAACATACCACACTTAAAATATAACGGTTCCCCCTACTCGACCTCTTTACAGGCCCTACATAGTCTATTTGCAAATCTGACCATGGAAGAGTTAGGCCTCTTTTCATTAATGGAGCTCTATGCATTGGTGAAGCAGGTTTAAATTGGGCGCATGCTAGACATCCTCTAGTATATAATTCTACATCTTGGGACATATGTGGCCAATAAGCATAATCTTTTAGTATTTCCATTGTTTTCTGTGAGCCTCTGTGGCCTGCAGTTATAGCATCATGTGCATGGTGTAGCATTAACCCTCTGAATGAAAGGGGTACCACCCACTGTATTTGTCCTGTCATGGACTCTCTAATCATGAGTCCATTTTGTAGTCTTATTGGTTTTTTATTCTTTAATAGCACCCTCAACTCTTCTTTTCCCATACAATCATTTTTTTCTGTTAAAGGGTTTTGTTCAGGATCTATCAAATGATTATAATAGATTCCCAAAATTCGATCATTCTTTTGTGCCCCAATCAGATCTTGATTTGGTATATCATAACTCCACTGTACCACTGGTTGATCTGTCTCCTCTGTCGCTTTAGAACGTGTTACTGCATCAATTTGTATTTCACCCAGTAAATGTTCAATAGGTAGCAATTCTCCCATCACAGCCCCAATTTTAGCCAGGTGATCTGCCTTATCATTTCCCTCCTTATCCTCTCCTGGAGTTTTCAAATGCCCACGAATTTCCTCCAGTATATTGTTAAATCATTTTCTGACACCAATTTGTCTATGGCTTGTATCATTTTCCCATGTTTAAGTGGCTTTTTATTGTATGTAATCATACCTCTCGCTTTCCAGCCAGGTAAATATTCCACAAAGCTATTTCGTGCGTAATCAGAATCAGTCATCAGGACAATTTCACTGAATTTATTATCAACTGCAGTAGCAATTTCTTTATAAATGGCTGCCAATTCCGCTACCTGACTGCTCCTAGCACCAATTCTCATCCCTATACTCGGGACACCTTCACACTTCAACCAGACATTCCCTATTCCTGACACTAATTGTTTATCACTGTCATTTTCAATGTGAAAGGCACAACCATCAACATATACAGTTGGCAAGTCTTTGCATGTTTTATCATCAAAAGCTTTATGTGGTGATTGTTCAAATTCCTGCCAATTAGGTTCCACTTCTATTTCATTTGATACTGGTTCAGCTGCACAGTCATGTAAATCTGCTAAACCTTGAGCAATTGGGCTTTTTTTATTTTGGCCCTATCTCACTTCTACAGGAAAACACTGTAATGCTAGCGTCCATGAAGTGATTCTGGACTGCGCTAGATTACCTGACCTTATTCTTTTACTCTCTAAAAACTGCAAAGGTTGATGATTCGTCTCAATAATCACCTTTTCTCCCTGAACAATGGGGCGGAAATCTTGTAGCGCCCACACAGTGGTTAATAGGGCCTTTTCACATTCATTGAATTTAATTTCAACTTGGGAAAATGCCTTACTTGCATACGCAATGGTTTTGTGATTCAAATCATGTTTTTGTGATAACACTGCTAACATACACTGGTCGATTCATGGAATTAATGTGCGCCGAAAATTCCCGCGCAGAGGTGCCAAAATGTGCGATTCGCAGTAAAAGTGCGAAAATAGCAGTGCAACTGCGAAAATCGCAGGGAAACCAGCGCACATCGATTCGTGGAAGTCCGTGCGCGAGAAAAACATTGGATGTGCGCTGAAAAAGTGCACGGCGCACGCTGGCGCACAGGTCATCCATCGGCGTGCGCCACGGCCACTGCGAAATCGCACATAGCGCGGCGCACATCACAAAAGTAGGCGGAACACGGGGCGTAACACTTGGAATGGGGAACAACGCGTGAAAATATGGGCATCACGGGGGAAGTACAGGAGGCAAGTGCGCGGAACGCCCACACGCTCGCCTACAACCCGTATTCATGGAATCGAAATGGGCAAACCAGCGCACGGTGAAAGACGCGCACAGGGCCAAACAAGTACTCCACAAGAAAGCAGGCGGTAGCGTCCCTGCGCCTGAAATAAATGTGCGCCAAAATGTGCGCTAACAAAAAGCACCCATATACAGCTATGATGAATGGTCCATACAGTGGCCCTCTAGGACAAATGAGGTGCAAAGGGGTACCGACAAACACGGACACCCGCTGTGTGAAAAATCGCGTGTGCGTGTATTACGGGGTTCGCGGGAAGTTCCACACTCGTTTGCCCTGGGTCCGTGTATTTCGGGGTGCGCGGGAAGTTTCACACGCGAATTAGCAGGGTACGTGTATTTCGGGGTGCGGGGGAAGTTTCACATGCGAATTAGCAGGGTACTTGTATTTCGGTGTGCGCATGAAGTTCCACACGCAATTTCAGCAGGGTACGTGTACTCCGGGTGCGCGGCAAATTCCACACGCGAATCCAGCAGCCTATGTGTATTTCGGGGGTGCCGGGAAGTCCCACACGTGAATTGGCCGTGTGGGTACTCCCAGCTGTTCTCTCTACACCCTCCACGGCCCCTGCAGGCGGCCCACACCACAGGGGACTACCCTGCACCCCTGCACATGTCCCGCAGGCAGCCCATCCACCATGGCCATGCCCCCCAGACAACCCAAATGTCACCTTGCACTACTGCCCACCAACGCATGTCTCCCAGCACCCCAACCCCCCACCAGTCAGGGGCACCCTCCACCAGGCCCCCACTCATGTCTCCCAGCACCCCCACCCCCAGCACTGTGGGGCACCCTCCACCAGGCCCCCACTCATGTCCCCCTGCACCCCCACCCCCCAGCACTGTGGGGCACCCTCCACCAGGCCCCCACTCATGTCTCCCAGCACCCCCACCCCCTGCATCCAGGGGCACCCTCCACCAGGCCCCCACTCATGTCTCCTTGCATACCCACCCCCCTGCATCCAGGGGCACCCTCCACCAGGTCCCCGCTCATGTCTCCCAGCACCCCGACCCCCCAGCATCCAGGGGCACCCTCCACCAGGCCCCCACTTATGTCTCCCAGCACCCCCACCCCCCTGCATCCAGGGGCACCCTCCACCAGGCCCCCACTCATGTCTCCCTGCACCCCCACCCCCCTGCATCCAGGGGCACCCTCCACCAGGCCCCCACTCATGTCTCCCAGCACCCCCACCCCCGAGCACTGTGGGGCACCCTACACCGGGCCCCCACTCATGTCCCTCTGCACCCCCACCCCCCAGCACTGTGGGGCACCCTCCACCAGGCCCCCACTCATGTCTCCCTGCACCCCCACCCCCCAGCACTGTGGGGCACCCTCCACCAGGCCCCCACTCATGTCCCCCTGCACCCCCACCCCCCAGCACTGTGGGGCACCCTCCACCAGGCCCCCACTCATGTCTCCCAGCAGCCCCACCCCCCTGCACCCAGGGGCACCCTCCACCAGGCCCCCTCTCATGTCTCCCAGCACCCCCACCCCCCTGCATCCAAGGGCACCCTCCACCAGGCCCCCACTCATGTCTCCCAGCACCCCCCCAGCACTGTGGGGCACCCTCCACCAGGCCCCCACTCATGTCTCCCTGCACCCCCACCCCCCTGCATCCAGGGGCACCCTCCACCAGGCCCCACTCATGTCTCCCAGCACCCCCACCCCCCACCAGTCAGGGGCACCCTCCACCAGGCCCCCACTCATGTCTCCCAGCACCCCCACCCCCCTGCATCCAGGCGCACCCTCCACCAGGCCCCCACTCATGTCTCCCAGCACCCCCACCCCCCAGCACTGTGGGGCACCCTCCACCAGGCCCCCACTCATGTCCCCCTGCACCCCCACCCCCCAGCATCCAGGGGCACCCTCCACCAGGCCCCCACTCATGTCTCCCAGCACCCCCACCCCCCTGCATCCAGGGGCACCCTCCACCACGCCCCCACTCATGTCTCCCAGCACCCCCACGCCCCAGCACTGTGGGGCACCCTCCACCAGGCGCCCACTCATGTCCCCCTGCACCCTCACCCGCCAGCATCCAGGGGCACCCTCCACCAGGCCCCCACTCATGTCTCCCAGCACCCCCACCCCCCTGCATCCAGGGGCACCCTCCACCAGGCCCCCACTCATGTCTCCCAGCACCCCCACCCCCCTGCATCCAGGGGCACCCTCCACCAGGCCCCCACTCATGTCTCCCAGCACCCCCACCCCCCAGCACTGTGGGGCACCCTCCACCAGGCCCCCACTCATGTCCCCCTGCACCCCCACCCCCCAGCACTGTGGGGCACCCTCCACCAGGCCCCCACTCATGTCTCCCAGCACCCCCACCTCCCTGCATCCAGGGGCACCCTCCACCAGGCCCCCACTCATGTCTCCCAGCACCCCCACCCCCCTGCATCCAGGGGCACCCTCCACCAGGCCCCCACACTTGTCTCCCAGCACCCCCACCCCCCTGCATCCAGGGGCACCCTCCACCAGGCCCCCACTCATGTCTCCCAGCACCTCCACCCCCCTGCATCCAGGGGCACCCTCCACCAGGCCCCCACTCATGTCACCCAGCACCCCCACCCCCCAGCATCCAGGGGCACCCTCCACCAGGCCCTCACTCATGTCCCCCTGCACCCCCACCCCCCAGCATCCAGGGGCACCCTCCACCAGGCCCCCACTCATGTCTCCCAGCACCCCCACCCCCTGCATCCTGGGGCCCCCTCCACCTGGCCCCCACTCATGTCTCCCAGCACCCCCACCCCCCTGCATCCAGGGCCACCCTCCACCAGGCCCCCACTCATGTCTCCCAGCACCCCCACCCCCCTGCGTCCAGGGGCATCCTCCACCAGGCCCCACTCATGTCTCCCAGCACCCCCACCCCCAGCATCCAGGGGCACCCTCCACCAGGCCCCCACTCATGTCTCCCCGCACCCCCACCCCCCTGCATCCAGGGGCACCCTCCACCAGGCCCTCACTCATGTCTCCCCGCATCCCCACCCCCCTGCATCCAGGGGCACCTTCCACCAGGCCCCCACTCATGTCTCCCTGCATCCCCACCCCCCACCAGTCAGGGGCACCCTCCACCAGGCTCCCACTCATGTCTCCCAGCACCCCCACCTCCCTGCATCCAGGGGCACCCTCCGCCAGGCCCCCACTCATGTCTCCCAGCACCCCCACCCCCCTGCATCCAGGGGCACCCTCCACCAGGCCCCCACTCATGTCTCCCAGCACTCCCACCCCCCTGCATCCAGGGGCACCCTCCAACAGGCCCCCACTCACGTCTCCCAGCACCCCCACCCCCAGCATCCAGGGGCACCCTCCACCAGGCCCCCACTCATGTCTCCCTGCATCCCCACCCCCCTGCATCCAGATGCACCCTCCACCAGGCCCCCATTCATGTCTCCCAGCACCCACTCCCCCCTGCGTCCAGGGGCACCCTCCACCAGGCCCCCACTCATGTCTCCCAGCACCCCCACCGCCCTGCATCCAGGGGCACCCTCCACCAGGCCCCCACTCATGTCTCCCAGCACCCCCGCCCCCCTGCATCCAGGGGCACCCTCCACCAGGCCCCCACTCATGTCTCCCAGTACCCCCACCCCCCAGAATCCAGGGGCACCCTCCACCAGGCCCCCACTCATGTCTCCCAGCATCCCCGCCCCCCTGCATCCAGGGGCACCCTCCACCAGGCCCCCACTCATGTCTCCCAGCACCCCCACCCCCCTGCATCCAGGGGCACCCTCCACCAGGCCCCCACTCATGTCTCCCAGCATCCCCACCCCCCAGCATCCAGGGGCACCCTCCGCCAGGCCCCCACTAATGTCTCCCTGCACCCCCACCCCCTGCATCCAGGGGCACCCTCCACCAGGCCCCCACTCATGTCTCCCTGCATCCCCACCCCCCCACCAGTCAGGGGCACCCTCCACCAGGCTCCACTCATGTCTCCCAGCACCCCCACCCCCCTGCATCCAGGGGCACCCTCCACCAGGCCCCCACTCATGTCTCCCAGCACCCCCACCCCCCAGCACTGTGGGGCACCCTCCACCAGGCCCCCACTCATGTCCCTCTGCACCCCCAGCACTGTGGGGCACCCTCCACCAGGCCCCCACTCATGTCTCCCAGCACCCCCATCCCCCTGCATCCAGGGGCACCCTCCACCAGGCCCCCACTCATGTCTCCCAGGACCCCCACCCCCCTGGATCCAGGGGCACCCTCCACCAGGCCCCCACTCATGTCTCCAAGCACCCCCACCCCCCTGCATCCAGGGGCACCCTCCACCAGGCCCCCACTCATGTCTCCCAGCACCCCCACCCCCCTGCATCCAGGGGCACCCTCCACCAGGCCCCCACTCATGTCATCCTGCACCCCCACCCCCCAGCATCCAGGGGCACCCTCCACCAGGCCCCCACTCATGTCCCCCTGCACCCCCACCCCCCAGCATCCAGGGGCACCTTCCACCAGGCCCCCACTCATGTCTCCCAGCACCCCCACCCCCCTACATCCTGGGGCACCCTCCACCAGGCCCCCACTCATGTCTCCCTGCACCCCCCACCCCCCTGCATCCAGGGGCACCCTCCACCAGGCCCCCACTCATGTCTCCCTGCACCCCCACCCCCTGCATCCAGGGGCACCCTCCACCAGGCCCCCACTCATGTCTCCCAGCACCCCCACCCCCCTGCATCCAGGGGCACCCTACACCAGGCCACACTCATGTCACCCAGCACCCCCACCCCCCAGCATCCAGGGGCACCCTCCACCAGGCCCCCACTCATGTCCCCCTGCACCCCCACCCCCCAGCATCCAGGGGCACCTTCCACCAGGCCCCCACTCATGTCTCCCAGCACCCCCACCCCCCTGCTTCCAGGGGCACCCTCCACCAGCCCCCCACTCATGTCTCCCAGCATCCCCACCCCCCTGCATCCAGGGGCACCCTCCACAAGGCCCCCACTCATGTCTCCCAGCACCCCCATCCCCTGCATCCAGGGGCACCCTCCACCAGGCCCCCACTCATGTCTACCAGCACCCCACCCCCCTGCATCCAGGGGCACCCTCCACCAGGCCCCACTCATGTTTCCCAGCACCCCCACCCCCCAGCATCCAGGGGCACCCTCCACCAGGCCCCCACTCATGTCTCCCTGCACCCCCACCCCCCTGCATCCAGGGGCACCCTCCACCAGGCCCCCACTCATGTCTCCCTGCACCCCCACCCCCCTGCATCCAGGGGCACCCTCCACCAGGCCCCCACTCATGTCTCCCTGCATCCCACCCCCCACCAGTCAGGGGCACCCTCCACCAGGCCCCCACTCATGTCCCCCTGCACCCCCACCCCCCTGCATCCAGGGGCACCCTCCACCAGGCCCCCACTCATGTCTCCCAGCACCCCCACCCCCCTGCATCCAGGGGCACCCTCCACCAGGCCCCCACTCATGTCTCCCAGCACCCCCACCCCCCTGCATCCAGGGGCACCCTCCACCAGGCCCCCACTCATGTCTCCCAGCACCCCCACCCCCCTGCATCCAGGGGCACCCTCCACCAGGCCCCCACTCATGTCTCCCAGCACCCCCACTCCCCAGCATCCAGGGGCACCCTCCACCAGGTCCCCACTCATGTCTCCCAGCACCCCCATCCCCCTGCATCCAGGGGCACCCTCCACCAGGCCCCCACTCATGTCTCCCAGCACCCCCACCCCCCAGCATCCAGGGGCACCCTCCACCTGGCCCCCACACATGTCTCCCTGCACCCCCACCCCCCTGCATCCAGGGGCACCCTCCACCAGGCCCCCACTCATGTCTCCCTGCATTCCCACCCCCCACCAGTCAGGGGCACCCTCCACCAGGCCCCCACTCATGTCTCCCAGCACCCCACCCCCCTGCATCCAGGGGCACCCTCCACCAGGCCCTCACTCATGTCTCCCAGCACCCCCCCAGCACTGTGGGGCACCCTCCACCAGGACCCCACTCATGTCCCCCTGCACCCCCACCCCTCAGCATCCAGGGGCACCCTCCACCAGGCCCCCACTCATGTCTCCCAGCACCCCCACCTCCCAGCACTGTGGGGCACCCTCTACCAGGCCCCCACTCATGTCCCCCTGCACCCCCACTCCCCAGCACTGTGGGGCAACCTCCACCAGGCCCCCACTCATGTCTCCCTGCACCCCCACCCCCCAGCACTGTGGGGCAACCTCCACCAGGCCCCCACTCATGTCTCCCAGCACCCCCACCCCCCAGCCTTGCGATTTGCCTGGGTACGTGTACTCCAGGGGTGCGCCGGTAGTCTCACACGCGATACCAGCAGGGTACGTGTATTTCGGGGTGCGCGGGAAGTTTCACACGCGAATTTGCAGGGTACGTGTATTTCGGTGTGTGCGCGTGAAGTTACACACGCGACTGTGCCTGTGAGAGTGGGGTACGTGTATTCCAGGGGTGGCCGGGATTATTTACTTTCGACTGGGCCTGGGAGAGCGTGTTACGTGTATTCCTGGGGTGGGCGGGAAGATTTACACGCTCGCCTACAACGCGCCAAAAAATAAAAGGACCAATCCTGAAACACGTACGCCAGCATGAAGCAGGCGCACGTTCCGCGCAGCATAAAAGAGTGCGCAAACAACAAACAAGCTCAGACGCCAGGATGAATATACCGTTCCTAGCAGCAGTGGCCGTGGGATACCGCAGGAGGAGGAGAAGGATAGTCAGGGCCAGAATCTTCACACCCAGAACCAGCCTATTTGGTATGCCAGATGACCAGGTGTATGGGAGGTACAGGTTTCCACCACACATAATACTCAACCTGGTCAGTGAGTGGGAGGATGACCTCACATCACCCACCCTGTGCTCCCAAGCACTCAGCCCCCTGGAGAAGGTCCTCAATGTACTGCACTTCTTGGCTACCGGATCATTTCAGCGGACAAGTGCCATAGTGGGGGGGGGGGGACACAGGCCACGCAGTCACAGTGCCTACACCAGGTTTTGGCCATCATCACTGCACGCCCATCAGTCCGCAGGCACATATACCTGCCCAGAACACCTGCAGAAAGGCAGGCTGTCAGCCAGGATTTCTACAGGGTGGCACAATTCCCCAAAGTGCTAGGTGCCATTGATTGCACCCATGTGGCTCTACGTCCCCCTAGGGCATCTGAGCACATCTATAGAAACCGCAAGCACTGGCATTCCATCAAAGTCCAGGTAGTACGTGATGCTAAGGGAATCATCACCTCAGTATATGCCAACTATGCAGGGTCCACCCACGACAGCTTCATTTACAGTATGTCAACTCTAAACCGGGACATGGAAGCTGGGCGGCATGGCGATGCATGGCTGCTTGGTGAGTAGAAATGCCACAGCACACGCATGCATGACAGATACAGAGTAATGCCAATACCCCACTAATGATCCCAATCACCACCTCCCCAGGGGACAGTGCCTACCCTCTGAGCACACACATGATGACACCAATTCGGAACCCCATCATGCCTCCCGAGGTAAGATACAACACAGCCCATATTGCAACACGGGGCATAGTGGAGCGCACATTCGGAGTGCTCAAGTCACGCTTTCGCTCCCTTGACCGTTCTGGCGGGCAGCTGTTATACGCTCCCCCAGTAGTGTGCAGGATCATAGTGGCAGCATGTGTCCTGCACAATGTTGCAACACGCCGGGGCCTGGCTGTGGACATGGTGGTGCCCCCACATCCCCAACCACATGCACGCCCGCTGCACATGGGAGGGGAAAGGGCACAGGGTGAGGCAGCCCGTACGCAGCTGGTGGCTAATTACTTCACATAGAAAGCACACCCCTGTGGAGTGCACACAGCCCTGGCACATACCATCTGACAATCAATGATGACTCAATCTGATGAACAAAGGGACAGTCAACTGTCATAACCATAGCAGCCTGAGATTGTTCATCTAGAAGTGTCACAATGTGTGCATCCCTACCTACACAAATACCACCAATGCAGTGTCATCAAAAGACACACTTCCATGCAGCAAAAATGAATACCCACTTGCAAAATACAACATGAGAACAGTGGCATGTCACCCAACCCCTCCCCGGCACGGCCACACAACACACCATGGCATGGCATGTCATGCAATGTGAGAGCAAACAAATTAATCCCCACAACATGCCCCAAGTGTCACCAACTACAGTGTCCCTAATGGAAACTGGCCACACATGAAATGCTCACAGTAATGCAGGACCAACAACACACACTACCAAATACTTACCAAGAATACTAATCACCTACACAACCTCCAACCTACCATAAACATGACAGTACGGACTTAAAAAATTGGTAGCCTCACTACCTGATAATGGCAGCACTTCGAACACTTCCAAGTATACAGTGTTAGCGCCATGCAAGAGTGTAGGTGCACTGCTTACAACATGGACTCTAGTCCCAAAGTAGACCGCCTTGTGAAGTGAAGTCATGAGAAATGGACCTGCAAATTAGGAGGACGAGATGGATGCAGAGGCACATATCAATACACCATGCAGTGTACAATACAACAACAATATACACTAGGAATGTATACACAGTATTGACTACAGACTGCCCACACATCAAATGGGAGTCCAACGTCACCATGTAAGTCAATGTCACTTGGGCACACCCTTTTGCAAGCCCATGGAAACGGGAAGCAGGAGGGGTGTGTGTCACACAAACCCAAGAATCTGGCCCAGCCACAATACAGCGTATGCCCATGGAGCCACACAAGGCAACACACTGTCCAAAAAATCAAAAATCAAAAATCCAAAAAAACAAAAAACAAAAAATCAAAAATGGCCATTAATGGGCCCAGGGGGAGGGGGAGGCCACCCAGGAGGTCCGAGGACCGGGTGCACACCAAAACCCACCTGTGTGGATCTTGCGAAAAAAAACACCTCCATGGGCTCATGGCCTGCACGGCTACCCTATTGTCGGAGAATCGCTGCTGTCGCTCTCCTCACCCTCTGCAGCTGCATCAGGAGGTGGTGGCACTATGGGAGGCAGCCCACGCAAAGCCCTAGTCTGGTCCTCCATGGCAGCAAGCATGCAGGTGCGGAAGGTCTGGTTCTGGAGGATAATTGTGCGGAGGTCCCCATGCAACAACTCACAGGATGCCCAGACCTCCGCCCTAGTTGCCTGCATCTCAGCTGAGAGCGTACGTGTGAGCCACTCCAGCTGCTGTTCTGTCCTCGTGTTAGCTGAAGCCTCAAGCTTACCCAGAGTTGCCCTGAGCTGACGGAGTTCCACCCTCAGGGCTTCCCTGTAGCCCTCGGACTCAATGGAAATGGCTTCCTGCAGAGTCTCCAGTGCCGCCCGCCTGTCCCTGTTGGACGCCAACATGTCCTCCCTGTGTGACTGGCTAATGGAGTCTGTTGCCTGCTGTAGTTGTTCAATTAGCCTTTCTTGGGGGACAATGGAAGTGGCCACCCTATCCATGGCCTGAGCCATCATCTCAGTTGATGCTGCCTGTTTTGCCATACCGTATATGGATTGCTCCCATGCAGTATTGCCAGGTGGCGTACGGCCACCGCGTCGGCGGGCACCGCACCTGTCTGGGGCAAGGCGAACTGCGCTTTGCTGTGCCAGCACTGCCTGAGGCTGCAGGACTGCATTCCCCCTCTGATCTGCTGGCCCAGGAACAGGATCAGATGTAGTGAAGTGTGACCCTGCATCCGTAACCACCAAAGGCTGACCTACCAACACTGACATCCCCATTGAGGGTTCTACCCCTGGTGCAGGTGGGTTGGACAGTACAGAATCCCTCCCAGAGACACTTACCTGTGACGCAACATAGGTCTCATCATCCGAATCGACACCTGAATAGAGCTCGGGGGAGGTGCACCCAGAGACACCCCTTGAGATGACGGCCTGCAGCAAGTGTGGGTTCTCACCCACCACCACACCACGTCCCGGTCGGCCCTGAGACCCTTCCTGGGTCTGCACCATCTCCACAACCCCAGCAGTATCAAGTGTGTCATCCCCTGCAAAAACATGAAAGAAAAGAAATGGGAACAGGCATTAGCAACATGGAACACAATTAGGGCTGAGAAGCAACAGAAACAGTACTTCATTGACACATGTACCACGTGACTATAACCCTCCCATGCATGCACTGTCACTGCATATGAAGGGGAGGCAAATGGCACACATTGATGACACCAAGATGGAAGACCAAAAAATTTGCTGCATGCTGCCTAGCAGTGCCATCGCACATTGGCCTGTGATTGGCATGTCCAATACACATACATGACACATGCCATCACACAGATGGCATGTACCCTAGCCATGTTACACATGTGACAATAGGACTGAGAAATGCCTAGTGAGAGTGGTGGAATGCAGACAATCAGCCTGAATGAACATAGAATAACATGCAACTATGTTGTGGCAAGATGACAATTCAAGGGCAACTGGCGTGAGGTTGGGCTGAATGTCTACTGTTGCCAGAAGGGATACTGCAACACCCAAATCCTGGTGCGCAGAATGTATTGGATGAAGCACATGGGTGACCCAAACCACTCAGGCACACACCCCCTCACCTAGCACTCAATCAAAAGCACTCACACACACGCAAAGCACATGGATGACACACACATGCATGTGCACTCACCGGACAATGCCTCGTAATCTGGCAGGTCTCCCACACCTTGGATCTGTTCCCCCGTGACGTAGGTCCCAGCAACATACTCATGTGGAGTAAGTTCTATGTCCTCTGCCGGAGACCCACCTCCAGTCACTAGAGTTGCGGCATGACTTGAGGCCAGCTTTTTCTTTGCCCTGCGCTTAAGGTCATTCCAGCGCTTGTAGCAATCATTAGCTGTGCGCCTCACGAATCCAAGGGCACTTATGAGTTCCGCAATGGTCTGCCAGTGTGCCTGACGTTGTGCAGGTGTGGTCTTGCATCCTGCAGTAATCACCATTTCGCTGTCATGTGCGGACACATACTCCACAAGTGCATCAAGTTCGACCCGATTGAAGCAGGGCTTCCTTGGTGGGCCAGACTGTGTAGCCGTGTCTGGGGCATCAGCCTGTACTGGACGAGCACTCTTCCTCTTCCGCTTGGAAGGTGGTGGTGATACTGAGTGTCCTACGCCGCTCTGGACACTAGGGGCAGGAACCCCGGTGGATTGTGGTCTAGGAGTGTGGGAATGAACACTCACCATGGGACTTGGTGCAGGCATTAGCTGAAGTGTGATGTAGTCAGGGGGAACGTCAGCAGGATGGACTGGGACCGACACTGTCCTGGCTGGGACACTCAGAGCTGGGGTGGATGGAGCCACAGCTGCCCCTGCAGCCTCCCCACCCTGCCTACTCGGGGCAGCAGATGACATAGCTGCCCCTGATCCACGTGGGCTGGTGACACCAACGTGCACCGCCACACGTGGCCTAGACCTGCTGACCTGGAAGTCAGCCATGGAGTCACCCAGTGCCAGGTCTGGTGCCACAATGGGCTGGTCCAACAAGGGCTGAGCAGGGATGGTGTCAGCCACGTTACCCTCAACCAGGGGGGGGCATGGGTGTCCCTGACTGGTCACCCACACATGGGGGGCTAGGGGCACCCTGCAAGTCCTGGCCACGTCCCCTACCGTATCCACCACGGCCACCTCTTGTGACTCGCCCAGCTTTGCCACCCTTACCGCGTGCTCGCCTCCCAACCATGGCACTGATGTAGTTGTGCGTATGGGAGTTGCAGTAAACTATTGTCCTGGGCAATTGGGGGTCAAAAGGGTAGGGTACTAGATGGAATTCGTACCCTAGTGCTCTAGCAAGACTGTATGTGACCCCTGGGGGAAGATGACGGGTCACGCAATGCACAGGCACCCCGAAAAAGGGAGATAATGTGCACGCAACCCCTCCTAGACCACGTGCGTGGAAAAAAAAACTGCACTACGCTGTGGCACCCAGAAACACAAAAATGAACGTTTGCGTGTCACACGCAGCCTAGACTGACCTCTGAAGGGGTAGGCAACACACGGGGCAAGCACAGATGTCAAATACGTGCGCAACTCACCGTCTGCCAGGATAAATCGCGTGTAAAATACGCGTGTGTGCGCGTTGGCAACACCCCCGCCAAAAGAAGAATTGTAGGCTGTCTGAGGAGACAGGACAACAGGAGAAGTGAACGCTGTTTGAGGAAACAGGCCCAGGAAAAAGACAAGAAGAGAAAAAGCTGTCAGAGGTAACAGGGAGTACGAACTTGGAACGCCGTGAAGTAAATCGCGTGTGAACCGACAAGAAGTACAGATTTCACCCACTCGCTCTCCACGAAAAGCACGTACAAGGAAATGCTGTTCTACACATACCTTTTAAACATGCCCACACGTCCAGCGTCACTTCCGCGTGTATGCGCTAAGGCCCCATCCTCCAATTACACGCGCTGACACTCTGACATGCAGTCATTGGACGTGTAACATGCACACGTGTACAGGGAAACGCCAGCGCACGCACGTCACAGACACGCATACACACTGTTGGCCTTTGGGCCAATGAATTCGCATACGTGTGCTGACGCGTTTACGCGCTAAGGCCCTCGAATTACACGCAGATGTGCTGGATTTTCACGTGCCAAATCACTCCGTATCAAGCTGGCCACACGTAAGCACACGGAAGACCACGTTCCTGCCCAGAAGGCCGAATTACTGCCCCCCAGAACCCTGAGCACGCTCCCACCTGCCATCTGCTGCTGCCTGATTGCCTGCTGCCCACGTGCCCTGCCATTTGCTGCCTGCACATCAGCCAGGGGTGCTGTTGCTGTGACCACCCCTGCTGGAACCGAAGACTCCCGACTGGGATTCCATCGCTCCACAGCCCAGCCCCAGGACCCAGTTGCCCACCCACTCCTGCCTCTGGGGTTGTCATGTCGGGCACTGCAACATCTGGCACCACTGACAACCCCGGCCAGAGAGGCAGAGGGGCACCAGCTTCACTGCCACCGAAGTTGGTATCCTGGTGGAGCAAGTCCTGGGGCAGTATGATGCCCTCTTCGGAAGTTTGCGCGCCGACAAGGAAGGACGGACTCGGATCTGGACGGACATCGTGACTGCCATCAACGCGGAGGGGGTGGCAGTCCGCGACTTCCAACATGTCAAGAAGCGCTGGGAGGACTTCAGGTCCAGGACCCTCAACAAGGCCCGGCGTCTCTTGAAGGCAGCGGATGCTAAGGGGCACCGGGGCCACTTGTCGGACGTTCAGATGAGGGTCCTGGAACGCATATCCCCAGCGCTCCACGTCCAGGTCCTTGAGAGGCAGACCCGTCTGGAGTCGAGCGGTAAGTGTACATGCACCATGATTGTAAGCTGTGCGTGTGGTGATGTGCCAGTAGTGTGCAGGTTGCACATCTGTTTGTATGGGGCCGAGTATGGGTGGGGGTGTACAGGGCCGTGAGGCTAACACATGCGAGGGCTGTCATGTGTGAGACATGGAAGGTGCTTGTGTGTGTAGGCTTGCATGCCAAATGCAGTTGTGTGGGCACACATGTTTGGATGAATGTGTATGTAAGTAGGCATGTTCGTGATGTCACACATGGATGTTCTTTTCAGCTGCATGTATCAGCACTGTGTACATGTGCATGTGTGTGTATTTGAAAAGGGTGCAACAGTGATGCAACATGGATGCATGTGACAGCGGGATGTGGAAGCCTGATTGGCAGATGTGACATGGATGCCCATCAGAACACTGAGACAGTTGGCAGAGGTGTACACATGCATGCAAGTGTGGTGGTGTGTGTGCATTTGTAGTGCACTCCATGTGTTGCATGTGATGTCTGGCTCACCTTTGCCTGCTCATGCTGTTGTATGTGTATGGATGGTGCTGGCAGTTGCGATATGGCTGTGGTATGGCTCATGTGTGCAAGTTGAAAGGACATGTGTGTTGGCGATTGTGATGCCATGTCTGAGGTTTGCCAATGCCACTCATGTACAACTGTCATGTGTGTATGTGTCCATTTTACAGTGCCCTGACGCCTGTGTTTTATTTCTCCCTGTCTGCAGCGTCAACTGATGAAGAGGGCGGAGAAGGTGCTGTGGAGCACAGCGGCGGGGATCGCACCGCCAGCCAGAGACGCAAGGCCCGGCTCCCCTCCCAGGTTGTGATCTCGTCGGGGAGTGAGGAGTCCGGTGCCGCGTCCCAGGCTGCAGCTGCCGGGGGGAGGTCCAAGAGGCAGAGGTCGGAGTTGGACTCCTCGGCAGCAGAAGGGGCAGCTGGGACCCCACAGGGCCCAACGGGGGAAGATGGCACAGAGTCATCCAGGTTTGTGGGGGGTTTGGTGGAGGAGGAGGCCGTGCAAGCAACAGAGACGGGGTCTGGAGGTGGGGATTCCACTGGTGCTAGTGGTGCAGTGCAGGACCAGGGACAGGAGGCAGCACAGGCCGCCGCGGAGGTGCCTGTGTGCAATCCTGTCCCTGATCCTGTCACTGCATCATCTTGCACCAGCAGGGATGCCTACGTCCAGACCCGTTTTCAGGCAGGGGATGAGCTCACAACAAGTGGCCTTCCTCTGCCTGCAGACGTGGCTATCCGGGTCTGGGTTGAGCCTGTCCTGACTGGTGTGGCGTTGCATCAACGGGCCATGCGAGGTGACCTGCAGTCTTTTCACGAGGAGACTGCACATCATCTCGAATGGCTCGTTGACCGCGTCGGCCTACTGGGACAGGTCACCCAGGCCGGATTGCTCCGTTTGATGGGGCTTGCTCAGACCCCCCCCAAATGAACCCCCTATGCGCCAGTCATCCTCCGTGCCATCTTCCCACCCATTAGTCACCTGGGTGCCCTGTGGAGCTACCTCTGACGGTGCGGCCAGGCTGGTGGAGGAGGCATCCCTGCCACAGTCAGGAGTCGGACGTCCAGCAGGGGTGGCCACATCAACGACTGCACCCCAGCCAGTGGAGGATGTGCAGGCAGCAGGAGGCAGGGCACGGGCAGAGGCACAGCAGCAGCAGCAACGAGGTGGGAGCGATGATGGCTCGGGGCCTTCGACATCGGAGGGGCAGGCATCGGCCGGAGGGCAGGAGGACCCAGGACGGGAAGTGTCTTCCATGTGGCAGCGGTTGGGCCACGCCATAGATGCGGAGCGGCAGCGGGCGGAAGAGGCATGGCTCACGATGGTCAGGGCGGAGAACTCCATGCGGAGGGCCCTGAGGCGGGCCGAGTGCCTCGAGGCAATCCGCAGGGAGTTGGAGGTGAACATGTCGACGGCCCTGCGGAACCTCGGGGCCATGGAGGAGGACCGCCTCCGGGACATTGAGCAGGAGTTCGAAGATGTCCTGGCCCGGAACATCCCGAAGTGAGCCGTCGGACTAGCCCGCTGCCCTTGTAAATAGTTCTGTAGTTAGTGTTAGGTTTCCTTTGGTTTTGCATTTTTTTTTTACCTTTTGGACAATGGTCCACATTTTTGTATATAGTTTTTTTTATTAGGTAGTGTTATTAGATAGGTTTAATTTCTTCTGTTGGGATCATGGACCCTGGATTGTTTATCTGTATATAGTTGACTGTTGGATTTTCATTTTTTTTTTATGATTTACCCATGGAGCAATGGTTTTCGATTTTAATTTTCCATTGGATTTACTTTTGTGGACTGTGACTTTGGACACCTTTCCTTTGGATTATGATTTGTGGTTTTACATTATTTCACGGACATGCTGCTTTTTTTTGTTTTATTCCCATTTTTGTTTGTTTATTTTTGATTCAATATATGTTGCTTTTAATACATATTTTTTCTTCAAACTTCAATGTGTAGTATTATCTCATTGGTTTCATGCATATCATGATATGGGTTTTGACATTCACTGACACCCACTGTGTGTATGTGAGGGACATGTGTTCATTTAGAAACTTGCAATTGGGGTTCTATCATGTAATTGCCATTTCTAAGTGGGTGGATGCAATACTCGGGTGGGTGTTTGCCATTTGGAGGCTGACCATTAGGGCCAGGGATCTAGATTGTGATGACATGTTGGCTGGGGGACATGTGTGGGGGCCTGGTGGAGGGTGCACCACAGTGCTGGGGGGTGGGTGTGCAGGGAGACATGAGTGGGGGCCTGGTGGAGGGTGCCCCTGGATGCAGGGGGGTGGGGGTGCTGGGAGACATGAGTGGGGGCCTGGTGGAGGGTGCCCCTGGATGCAGGGGGGTGGGGGTGCAGGGGGACATGAGTGGGGGCCTGGTGGAGGGTGCCCCACAGTGCTGGGGGGTGGGGGTGCAGGGAGACATGAGTGGGGGCCTGGTGGAGGGTGCCCCTGGATGCAGGGGGGTGGGGGTGCAGGGAGACATGAGTGGGGGCCTGGTGGAGGGTGCCCCTGGATGCAGGGGGGTGGGGGTGCAGGGAGACATGAGTGGGGGCCTGGTGGAGGGTGCCCCTTGATGCAGGGGTGTGGGGGTGCTGGGAGACATGAGTGTGGGCCTGGTGGAGGGTGCCCCACAGTGCTGGGGGGTGGGGGTGCAGGGAGACATGAGTGGGGGCCTGGTGGAGGGTGCCCCACAGTGCTGGAGGGTGGGGGTGCAGGGAGACATGAGTGGGGGCCTGGTGGAGGGTGCACCACAGTGCTGGGGGGTGGGGGTGCAGGGAGACATCAGTGGGGGCCTGGTGGAGGGTACCCCTGGATGCAGGGGGGTGGGGGTGCTGGGAGACATGGGTGGGGGCCTGGTGGAGGGTGCCCCTGGATGCAGGGGGGTGGGGGTGCAGGGGGACATGAGTGGGGGCCTGGTGGAGGGTGCCCCACAGTGCTGGGGGGTGGGGGTGCAGGGAGACATGAGTGGGGGCCTGGTAGAGGATGCCCCTGGATGCAGGGGGGTGGGGGTGCTAAGAGACATGAGTGGGGGCCTGGTGGAGGGTGCCCCTGGATGCAGTGGGTTGGGGGTGCTGGGAGACATGAGTGAGGGCCTGGTGGAGGGTGCCCCTGGATGCAGGGGAGTGGGGTGCAGGGGGACATGAGTGGGGGCCTGGTGGAGGGTGCCCCACAGTGCTGGGGGGTGGGGGTGCAGGGAGACATGAGTGGGGGCCTGGTGGAGGGTTCCCCTGGATGCAGGGGGGTGGGAGTGCTGGGAGACATGAGTGGGGGCCTGGTGGAGGGTGCCCCTGGATACAGGGGGGTGGGGGTGCAGGGGGACATGAGTGGAGGCCTGGTGGAGGGTGCCCCTGACTGGTGGGGGGTGGGATGCAGGGAGACATGAGTGGGGGCCTGGTGGAGGGTGCGTCTGGATGCTGGGGGGTGGGGGTGCTGGGAGACATGAGTGTGGGCCTGGTGGAGGGTGCCCCACAGTGCTGGGGGTGGGGGTGCAGGGGGACATGTGTTGGACATGTGTGGGGGCCTGCTGGCAGGTGCCCCACAGTGCTGGGGGTGGGGGTGCTGGGAGACATGCGTTGGTGGGCAGTAGTGCAAGGTGACATGTGGGTTGGCTGGGGGGCATGGGCATGGTGGATGGGCTGCCTGCGGGACATGTGCAGGGTAGTCCCCTGTGGTGTGGGCCACCTGCAGGGGCCGTGGAGGGTGTCGGTTGAACAGCTGGGAGGACCCACACAGCGGATTCACCTGTAGGACTGCCCGGCACCCCCGGAATCCACGTAGGATGCTGGATTCGCGTGTGGAATTTCACTTGCACCTTGGAATACACGTACCCTGCTGAAATCACGTGAGGAACTTCCCGCACACCTTGGGATACACGTACCCTGCTGAAATCGCGTGTGGAACTTCCTGCGCACCTTGGAATACACATACCCTGCTGAAATCGCATGTGGAATTTCCCGCGCACCCCGAAATACACGTACCCAGGGCAATTGCATGTGGAACTTCCCACGAACCCCGTAATACACGTACCCTGCTGATATTGCGTGTCAGACTACACTCGCAACCCTGATATACACGTACACAGGCGAATCGCACTGCTGGGGGTTGGGGGGGTGGTAGGAAGGAGTGGGGGCCTGGTGGAGGGTGCCCCTGGATGCTGGGGGTGCTGGGAGACATGAAAGGGGCCTGGTGGAGGGTGCCCCTGGATGCAGGGGGGTGGGGGTGCAGGGGGACATGAGTGGGGGCCTGGTGGAGGGTGCCCCTGGATGCAGGGGGATGGGGGTGCAGGGAGACATGTGTGGGGGCCTGGTGGAGGGTGCCCCTGGATGCAGGGGGGTGGGGGTGCTGGGAGACATGAGTGGGGGCCTGGTGGAGGGTGCCCCTGGATGCAGGGGGGTGGAGGTGCTGGGAGACATGAGTGGGGGCCTGGAGGAGGGTGCCCCTGACTGGTGGGGGGTGGGGGTGCAGGGAGACATGAGTGGGGGCCTGGTGGAGGGTGCCCCTGGATGCTGGGGGGTGGGGGTGCTGGGAGACATGAGTGTGGGCCTGGTGGAGGGTGCCCCACAGTGCTGGGGGGTGGGGGCGCAGGGGGACATGAGTTGGACATGTGTGGGGGCCTGTTGGCAGGTGCCCCACAGTGCTGGGGGTAAGGGTGCTGGGAGACATGCGTTGTTGATCAGTAGTGCAAGGTGACATGTGCCTTGGCTGGGGGGCATGGCCATGGTGGATGGGCTGCCTGCGGGACATGGGCAGGGGTGCAGGGTGGTCCCCTGTGGTGTGGGCTGGCGGCAGGGGCCGTGGAGGGTGTAGAGGGAACACCTGGGAGGACCCACACGGCTAATTTACGTGTAGTGCTCCCCGCGCACCCCTGAAATACACATGCCCTGATGGAATCGCGTGTGATACTTCCCGCGCACCCCTGGAATACACGTACCCTGATGGAATCGCGTGTGATACTTCCCGCGCACCTCTGAAATACACGTACCCTGCTGATTTTGCGTGTGATACTTCCCGCGCACCCCTGGAATACACGTGCCCTGATGGAATCGCGTGTGATACTTCCTGCGCACCCCTGGAATACACGTGCCCTGATGGAATCGCGTGTGATACTTCCCGCGCACCCCTGGAATACACGAACCCTGATGGAATCGCGTGTGATACTTCCCGCGCACCCCTGAAATACACGTACCCTGCTGATTTTGAGTGTGATACTTCCCGCGCACCCCTGGAATACACGTACCCTGATGGAATTGCGTGTGATACTTCCCACGCACCCCTTGAATACACGTGCCCTGATGGAATCGCGTGTGATACTTCCCGCGCACCCCTGAAATACACGTGCCCTGATGGAATCGCGTGTGTTACTTCACGCGCACCACTGATGTACACGTACCCAGGACAATTGCGTGTGATACTTCCCGCGAACCACTGAAATACACGTTCCCCGCTTGGCGTTTGCTGTTTGGCAGCCCTGTGAACTGGTCCAGGGTTAGCGCAGCCCTTTGCGATGAATTGGGAATTTTGAAGGCTTTTCCTTGCGCGAGGGCGTTCTTGGGGGCGTAACTGGCGCTGCTGCAGGGTCGCTGCGCCACTCTGCGCCGCAGCTGGTTTTGGAGGCTGGAATCCATGAATACGCTGTGCGATGAAATGGATTTTATCGCACGTGGCTGGCTCAGTGTATCGCACTGGGACACTGTGCGCCAGCCACGTGCGCCACTTTTGTGCGAAATTCTATGAATTACCCTGACAATGTTCAGAGAAACCTATTTCTATAAAGAAATCCCTGTCCTTTATGGGATATGCTGAACATGGTGCCTTTACAAGACATTCCTTTAATTTAGCCACTGCCACAGACTGCTCTTTTTCCCATTTCCAGGGTGTATTCAGTTTAAGCAGTTTAGTCAATGGTTGAGTGATTTCAGCATAATTTTCAATGAACTTTCTGTTATAGCCTGTCATTCCTAATAAACTTTTTACCCCTTTCACATTTTTAGGATCTTTTAGTTTCTGTATGGCCTCTATTTTCTTCTTTTGTGGATTTAGTCCATGTTCAGTCACTTCATGACCTAGAAAATGCGCCTTTTTCTTGCACCATTGTGCTTTTTGTAAAGATACTTTGGCGCCTGCTTTCTGCAATTGGCCAAGAACATGTCTTATTTCATCAAAATGGCTTTTCAAGCTTTCATTTTTTATCAGGACATCATCCACATAAATTATGGTTCCTCTTTCTGCTGCATCAGGCATAGCCTTCCTCAAAAATATGCCAAATTCACTCCCACTATTAACGTACCCGAATGGAGTTCTAACCCATGCGTATTGAGTCTTATCAAATGAAAAGGAAAATAAATTCTGTATCTCCTCTGCCAATGGCACACACCAATATCCAGAGGTGCGATCTAATGTGGTGAACACTTTGTAACCATGTACCTGAGCTAATCCCTGATCAATGAATGGCAGTGGCCATCTGGATACTGGCACTCTTTTATTTAACTCTCTCAAATCTGCACACAGTCGCCATTGACCATTTGGTTTTAACACACCTAATATAGGTGTATTGGATGTGCTATGAATGGGCCTGATGATTCCCCGCGACTCCAAATTTTTAATAATCTCTGCCAATGATTCTAAACATGCCAGTGATAGTCTATACTGCCGTACAAATACTGGGCTTCTGCTACACCCTTCCGGAAGTGTGGCCACATGTAAATTAGTTAGCCCACAATCATAAGCATCTTTTGCAAATACATCTTTAAACTCCATAAATATCTTCCTCAATTCATTCCTATCCTCCTCGTTGTCACATGCATCCGCTAACAAAATCTGCTCCTCTACCATTTTGGGGAATTCTGGAAAATTTTCTGGCATGGGAATCTCGGCGTTTTGCTCTAATTGTGTGGCTATGTCTCTTTGTAAAGCTGCCACATTTAAATGTTTTGGCATATCAGCTTCCACTTCAATGGGCTGATTTTCTATTTCATTTTCATTTAAGTTAAATGTTATGCAATCCTCTTGATGACAGCACACTGTCTCGCTTGAATCATAAGGGCACACAGAATGAATTTTAAATATCCCTTTGGGCTGAGAGTCCAGGTATTCTGGCAATTCGCCCTTAGCATCTACATACTTTTCAGGGATATTTCCAATCACCATGTTATTTAGATCAGCTGTGTAATGTGATTTTTGTATGGCCATTCCTACTGGGGAGTTTTCCTCTAATGAATATTCTGATAACCTTTATTATTCACCATAATTTTTACAGACCCTTCACCCACATCTACCAATGGAATGTATTCATAATCCAGGCCCTGCTGTTTTATGGATTCATTCAGACACACAAATGCATCAGAATCTTTCATCTGCTGTCCATTTTTGCATTTCAGTGTTATTGCAAACTGTTTTGTGAATGCAGGGATAACAGTATCTTTCCTCATTTGTAATTCAATTGCATAAGGGACCAGCTGTGCGCAATGATAAGCCCTTCTTTTGTCTTCAAATTCTGGTGCCGGCCCACCTATGCGTGACCATATCTTTTGATTAAGGAAATCTAGCACCATACACATTCTGTGCATGATGTCATTGCCCATGTAAAAGTCATTTTGTTTTCCACACACTATCCAAACATTATGGTAAATTGTTTTTTGTCCAATGCTAATTTTCAGCATGCATCTACCTGCAATTCAGTTTTCAAAGTCTGGACCGTCCAAACCAGAGACATACTGGTTTTTAATCCTAAATTACGGGATCTCCTCCCTTTCCATTAATTTTTGCAACAATTTCTCGTTAATGAAGCTCCTTTCCTGTTCAAGCACTAAAGTGGCTTTTATTGTTTTAGAATAGTCATTTTTCCCAACATGAACCCATGGTTGTTCATCTTCCATGTGTATTTCAGCAAGAGTGGTAATGTGTTTTTCTGAACCTGCTCTAGGAGCAGTATTCTGTTTGCATGTCTTCTCTTTTAAATAAAAACATAAGGTGTGCTCATCTATGGCAGTTTGCCATTCTTTCCTTGGGTCTAAGTATATTTGTACAGGTAATTTTTTATTTTCACTCTGCATCTTGTCTTGACACATTAATATAACAGTGACGCTAGGTATGAAACTATTCTGGAGATACACCTCCAATGCATCATTTGTTTTTGCAACAGTGTGACATTCATTTATATTGCTGTTTTGTGATTTTAGTTTCTTAGGTCTCAATGGTTTTTTGGTTAAGGACCACAGTACTCCATTCACCCCATCTATGAGCGGAGATAATCTTTTCAGGCAATCTGTTCCCATTAGAAATGGAATATCACAAATGGATGTGACCAATACCTCCTGTTTCATTCTGTGTTTTCCTATCTTTATGTCAACCTCGGTGGCGCCTATAATAGGCACCTCCTCCCCGTTATAATTATGCACTGGACCTTGATTCTCCTTTATTGTGATCTGATTCTGCGGGGATCTCCCTTCATTGATACTCTTTATTAATTCTTTAGACATAATTGTGGCCTGTGCGCCAGTGTCAATCATTGCAAATGTATGGCATTTCTCTTCCACAATGATGGGATCACAATACCTGTCTTCAACTTCCTCTAACACACATAGGAAATGCGAATTCTTACTGATTTCAGGGCTCACCTTTCTCAGGCCTTTTTCACTTTTGGCTAAGCACATCGGTAAATGGAAAGACATTTTTCCCTCCTTTTTGCTCATTCCTGTGTGAGAGACTTTATTTATTTCCCCATGTTCAGACGTTTTTTGGAGTGTGGCCACCGTTCGCCCATCCATCCAGGTATCATCAGAGGTCACACTACAACCCTCCAACTGAACATGTGTAACAACATCACTTGGCAATTTGTCATTGTCTAATTCTGTGCATTTGTGATTATCCAGTATGGTACCAGCCCTTTTAACCTCTTCAAAAATATGTGGTTCAAAGAATTCTTCAGGTGATTGACCTGTACCCTTCTTTTCAGTATTTCTTTTTCCTGCCTGTGTTTGGTCATTGTTTGGATTGCCCAGGGAAGGAGCTATAGCATCGCCACTTACTCCCGGTTCACTGGTATTCCCCATGCATGAGTCATTTTTCTTAAATCTGTCTCTTTGTTCTTTTGGGTTTTCAGGTTTTCCTATTTCATTTGTACATATCGCAAATGTTTGATTTAGTTCTAGGTTAAACCGCACCTCTCTTTTAGAAGTATTTGCATTTTCTGTTACATGTTCATGTACTGGTATTTTCACTTTTAAATCATTAGGCATCTCAGAGTCATTATGCAAAATTACATCAGAGCAAACTGTCTTTTCAGCGCTGCAGGTATCATAAGTACTTAGTCACTTTTCAGAAGCCCCCCGATCATTGCTATGGCCATCTGCCCCCTCCTTTGATGACTGTTTTTGTGTTGTACAGAGCTTTCCTATTTGCTCAGCCAACATTTTCACTTGGGCCTCGAGGCACTGGAATCTTTTCATCTCTCTAGAATCCTCTCTCTGTGGCCTAGATCGATATTGGTTGTTTTCTCCCTGATTGGATCTATTCTGATACCTCTCAGGAGAATGATTTCTATTGGGATGGTTCCTGAACTCTTGATTCATTTGCAGAGGGGAGCGGGGTGCACCCATCCTTTGGTTGTAGTCCCCTGGTGGGGAATCATTGTACTGACGTGAAGTGTAATTCATGTTCTGTCTCATGTCTTGTCTCTCAGGTTGTGGGTACTGGCCCCTATGTTGATTCCCATTATCAGCAAATCGATCCACATATCGGGGTCTATCCTGATTACCATATATCATGGTATTGGGATCAAATCTGCTTTGTGTCCCCAATGTCTGATAAGGACCATCATTTCTTTGATCCTGATTTTGTCTCTGGTTATTGTTCATACCTGACATATCAGGTCGATAGCCTGCCCGGGGCCTATCTCCTAAGTACCTGGGGCTGATGTAACTCTCCCTATTACTAGTATCATGTGATTGGAACATTGGTGCAGTGTGTGATGAGCTTTGTGATTACCCCTCTGTTCAGGCGCAAAATTATTTTTACTTGGACTTTGAGCAGACTCAAGGGACATTTTGGCTGACCTGATTTCCATCACTGTTGCTGAGGGTTCTTTCGATTTAGGTCTAGTATCTCTTATTTTATCACCTTCTCTACCCTGACAATATAGTACCTCATATAGTTTTGTGCTTTGGTGTAAAATCCCTTCCAGGAACTTGTCACGGTCAAATTCACGGACCAATTGGGATATGATGTCTTTCTGCAGCCCATAGAAGTAGGCAGTTTTAAACTCACTGGAATTGGGGTCAAACGATACATCAAAGCGAGAAAATTCTCTTTTTAAGTCTTGTAAAGACTGGCGAGGGGATGTATTAGACCCAGCAGTGATTGTGTAAGCGACTTTCCTTGCCTCCTGCAATGACTGGAAAGGAGAAAAATGACGCCTAATCTCTTTTTCGAACTCCGCCCATGTCATATTCTGCTGTTCATTCAATCCTCTTATAATACTGGCCGTCGGGGCATCTAAAGTTAAATAAAAATATTTCCTGTACTGTTCCTTAGATATCTGGAGTGCTTTAAAAATGTCATGAACCGCTTCTAAGTGATCCTCAATACAGCATTCCCCTCCTTTTTTAAATGGTTGGATCAGGGCTTTAATGGATTTCATTATCTTTATGGGGCTACTGGTTGCAATGCATGGAATTGCACTACCTGGTGACTCAACCCTGGTTCCAGGTGTATGGGATTGGTGGCAGCCCCCAATGGGAGTATCAAATCCCCCAAGGGCGCAGCAACCAGGTTCAGTCACCGGCCCAGTCACTGGGGCACTAGCCCTTTGGGTAGAAATAGAATTCACCTCAACCCCATTGAATGTGGTACCCTGCCGTCTCTCCTGGGACATCGGAATGCACATTTGCTGTTCTAAGTCCTTACACTTTTTAAGTAGCCTGTTTCCTTCGTTTTGCAAATAGTTGTTTTCATCACTCATTTTATTAATTACCTCCTGCATGTGGCACATTTGCATTTGGCACTCATTAAATTCTTTATTCCTCTAGTCTCTTTCTTGGAGCATTTTAACCATTTCTTGTTCCGCATTTTGGAGGTCACTTTCTTTCTCATAATGTTCTTTTTGTAAAATCTGCATCTCTGACACAACCTCATCTTTATCTTGCCTAATGTGGTCCACCAATGCTTTTAAGTGTACTAATTCTTGTTCACTGTCCTCAAATTGTTTCTTGCTTTTGGACAATTGAACACCAACATCTTTGCATTTAAACTGCATGTCTTTTTGGCATACATCCAATTCTGCTCTTAACATTTCCTGATTTTTACTTGCCCCATCTAAGTCAGTCTTTAACCTGTTAATTAGCTGGGTGTCATTTTCTTGCATTCGCAGGGACCTATTCAAAATAAACCAGATTTTGGCGCATAGCCGCATCAAACAGTCTTTTTCTGCATTTTTATCGGCTGCATTTAATAACCTTAGAAGGCAGACCTGAATTATGCTGCCTTCTGCAAAAATATTGTCTAGTTTTTCTTTCTGCACCTCACCCTGAATGCGGTCATGCCATTCTGAGGTACTGTTTGATGACCACATCCCATGTGCAAATAACTTTGCCTCTAAATATTGCACTAGGTCTGAGAATGTGGTTTCCCTTTGAGACATTCTGAAATTCGTTTTTAGTGACACACTGCTATTATGAAATGGGTTCCCTTTAATGTACAGATGGCGATGTGAGACACACTTGCCACGCCCAGTAGGTGCTCTATGATCACTTTCCCAGCCTGCAACGCACCATAAATATGTAGGGTATTTTGTGTAGATTTGGGGCCTAGTGGTATTTTCTTACCGCCAAAAATAAAGTAATTCAGCAATAATCACTCCTTGCATTCAGATTGGGTTTGGTATTAAAGTAATATAGTGGATATGCATTATTTCAGTACACAGATACATTTAGTTGATATGCATTTCGTTTGGTATGGTGGTGAGCATAATTTCTTTGTTTTATTTGTTGCCCCAACATACAAAACCCCTTTTTTTGTGTAGACTGTTCTTGTGATCTCTAGAGGCCTCAGGCTTCTACATTATTCAAGAACACCACATTTTCATATGGAATGCCACTTATGGCTGTTATCACTGATTTATCTACAGTGAGCTATGCTTCCATAAAGTATTCACAATAACATGTGGTATAATCACTAATTTTTTTACATTAGTGAAACTATTTCCAAAGGCCTCTCTTTCTGCTGACTCATATACGTCCAGCAAACTATTTCATTATGTTCCTCTCAGGAATCACACACACACGCACATATATACACTGAGTGGAACCACGCACACAGCTATTTATAATTGCTCATAACATTACTTTATCTGCATAGAAACTTGGCGCTTTAAGCATCATTCCCTCTATGGCATAATATTCTTTTTAGACACCAAATGAAACAGAAACAAGAATACTCTTAGGCAGACTGTGTCATCACAATTTCATTTTAAAATGATACATTACCATTCATGAGACAATCCTCTTCTGAAATAAAAACATGAGAAAGACAAAATGCAAGAACACTACGAATTTCATTTCATATTTCTACAAGAGAGAGAAAAATAACATTGTTTGTTTTGCCTTCAGCTGGCAACATTAAAATATGTCATTTGAACACAGTGAAAAGCTATCGCTACACTGCCTGTCTAAAATAGGTCTCATGCACATACCGCACCCTCACTTTCATACAAGATAATTACCAGCGAATTGTAGCTGTTTAGCACGCGAACTCCCCGACTGGTCGCTTTCTTTAAATGGCTCAAGGCTTTCCTTCAAAGCACCCCAGCGAGGACATGCAGTTCTGATCTGCGGTCTCTCAAGCCGGTGCTTATCGACTGGAATCTTCCGTCTGGGAAAGTCAGCAATGGACCGGGACGGCACCTCTCAATCAGGAAATCCCATAGAAACTCCAGCCAGGTCTTTCCCGGAGCTGTGTAAAATGTCCTCTGCCTTTCTTTCTCCCCAGAATGTACCAAGAGACCTCTGTTACAGCCCTTCAGGTGACGTGTCACCAATGAAAATGCACAATAATCTATCCTCCTCTTTTTACAATGGCTTGGCTTATACTGTTTAGAAACTGTATCTACTCATTTCCTGGCATGCAGATTTCACATCCAGCTAACACAGTGAACAGAGAAAAAAAATGAATCCAAGTGCACGTTTAAATGACTTTCAGAGCCTGTTTTTTTTCCACCTCATTTTGTACTGGAGAACACATTATGATGTTAATAAATTAAGATCATGTTAGTACTGTTAATTATATTAGTTCATTAATCCTCTAATGTGTCTCCTGCAACAGAGGCATTTCGGGAGAAGAAAAAAAAATGGTGCAATTGCTTGTACCGCATTATAGCAATACATTAATCCCATGCAATGGTGCTGTGCTCCCAAAACACGCTAAATAATCCTACAGCACACACAGCCCTCTGACATAACTAATACATAACATTGTCACATTGGTGCCACTGTCCATGCACCCATTGACACCATATTTCCAATACAACACACACACTGAGAAAACCTCCCAGCAAATGCATTGGTGCCAATTTCCAATATTGCGACGCCCACTGAGAAGCCCTCTCAGTAAATGCATTGGTGCCAATTTACAAAACACTGTCACGTTGGCACCACAAATTACGTCCTTTGACACCAAAATTTCCCATAAAATCATAAATCAATGTTTTCCAAGATCACCACATACCACACTCATTCACTTAATTACCACACTCACTCACATGAATTCATCCACACCCACATTTTGGCCAGCGAATTGAAATCTAAACATGGATAACAAATAAAGATTACCCCTGCTAACTGCGCAGGGAGTATTAATTCTATTAAAGACTAGGAGGCGAGTATTATGCTTCAACTTTAATTTACCACTCTTCAGCAGTTTCAACAAAACTCAAAAACTATAACAAAACACTGAAAATCGTCTGAACAGACTTTTTCTTGTTTTGCACTACAACTCCCATAGTCTCGGTAGTCCATAGCCTTCCATGCTCAGCTTATAACCATATCCTGTCTCTGAGCTCCTCCTCTCTTTTACTCGCTCTGAACGTCACACTGAATATTCCACTCTAAGTCCTGCAACCGGCAATGACTTGAACTGATCCAAACGAATGTCGAACTTCCTCAACTCAGACGACTACGTCTGCTAGTGCCTCACTTCAATTGTTCTTCTGCTCCTCTCCTAGAAATAATAGAAAGCAGAAAATCAGGGTGGTGTACTGCATTGCCAATATCCATCATATTAACATCACATACGATTATCCTATTCCCTGTGCAATACCTATCCTTGGGTGGGAATTTAATGCTCACCTCCTAGTCTTTAATAGAATTAATACTCCCTGCGCAGTTAGCAGGGGTAATCTTTATTCTATGACAAGACTGGAGGCGAGCATTATGCTTGTTCAAAGCTCCCCAACACTGTGACCGCTAAATTCTCGGTCAGTTTAAAATAGAATTCTTTAAATGTTCGATCATTCGACCAATCTGCTGCTATCATGATATCTCTAAGGGACACTCCTGTCCTAAAAGCTTTAGATGCCATTGCTCCTCGCACTGAGTGTGCTCCGTACTTTTCCACATTAATGCCTGCTGCTTGCATAACTTCTTTAACCCACCTGGCGATAGCCGCTGTGGCTACTCCTTTAAAAGGCTTCCTGCGCGCTATAAGCAATTGCTGAACATTTGCTGCTCTAAATTCTGCAATCCTGCTTTCATACTCTTTTACGCAGCTTGCTACGCACCATTTAGGCCTACTTGGGAAATATGGGTAGTGCACGGAGGGTGTCCCCATCTTAGTTCTACCCACTGTCGTGAAAGTTACGCCCTCTGGTCCGAAAGCCTTTCTATCTATCTCTAAGGCTTTCACGTCTGACACGCGTTTACAGGAAACTTTACCCAACAACATTGCTAACTTTCCTGATAGCTGTTTCAGTGATAAATATCTGTTCCCTGGCCAACTCTCCAATAACTGAAGCATCGCTCGTACATCCCAGACTGGCTTATAACGAGGCTCTGGGGGAACTTTAAATTTGGCTCCTCTAATAAGCTGAACTACAGCTGGGTGCTCTCCTGCCGGCACTCCCTCGATAGGGAGATGTCCTGCGGATATGGTGGACCTGTACACTCCTATGGTGCGGAACGCCCTGCTTCCCTGTAGCAATTGAGCTAGAAAATTCAAAATCATCACTACAGGTGCAGAAATGGGATGAACACCTCTCCCTCTGCACCAGCTAGTCCATTTGGCCCAAGCCGCGTCGTAGCTCCTTCTCGTGGACGGGGCCCAGGATTCTGTGATGAGCTGTGCAGCCTGCACCGAAATGCCTGGCAGCGCCCAACGTCTCCTGATATCCTGCACGCGATGAGCGGGAGAGTCCCCCTCACTCTCAGAGGATGATATGACCCAACTGGGTCCGTGAGCAAGTGCTCTCCTTCCGGGAGAATTCTCGGGTAATCCACGAGTAGCTCCATGAGCATCGGGAACCATACCTGCAACTTCCAGCATGGAGCTACTAATAGCACCTCCGCTGCTTCCCTCCGACACTTCGCTAAGACTCTGCTCAGCATTACAAACGGGGGAAAAGCGTAATGTGGACCTCTGCTCCATTCTTGCAGAAACGCATCCGTCCCTTGAGCACCCAGGTCCAGTCTCCAGCTGAAATATTCTGCTGTCTGATGTTTCAACCGGGTGGCGAACAGGTCTATGTGCATCGGCCCCCATCTCTCGGTCATCCTCCGAAATACTGCTGGATCCAGCCTCCAATCGCTGGAGTCTGATAGGTAACGCGAGTTCCAGTCCGCTATTACGTTCAGCGATCCCGGAAGGTACTCTGCTGTGACCGATGTCTCCGATTGTAGGCAGAGATGCCAAAAGTCCTTTGCTAGCTCGGCTAACATCCTGGACCTGGTGCCGCCTAAGTGATTTATGTAACGCACTGCTGATATGTTGTCCATCTTCAGTAGGACGCACAACCTCATCTTCCCCTTCGTGAAGGCTCTGATCGCAAAGGATCCTGCCAATAATTCTAGGCAATTTATGTGTAACCGGAGCTCCTCCTCGCTCCATTTCCCTCCTGTCTGGAGATCTCCGCACCGAGCGCCCCAACCCAGACGGCTGGCGTCGGATTCTATAATCAGATCTGGCTTGTCTCCGAAAATGGCACGCCCATTCCAGGCATCCATATTCTTCAACCACCATTCCAGTTCTGTCCTGGATTCCTGATCTAATGGTACTAATTGATGATACCTCAGGCCCTGCTGCAGATGTCTTATCTTCAACCTCTGCAGTGCTCGATAATGCAATGGCCCTGGAAATATGGCCTGAATAGAAGCTGCCAACAGCCCCACGATCCTTGCTAGCGTTCGGAGAGACACAACTTGCTTCTGTAGACACCCTCTCAATTCTCTTTTGATGTCGCAAATCTTCCGGGCTGGAAGTTCGAGCGTAGCTTTCCTGGTATCCAGGATGAAACCTAGGAAGTCCAGTCTCTGCGCTGGGTCGGTATCTGACTTCTCTATGTTCACCAGGAATCCTAGGGATGTCAACAGTTCCTGTTCCCAACTCGTCTGGTACTTTAGGGACTCTCGATCTTCGGCTAGGAGCAGAAGATCGTCCAGATAGATGATCATTCTTATTCCTTTCTCTCTTATTGCTGCCGCTACCGGCTTCATTATCTTGGTAAAGGCCCAAGGCACCGAGGCAAGTCCGAAGGGCATAGTCTTGAACTGCCAGAGCTGTCCTTTCCAGCGAAAAGCTAGGAAAGTTCTGAACTCTTCTGCTACCGGTATCGTTAGATAGGCATCCTTGAGATCTAATCTCAGCAGCCAATCTTTCTCTCTGAGAGAGTCTCGGAGTTGATGGATGCCCTCCATCTTGAAATGTCGGTATACTATCCAACTGTTCAGTTCCTTCAGGTTTATAACTGGACGCACTTTTTCTTTTCTGTGCACCAGACACATATTGCTTACAAATTTGGGGTCTCTGGGGCACCTTTCTATGGCGTTCTTCGCCGCTAGTAGGTCTAACTCCTGATCCAGGAGCTCCTGCTCTGCGCGCCCCAACTTCTGTTGGTGTGGTCTGTGTTCCTGAACGGGTGGTACAACGAACTCTAGGCTCAAACCCGCAACCGTCTGTATTACCCAGGCATCGCTGGAAAGCTTGCGCCAGCTTCTCAAAAACATGCCAGTTCTCCCCCCTACCGGGGGGTAATACGCTACTCTCACCTTGCGTGAAGCCTTGACCACGACCGGATCCCCTTCCTCTGCGACCCCTCGGGATGTGCCCTCTGGACGGGAAGAAGGAGTCCTGCTGCCTATTCTCCCAGTATTGGGCTCTGGGATTCTGGGGCCTTCTTCCTCCTCGAATGCGACCAGTCGAGCGGCCCCTGTGGCGGCTGGTCCCTCCAAAAACCCAGTTAGGGAAAGCTTGCGCCTTCTCCAAGGACGTGTAGGTGCCCACAAAGCAGCCCATTTCTTTGCCGAAGGTCTCCCCAAAGAGGAGTCCTTGCGCCGCCTCTCCGGCTTCGTACGAGGCTAGATCACTAAGCTTCTCATTGATCTTCAACAATAGACCTCTCCGGCGCTCGGAGGCGATGACACAGTTCGCATTTCCGAGAAGGCATACTGCTCTCTGTGCTCACCCTGCTAGAGCGTCGGGGTCCACTTCTTCGCCTGTGTCCCTGGCCCTCTCTGCCAGGTCCATGATCTTTGCGAGTGGCCCAGCCAGGTCTAGCACCTTCTCCTGGCAACTCCTCCAAGATCTATCAATCCCTTTACGAAGGTCTTTGCTTGTTTTCGAAACAAAAGTTAGCATTTTGGGGTCCAACTCTGGTGTCTCGGCCACTCTCCCTGGGAGATCCGGTTGCGGACACTCTGCTCGTAGTCTCTGCCGGACCTCCTTGTCCAGCGCTTTCCTGAGTCTCTTGGTCATATATTGGGCTTCTCTTGGAGAGGGTTGCCAGTCTGATGACCTCGGATTCCGGATGCTGTCCGGATCGAACATCCCTTCTTCCTCCTCTTCGAGGTGTTTCTCCTTGCGGAGCCTTTTCCCTCCGTTGGGTCTGCACTCCTCCTCCTCTCTTAGTTCCTCTTCATCCTGAGAGGGAGGTTCTCCACCCTGCGGCTCCTCTTCCGAGCCTGAGTTCTCATCTCCATCAAATATCTTCCCCTGGAGTGGGGGTCGTGAGGTCCGGCACTGTCTGACGTCGCAAATATGCTTCTCAGAGCTTTGCGAAGGTGTCGACGACCTCCGGGGCCTTCTCTTTTGCCCCTTCCACAGGGCCCTAGGGGTCGAGAGGGGCTTTCCTCTTACGGGCCTTAATACTCCCCTGTGACCCTTTCTCTGAGGGTTCTGTGGGCGTGCGATCAGTCCATATGGTGCTCTTTGCTGGCTTTTGTAGCATGGCTTCTAAGGACTCTAGCCTGTCTTGCAGAGGTTTGACTTCTAAAGCAACTGCATCTATCAGTGAGTTCCCCAGCACCTCCTTGAAGCTGGCCGACAGGTCTGATGGCTGCTCTTACTCGCTCCACTCAAACTCTGACATGTTGAGGATTCTGTGTGCCTTTGATACCTGTATAGGTGTAGCTGCACGCCCCTTTCACAGAGATGCTCTTGACGGGGCAGAGGCTGTATTGCCTCTTTCTTCTTCCTCCCGTCTATTCAATGACAAAATTCTTATATAATATTTTTTTTTTAATTTATTTTTAATTTTCTTCTGTGGCTGCACCGGACTGTCTGTAATTCTTGTATGCCTGGGCTAGGCGTGTGTCCTTGGTGGGCCCTACTGTGTTGGGCACCGTGTCCTTAGCAGGCAGAGATTCTCTGCCTGTTCTCCCCTGCTCCTGCACTCCGAGTGCTGGAGTCAGGTGGTTTACAGCGAGCGCGTGTTTAAATGCGCTCAGCTTTATTGCTTATTTTGACTGAATTCAGACAACGCTACGGTCGTAGCACTCTTTCTTCACCGTCGGGACCGGCGATCCACAACTCTCTGTTTCG
Source organism: Ambystoma mexicanum (assembly GCF_040938575.1). Taxonomy (NCBI): domain Eukaryota; kingdom Metazoa; phylum Chordata; class Amphibia; order Caudata; family Ambystomatidae; genus Ambystoma; species Ambystoma mexicanum. The sequence continues at coordinate 403,052,348 of NC_090926.1, read as the reverse complement.
TTCCATGTCGCAGTGAGCCCGCGATGCGGAAACCAAGCAGAGATAAAGCCCCTCCTTTCCAAGGGAGGGGGCCGGGGATCCTCGCGCCCCTGCTCGCGGCCGGCCCCGCCTCCCCGAAAGAGGGGGTTGCACGGCTCCTTCACGACTCCGAACGCTCTCCCCTACTGCCGCCTTTCACTGCCTCCTCCGAGGCTAGCGGCTTCGAGGTACTGCGACTCACGTCGCTGTGGGCTTCCGCGGCGCCTGCTCGCTCCCCTGAAGTGGCGGTCATATGGCACGGGGTGGCTGCGTCGAGCGAAGCCTTCGCTGCTAAGCGAAAATCACGATAAGGAAAACTAAACGAAACGAAAGCGGGATACTAGCGCTGAATATACGAACGCGCTTTCCCAAATGTGATATAAATGTTAAAACTGAAACGTTTCTCCTACTCTCCTCAGTCGCAACACTTCACTGAATAAAAGCACAAACCAATCCTATGCAATGCTGCTAAATCCTACCCCACAATAGAGAGGTGTATAAAGTAGTACTTATCTGCTTGAAGAGCAGTAAAAGAAGAGGAGGAGCTCAGGGACAGGATTTGGTTATAAGCTGAGCACGGAAGGATATGGACTACAGAGACTATGGGAGTTGTAGTTACAAAAAAGAAAAAGTCTGTTCAGACGATTTTCAGTGTTTTGTTATAGTTTTTTTTTTAGTTTTGTTGAAACTGTTGAAGAGTGGTAAATTAAAGAAGTTCAAGCATAATGCTTGCCTTCAGTCTTGTCATATAATTGCAACATTTCTCGTATTAAATGTCCATAGTTTAAACTCGCAAAGCTGGATTAAAATTGTGCCTATGAAAAAAAACAAAGTTAGATTATAGCATGGTATGCATCAAAACTAGATAATGATCTTATCATTCAGTGTAAGAAATACATCACTCTTCCCAAGTAGTGACAACCATCCTAACCCACACACAATTCCCACACACAAACCAACCAGACGAATTCAGCAATAAAATTGTGGCATCCGAATTTTTTGTTGCGCCACATTAAAGTTCCACAATTTCATGCCTGCAGAGTCACTGTTGAAAGGTGTCTGTGGAGAAATGGTCAGGTTAAAGCATTAACATTACTGAACATTTCTTTTAATGCAGTAGGTCCACTAAAAATTTTATTTCCATACATTTCCTCTAAATGTACCTGGTCCAAATTATCTTCAAATAAAACTTGCCAATTCTACGTTGGCACCATGAAACACCCAAAACAAATTGGCACCATAACACAATAAACACACATTGGTACCATAATGCCAACATGTGGCTCCATCACGATGCCTACACTTGAGCACCACACCTTTGGCAGATTGCCTCCATATGGCTCCAACACCAACCAAAACCTGCCCAAACAAGAGCTGTCCCATGCCTCATGCTAAGGCACTAGTTAATTTGGGAACCCATTCCCACCACACCAAATGAAACCAAAACCAATTTGCATTGTCAACAACCAAAATTTGGAACCACGTACTCAAAACCTCTTAAACACATTGGACCTCATTACAACCCTGGCGTTGGACCATGGTGCTATTAGCACCATAGTCCATGCCGGATTCCGCCATGGTGGATGGCGGATTTACCGCCCCATTCCTAGGTTGGCGGGGCGGTAAATCCCCATTCACCATGGCCCCTTCCCCATTCCCATTTTTGGCCCATAGGGCTCAATGGGAATGGGGAAGGCGCTAATTACGGTACCGTAAATTACGGTGCCGTAGTTAGCACCAAGGTCGCTTAGCGCCTTGGACTTTAACGCCTGCAAAAAGCATAACTGAACATGAACATAACTCTGTTACCAATATAGCATGAATAATATTGAAAAATGACACAAAAATAATGCTTCCTGTAATTGCAATCACGTTGCTCACCTTGCAGTCCATAGAACAGGGTTTGCCAAGCAAGACTGTCCGTCATTGAAATCCCCCTTGACGGTGCAAACCTCCATTAGGAGGACTCCAGCGGATTGTAATAAATCCATAGTTCATGTCGCGTAATTGACTTTCAATATAAAGGGAAAGTATTTTCTCCCACGTTCAACAGAATCACGTTATAGAGTACTTCCTGTAAGTTCTCTCACTGTCAGATGCACGTTAAGCAACATGGAGGGTACTTCCTGAAAGTTCCCTTGATGACCGATGCACGTTATTGAACGTTGAAGGGTCCTTTTCTCTAAATCAACTCCCAACGTGGTGACGAGGAGCAGGCTGCTAATCAGTCAGAGAGTGATCACTACAATGTTCTGTTACAGCGGACCATCACCAACACCATCACATTTCCTATGACATCATCATTTATGTGATGAGCGCCGAGTAGTGAGGAGCTCCTGCCATCAACCGTCGCTGAACTTGTCACATCGTTGATATGATGATATGAACTTTTCACATCGTTGCTCAATCCATTATGACATTTTACTTTTAAATGAAACTCAAAAATGCATCTCCTATTCTCAGTGCAACATCATTCTCACTAATACTTCTCATGTTAATTCACTACTAATGCACAACAGTACTCTTCAGTCACAACTTCTCACATCGTTGCTCAATCCATTATGACATTTTACTTTTTAAATGAAACTCCAAAATTTCTTCTGCAAGTGTAAACTAATCATCCACAAAAACTACTATTGTACCCAAACCCAAACAGTAACCGTTTTCTCATTGCGTGGTTCCCACTTCAGACCAAATCAGCATAGCGTCTATACTCATTAAAACCTTTAGCCTTCCAGGTGCATAAAAAGGCACAATTATGCTTACTTGGCATGAAAATTACACTTCCCCTTTTTAAATAATGCTGGCATAGTCACTCAGGAAATGGTGGCACACTTGGGCAGCCTCATGCAACCCTGCCAATGTCTCCTCATGTACCAGGGGGCCTGTTCCTGGCAGACTCCAACAGGCCATCCTTGCCCCAGGCTCCATGGGGCAGGATGCTTCTGATACCGCTGGGTGGCCGCCTCCAACAGCCCTGGGGGCTGACTAAAGCAGAACTGGGTGGCTGACTCAAACAACCCTGAGTGCTTTTCATTTCTCCAGACTCTTGGACAGCCTCTAATGACTCCTGGCCTCAAACAGGACACTCTCCCTTCTTCCCAGGGGTCTCCTCTGACAGGATGTCCCTTCCAGCCCTGGGTGCTTTCCATTTCTCCAGACTCTTAGACAGCCTCTAATGACTCCTGGCCTCAAACAGGGCACTCTCCCTTCTTCCCAGGGGTCTCCTCTGACAGGCTGTCCCTTCCAGCCCTGGGTGGAGGGCACTGACCAGTCCATGGGGGGCAGTGGGCTCTCCCTCACTTCCAACAGTCACTTTTTATCCCCTTGCCTGCACCCCCCGCAGCAGAGTCTTTCCTCCTCTCTCACATGACATCACACAGGCACCTGCCTCCTTTTGCTTCACTTGCTGTCCACATCAAGGTCCTCCTTCAACATACCTTGGACCATCCTCATCGCCAATTGTTATGACCGGCTCTTGGTCATAGGGTTCATTCCAAGGGACACTCAGGATACACAGGCCAGGTACGCATAGTGGTTACTTTATTAGGGTTCTTCTGTTACAAGGATCAGATGTCATCATAGTTATTAGGAGATAAAGAGGAAAGGGACAGGAGCCCACTGGCTCCCACCACCCAGGCTCACATAATCTAACTGCCTTGGTTAGAACCCATTCAACTCCAAACATTCTAATCTCACACTCCACACTCATAGCCTACATTCTGATGATGATATCAATCCTGGCTCAGCACACATGCAAGTATAAGAGCCAACCCTAACAGTATACTTGGCACCAGAGTCAATGACCATCTTAACAACTGAATTGCAAATCTGTATGTCAGCCATAGGTTTTTCTAAATTCGCATCACAATCTTCCACTATATTGATGTCTGAATCCTCAATCATAAAGATACATTCTTCAAAGTCATCACATAACTCATCAACACATTCAATGTTTTCTGCTTTGGGTTTGCAACAATTCGTAAAGTGTCCTTTCCTATTACACCTTTTGCACATTTCATTTAACGATGGACACTTATCACTGCTAGCAATATGATATATGCTACCACATCTAAAACATTTCCTCTTATGATCGTTCACATCCCTTTTTTCATCTCTTATTTCCTTGAATTTTGGCCTTTTTTTTCTTTCGTATACTTGATCTTTCTTGTTTGTTTGTTTGTTTCCAGTAGTTTTACTGTTGACTTCTTGTGTATACAGTACTTCTGGAAAATTAGTCATATTTAGTTTATCAGTTTCTTTTTTCCAGTTACTTTACACATCTGTGTGTATGTTCCACTTCCTTTGCAATCCTGAGAACTTCATCCAATGAAGGATTGCCTTTGGCCCGTAAGGCATCGCTTACTTTACGGTCCTTACATTGCAACATAAACTGATCACAGAGGCGCTCTTCAAAATTTTATCTAAAATCACATTTAGTGGCTAAACCGCATAGTGCAGTGATGAATTGTTCTACTGTTTCTACATTTTCTTGTTTTCGCTTCCCGAAATGGTATCTTTCAAGAATGACACTAATGGACTTTTCATAATGTAGATCAAGCATTTTTATACACTTGTCATAGTCCGTCAACCCCACAGACTCCTGATCAGATAGTGCAGGCAGGTTCTCAAACTGTTCCTGAACATAGTTTCCCAAAAAAAAAAATGAAGTGGACATCTCATCCCTCTCACTGGAGAAATTGAGACCATGCGCTGCTAACACATAATGATCAAAACGGTTCTTCCACCAATTCCATGGCACATGAGGTTCACCTTTGGTGTCTAAAAAGTAATTAGGAGGCGGTATGCCTTGCATAACTGACAGAAGTTGCTGATAACAATTGTTTGAATGAGGTTTGAGAACAATCTGTATATAGTATATTTGTTTATGTTATGTGAGATGCGTGGTCCTTCTTGATCCTTTATATTCTTGCAATGAAATGTTGCCTATATTAGGGGAACAGTTGTGATGTTCCCAATATATTTGCTTTTTCTCTTTCTTGTAATTTTGTTATGTGGCTGACTGTAATGATATAATTGATAATATGATGTTGATGGAAGTGTAACAATTGTTGCAATAGTGTTTTTGTTTCTTTATGAATTGATCCGTACAATTTGGAAGCCCAATCATCTTTAAAAACAACTAGCAACACGTTGCTCAAGGTTGAATGTTCCTTTGTTCAGCAATAATGTCTTCATTTCCTTATTAATTGTTCCTTAATGTGGCACTCGTATTCTTTATGATTTGCTCTGTGCACTTTGGAAGCCCAATCACCTTTAAAAACAGCTAGAAACACTTTTCTCAAATATTATTATATTATATATGCAAGTGTTAAATTACAATCATACATCCGCTCATGTTCCAAATTAGTTCTATTATCTCACTTCGAATATAGATACAATTTCTCACCGGATTGTACTCCTGAGCAAGCGTTGGTCTATTGAAGACAGTTATGTATCCAAGTAAACTTCCTTGGCCTTTTTTTTTAAAAAGTGGCACTTGTGATTGCAGACTCCTGGCCTTTATGAATTATGTTCTGTACTTGATCCTTCACACAGGTATTGTGATAGTTTCTGCTCTTCAGTCTTTTGACTTCACGATCTGTTCAATTGTGGTTTTCCTGGAGTTCAGTTTATTCCAATTGGTGACCAATGTTACCTGGCTTGCAGGTAGTGGTAAATCCAGTATGAGTGAACAGCTACTCGGTGGGTTTGCTGTTCTAAGCCAAATAACATCCCATCCTCGTCGCCACTGAAGTATTGGCTCACACAGTATTGTAGATAAATTGGTTTATTTAAGGTCCATAGATAAACCCACTGGCTCCACCACAGCTAACAGTTCCTCTCTAAGTTCACTCTGATCAGCATCCTTTCTCCTGGGTTCCACATTCTATATTCCCTCTTCTATTACATCACTGTCCCACAATTACATATAAAGGTGTTAACTAAATGCATGTTCATGTACTAAGATATTACAGAGGTGTATCTGGTATTTGAATTCAGTTTGCACTTTACCACATAAAGTATAAAAGGTGTTGTTGCAGCTTTGATTTCCCTGGATGTAAGACTACACTTACCAAAATGTGAAGTTTAAAAAAAATGTATACACACCCCTGGCTGTGGAGAGTGGGGGAGTAAAGGTGGCGAACCTGAAGTCTTCTCCTGCTCCCAAGCACAGAACCTGAATGCTTGGGCCCTGTTTTCAGCTGAGCAGGGAATGGGCCGTTATCATGGAAAAGCCTGCCAAGCGCAAACATTTGTCACCTAATGTTCACGCTTTGAGGGCTTTTCACTGATAATGGACCGTGCCCCACTTGCTGCTGTGTCAGGGGCTCAATCTTGCGCAGGGGTAGCACGTACACCTACCTCCCCGTTGGGTCTTGGCACCCGGCTTGGTAGACAACACGGGTCACCGCGACCCGCCGGGGAAAGAGGGTTAGGGTCCGTTGATTGGATAGGTAGAGGGTTGTTTGGGTAACCGGATAAAAGGGGAGGAAGGGTAGGAATGGGTTATGGATAAGATGGGATTTAGGAAAGGTCCGCCTTGGTGTTCTGCCTGGGACTCCTGAGTTCGACGGTACTCCGCCCATGCACGCTTCCACACTCCCAACCTACTTGCCCCCAAAACACTGTGACTTCTATACACGGTTCACTTACAGTATGGAAACACCATGGGAAAGGACATTATGAACACGCTACAGTTTCTGACATAGAGTTGGCAGTTTCATCTACCAACCCACAAGGTTAGCATTATCAATAACACCCAACACCTTTACAAGTAACCAAATGAGCACTTAGCTTCGTTTGATGGTGCCGGGTGGTGTGCCAGGCGACTGCCAGAGTTCGTGCCGTTAGACTACGGCGGCGCAGCGGGTTCTGGCCACTGATACTGTGGGATGCCGCTACAAGGGAATCAGAAACAAGAATGAGGTCAGGTCGCGGACTGGGCCCGTCACATTACTCTCTCACGCTGATGTGTTCCCCCCAAGAATCTGCAAGGGCCGTGTTGCTTCACACGGCAACAAATAGTGTAGACTGGGTTACGATCGCCCCAAGAATCTGCAAAGGCCGTGTTGCTTCACACGGCAACGAAATAGTTAAACTGAGTTACGAGGTGGCCACTTGGCCTTAACTAGTATCACCGGAGCTTTCCTCAGCCCGGCGCTCATACTGGCTAGGAAGTTGTGGGAGAATCAACTACGTTGCATGCACTACTGTTTTGTTCTGTGAACCAACGGTTCGTAAAAGCAGAGAAAGGCACTTATCTTGCCGGAGGCGCGGGGCCTGCAGAGGTCACAGGCGGGGAATGGCCCCGCGGGTCGCAGCCTGCAGGAGCCCTCAGCCTACACGTCCTCCGCTCCCATCCGAGTCTGTTAGCGCAAGCGGGGATCCGTGCGCTCGTCGCGCGCATGCGCGGACCGTCGGGCGTTGTCCCACGTAGTTCCACTGCTTGCGAGCACGCAAGCTTGCTGGGACTTGTAGTTCTGGCTACCGGATGGCGTTTTCTGCCATCTGCAGCCAATGTTCTGCAACGAGGACACAACAGTGTTCTGAAATACAGTAAGTTATGGCTCCTACCGGACCTAATCCCCACACTGGACACAGCTGAGGCAGTGGGGGTCCTGACAGTACTCCCCCTCCCAACAGGTCCTGCTTTTGCAGGATTGTTTCTATGAAACAAGCGCACTAGTCGGGGTGCATGTACATTTAACGCTGGTTCCCATGAGCGTTCCTCGGGCCCATAACCCAACCAGTCCACCAGATAATACAATTGTCCCAGATGCAAGCGAGAATCCAGAATCGCTTTCACCTCGAACTCAGGAACCCCATTCACAGTTATCGGGGGAGGTCTTTTGGAACGTATGGAAGCCGGGGCAGGTTTGAGTAGTGCTACATGGAACACAGGGTGGATTTTCATTTGTGTTGGTAAGGTGAGACGGACTGCTAATGGATTGATGATTTTTTCTACCGGGAACGGGCCTATAAACCTGGGTTGGAATTTGCGTGGGCCTATCAAATGCAGGTTATGCGTGTTTAACCATACCTTGTCCCCAACCCTATAAGTTGGAGCGGGTTCCCTGTGTATATCTGCATATTTCTTATAGGAAGCTTTAGCCATGTCTAGATTGACTATTATACCACGCCAGACATTCTCTAAATGTGTCTTGAGCTGGGTCACAGCGGGTACATCAATATTGGGCAAATGTGGCACTGGTTGGAAACGGGGATGAAAACCATAAGTCCCATAAAAAGGAGTCACCTTAGTAGAACTATGTACAGTGTTATTATACGCTAGTTCCGCCAGCCAAAGAACATCCGCCCACGTGGATTCGTTATTGTATGTCATACAGCGGATGTACTGCTCCAAGGTCTGGTTCACCCTTTCCGTTTGCCCGTCTGTTTCGGGGTGATAACTCGTGGATAGTTTCAATCGCATCCCTACAGTGGCACAAAAGGCCTGCCAGAAACGTGAAGTGAACTGCGCTCCTCGATCTGAAACAACATGTAATGGCATGCCATGTAAGCGGACAATATGTTGAAGGAAAAGGTGAACCAAAGCCCGAGCCGTAGGGATTCCTTTGCTGGGTATGAAATGAGCCAATTTGGTTAAAGAATCCACTACCACCAGTACAGTGGTATATCCCTGACTTAATGGCAGGTCCACTATAAAATCCAATGATATGGTGTGCCATGGTACTGGCGGAGTGGGTAAAGGGCGCAAGTGCCCAGCTGGTTTTCGATGGTCTGATTTGTTCCTCAAACAACATTCACATGTTTGTATATACTGCTGAACATCTTGCTTGAGACCTGGCCACCAAAAATGTCGAGTTAACAATTCACAGGTTTTTGCATTGCCGGGGTGCCCCACAAAAGGGGAATCATGACACCACCTGATGGCTTGTTGACGGATAACCGGTGTGGGTAGATATAAGGCTGTTCCAAAAAAGGGTAACCCATCCTTCACGGTTTTCTTCTTGCTTGGGTCGGTCCACTGGGCCAATTCCTGTGCGGTTAATGCTTTCCTGATTTCCGTGAACATGTCATCTACCACTATAGATCCAATTATACGAGTTGGTGGTACGATAGGCTTTGGCTCTTCCGATTGATCGGTTTTTGAGTCTGGTTCTGGGTAGCGAGACAAAATATCAGCCTTCCTGTTCTCCACTCCAGGGCGGAATGTAACTACAAAATCGAAGTCCGCGAAGTACATGGCCCATCGCAATTGTCGGGGACTAAGCGCCTTGGCGGATTTCAGGAATTGCAGATTTCTGTGATCAGTCAGGATTGTTATAGTGTGTTGGGCCCCCATCAGGTAGTGACGCCATTCACTGAATGCCGCTTTAATGGCTAGTAATTCCCTGTCCGCTATTACATAGTTACGTTCTGCTGGTAAGAGGGTACGAGAGTAATACGCTACTGGGTGCAACTGGCCGGTGTTATTCCGTTGGGACAAGATAGCTCCTAGAGCGTAACTTGAAGCGTCGGTTTCGATGACATAGGGGCGAGTAGGGTCCGCATGTGACAACACTGGGGCTGTAGTGAATGCCTTCTTTAAAGCTTGAAAACTTGTTTCTGCGGGCGTATCCCATTGGAACACTACTCCTTTCTTCAATAGGCGAGTAATTGGTTGTACTTTACTCGCGAACCCATCAATAAATCGGCGATAAAAGTTTGCAAACCCCAGTACTGTCTGCACATCCTTAACTGATGTTGGTGACGGCCAATCAATTATAGCCCGTACTTTGTTTTGGTCCATGGTTACTCCTTCTGGTGAAAGGATGAATCCTAGGAATTCCACCGTTGTTTGATGAAAAACACATTTCTCAAGTTTTGCATATAATTTGTGTTCCCTCAAACGTTGTAGTACGGCTTTTACATGCCCTTGATGCTCTTCCAGATTCCGAGAGTAGATGAGGATATCATCGATGTAGACGATAGCAAAGATGTCCAAATATCCCCGCAGAACCTCATCCAGGAAATGCTGAAAGGCGGCGGGTGCGTTACAGAGGCCGAATGGCATAACCTGATATTCGTAGAGCCCATACTTGGTTCTAAAGGCAGTCTTCCATTCGTCTCCCTCACGCACCCGCACCAAGTGGTAAGCCCCTCTTAGGTCGAGCTTGGTGTAAATCTTTGCATTCCGCACCTGGACTAATAGAGTGGGTATTAAGGGCAGAGGGTACCGGTTCTTGATCGTTATCCTGTTGATTGCCCTATAGTCAATACAAGTCCTCAAGTCCCCGGTCTTTTTTGGGACGAAGAACAAGGGCGACGAAACCGGTGACAATGAGTGTCGAATAAACCCATTAGCCAGATTAGTCTCAATGTATTTCCGGAGGTGTTCGTTTTCAGCCTCCGTTAAAGCATAGATCCGACTACATGGCAACGCTGCTCCAGGCTCCAAATCAATCCTGCAGTCAAACGTCCGATGAGGCGGTAGGGTTTCTGCAGCGGCCTTACTGAAAACATCCCTGTAAGCTTGATAGACAGTTGGTAGGGCTTCCATGCTCCCAACCACATGCCCTTGGTTTGACACTGGCTGGATTTCCGGGATTCCGGCGGAGGGTCTACAGCAATGTTCTGAGCAATAGCTGGATGTAAAACGCACTGAGCCCTGAGTCCAGTGCACTTCCGGATTATGAGTTCTTAACCAGGGTAATCCTAAAATCATTCCAAACTGCGGTGCCGCAATTACATCGAATCGTATGTCCTCATGATGTCCAGAGGTGCATTCTAAATGTACCCACCTGGTCTGCTTGGTTATAGGACCCGACGTGAGCGGTGATCCGTCCACTGATTTGACCTCCTCCGGACACTCCTTGTTGCTAAGAGGTATTCGTAATTCTGATGCTAAGTCTTGATCAATAAAATTGCCTGTTGCTCCAGAGTCCACCATTAAGGTTACGGGCACTTGTTGGTTTGCCCAACTAACCTGACCAGGAAGTGTCACATGAGTTACCAGCGCATGATGGGTATTTGCCAAAAGTCTCGGGGTGTTTTCTAGTTGGCTCGCCCGGGCCACCCTCACTGGCGAGCTCTCTCGTTTCCCGGCAAGTCTTTCTTGGGTTTGTTTGGACATTCTTTAACGAAGTGTCCCCCCTTACCGCAATACAGGCAGAGTTTTTCTCTGCGCCTCTTGTCTTTTTCCTCTTTAGTTAGAGGCCCACGTACTGTTCCTATCTGCATGGGTTCTTCAACTGATTTCTCGGGTCTTAATGCCTTAGGTTGTTGATCTAACCTAGCCACAGGCCTTACATCCCATTTTCTTTTGTCCTGCCTCCTTTCGCTTTGCCGTTGATCCAGTCGCAACGCAAGATCAATCATTGAGGAACAATTGTCCGGTTGAGGATCCACTTGTACAATGAGATCTTTCATCTCATCACGTAACCCTTGATAAAAGAGGGCTAAACGTTTTTCTTCCGGCCAATCTGTTTCCACAGCTAAGCGGTTAAACGTGGTTACATAAGTCACGAGATCCTTTCCACCCTGACGCAGAGAAAGCAACTCCCTATCCTTGATTAAAGTTGCAGCTTTGCGGTTAAAGATCTTTCCAAATTCCTCAAGAAAAACGTCCCAATCATACAGTATAAGATCATCCTTAGACACAAGGGGGGTGGCCCAAGACGCTGCGTCTCCACCCAGATACGATATCACAAATGCAGTCCGAGACTGGGCGTTGCGAAAAATGTTTGGCTTGGTGATAAAATGCAATTGACAGTGCATGATGAACTGGTTGTATCGTTGAGGATCCCCATGATACCTTTCTGGAGCTGCTAATGGTAAAGGAGGTTCCGTTGACACATGTACTTGGACTGGGGTGGGTAGAGCGGGATCCCTGGGCAAGGGGGTAGCTTGAGCGGTACTTTGCAGAGTAAGTGTGTGCACCTGCCCTGCCAGATTTACATAGTCCTGGCGAGTAGCCTGTAATTCTCCTTTTAAATCTCGCAGGGCCGCTAGTACCTCCTCCATGGTGTCGTGCTACCCAGGCGCTTGACGATCCTTGGGCTTGCGCTACTGTCAGGGGCTCAATCTTGCGCAGGGGTAGCACGTACACCTACCTCCCCGTTGGGTCTTGGCACCCGGCTTGGTAGACAACACGGGTCACCGCGACCCGCCGGGGAAAGAGGGTTAGGGTCCGTTGATTGGATAGGTAGAGGGTTGTTTGGGTAACCGGGTAAAAGGGGAGGAAGGGTAGGAATGGGTTATGGATAAGAAGGGATTTAGGAAAGGTCCGCCTTGGTGTTCTGCCTGGGACTCCTGAGTTCGACGGTACTCCGCCCATGCACGCTTCCACACTCCCAACCTACTTGCCCCCAAAACACTATGACTTCTATACACGGTTCACGTACATTATGGAAACACCATGGGAAAGGACATTATGAACACGCTACAGTTTCTGACATAGAGTTGGCAGTTTCATCTACCAACCCACAAGGTTAGCATTATCAATAACACCCAACACCTTTACAAGTAACCAAATGAGCACTTAGCTTCGTTTGATGGTGCCGGGTGGCGTGCCAGGCGACTGCCAGAGTTCGTGCCGTTAGACTACGGCGGCGCAGCGGGTTCTGGCCACTGATACTGTGGGATGCCGCTACAAGGGAATCAGAAACAAGAATGAGGTCAGGTCGCGGACTGGGCCCGTCACATTACTCTCTCACGCTGATGTGTTCCCCCCAAGAATCTGCAAGGGCCGTGTTGCTTCACACGGCAACAAATAGTGTAGACTGGGCTACGATCGCCCCAAGAATCTGCAAAGGCCGTGTTGCTTCACACGGCAACGAAATAGTTAAACTGAGTTACGAGGTGGCCACTTGGCCTTAACTAGTATCACCGGAGCTTTCCTCAGCCCGGCGCTCATACTGGCTAGGAAGTTGTGGGAGAATCAACTACGTTGCATGCACTACTGTTTTGTTCTGTGAACCAACGGTTCGTAAAAGCAGAGAAAGGCACTTATCTTGCCGGAGGCGCGGGGCCTGCAGAGGTCACAGGCGGGGAATGGCCCCGCGGGTCGCAGCCTGCAGGAGCCCTCAGCCTACACGTCCGCTCCCATCCGGGTCTGTTAGCGCAAGCGGGGATCCGTGCGCTCGTCGCGCGCATGCGCGGACCGTCGGGCGTTGTCCCACGTAGTTCCACTGCTTGCGAGCACGCGAGCTTGCTGGGACTTGTAGTTCTGGCTACCGGATGGCGTTTTCTGCCATCTGCAGCCAATGTTCTGCAACGAGGACACAACAGTGTTCTGAAATACAGTAAGTTATGGCTCCTACCGGACCTAATCCCCACACTGGACACAGCTGAGACAGTGGGGGTCCTGACATGCTGCATAGAAGTGGCAAGTAAGAACTGTACTCGAGTTCCCAATCATCCACACCAAACCAAATAAGGTAGCAAACCAAGGTGCATGAGGAAACCAGTTTAATTTACTACATGCAGCCGGTAGACGGTCTACAATCAATTCCTGGTAGCTCAGGAATAATATATCATCATATCCATACAAAACAATATCACCAATTACTATTGGTTGTCCAAATAAAGTCATATACATTGTTATTTACATTTTGTGTCTTCATTGGGCAATCATTATCTTTGAGTCTACCCAGAGGTCCACCCATTATGTAAGACGTCAACTCCCAGACATCATCGGACCGTGCTCTAATTGGTTGGCACCACAACATGCGGACAACATTATAATACGGGTGCTCGGTACTGAAGTAGCCTTGGATGTTACACTTATCCACAACAGTCCAATTAATGTTTGGTGAGGAAAGGGAGATCGAAACAATGCGTTGGCCAAAGAACTATCAAAATGACTCCCATCTCATCATCCCACTCCAGACAGTTTTCTTAACCTTGGACAGCTCGTCTTGTACTCCCTTTGATGCTTCCTGATGCTTGCAGGTGTTTGATCTAATTGGGTCATGATGTGCATAGCCTATTCATTGTAGTGTGAGACCAGTGTATGAAACACTTTGCCTTAAAAAAAAAAAATTCCACCTGTGAATGTGTTCTTCGACATGTGCTGAGCTATTTTCACCATTGGAGGCACTGTGGGTATATCTTGCTTGCGTGTTATTGGCAATGTTACTGCGTGCCACCTGGAAATTAAACTTGTTTATTTCTATCTGCTAGCAACAAAAATAGCTTTGTTGTTGCTTATCTAAACTGGAACCATGGGAAAGGCCCATTTTTGCAATTTCAGCTATCCTCCCTTTTCCTCTCAGCTGTGGCACTTTCATTTGTCTGGGCACCATCTTGGACCAACGCAAATCCCTATTTAGCTATTTAAACCTCAATGCTGTGTTTCGTTAATCATGTACTGTGCAAGGCCTTGCAAAGGAAAAAATTGTGTTTCTCGTATTACTTTTAATGCAGCATTACATGTGTACCCTACCTAACTATGCATACCACCATTCACTACATTCCCCGTCTGTGTATTCAGAAACCTAACTCTCCCTACAATGTGGCAACCTAGCTCCCTATAATATAACAAAACTAATTCTATCGTACTTGCGTTACATCCTACATGGCAGTGGCATACACAAAATGACACTTTATTCTAACTTTCTTATTCTATATGTTCTCTGACATTTGGGAACAGGCAAGGGAATGGCCTTGCGTGTCAATGGTCTTATCTGCAGCATCACATTCGCCACTCTGGTCAATCTATTGACAAAAACTCCTTTATCTACCATGTTATCATACTCATCTTTAGGTATCCAAGCTCTACAGACCCCCTTCAAGCTACCTCCTCTTCTCACATAGTCCTCTGGTCCACAGGTCCAGCATTCACCATAAGACTCGCAATCTACCCAGTGTTGGGTATAACTCTGAATCTAAGTGATTTGGCTGCGGCAGAAACGTTCGCATGAGAAAGGTGTGAACTACCAAACGTTTGCACCTTTCTCATGCGAACACACAAACATACTCACACCCACACACACAACACACCCATAACACCCCCCACCCACACCCTCAGCACACACCCACACCCCAACATAAACAAACCCCACTTACCTTCATCTTCACGCTGGGTTCCTGCAGCACCAGTTTCCTTTCACTTCTGTGTCCCCCGCAAACCCCGCTCACTATACCATGAAGTGTAGTGAGCGGGGCGATGCGGAGGACACCCCCGCAGCCCCCGTTTCTTTTTACAATGCTACCACCAAAGGTTCAAACTTTTGGTGCTCGAACCTTTGGTGGTAGCATTTTTAGAACTTTTGGTCATTGCGACCATTTTTTGTCGGTAAAATTGGCCTATATCATAACTCTAGGGATCGAAAGGGGGCGTAAACCTAGTTCCAGGTGGTCCAATATGTTGCTCTATCAGGAGCATCCTATTCAAATTTGGAACAAATGGTGCATCTGTCTGTGTATCAGTGTGCACCAGACCAGCAGTACCGACTGTGATGCTGGAAATGCATCGGAGGGACAGGGCCTCCGTATCCTTGTCCTTTACTGCTTTTTATCATGTGTTCTGTCGTGGTTTCCGGCAGGAGTTCATGTGGGACTCCTGGCGGTGCAGCTCTCTCTCTTTTGGTTTGGTGAACAGACCCGTGGGATACCCTTAGGGCAACCATGGGTAGAGGTACACCCTGTGCCCCTAGTGTATGTTTTTGGGCACCTGTGTGTGACCCACAGAGCAGGGTACGGGCTGGTGGCAGCTCCGTGCTGAAATGACTGGTGCCCTGAGCGTCCTCAATTTTGGGATGCCAAGGCCCTGTCATTGGAATCGGTAGATTCATGATGGAGACAAAATGCACCATGGCCTCTTGCCTTCCATCACCTGTTACCCTGATCTTCTCGAAGTTCCGGGAAGCCCTGCCTCTGTCCCTTCCCCCCGACTGGCTGTTGGGTCGAAGTTCCGTATATGGTAGTGTGGGGAAGTGCCGACCAGACTGGCTGGAGCCTTCTCAACGACTGTATGTTGTGGGTACGCCTGTGGGTGGGACCTGGGTGAATGGAGTGTGTGACGAATATACATTCTATTTCGTGACTGTCTAGTATCTGGTGTTTGACACAATGGTTGAGACAGCCCTGCCCGAAACCGGCATGAATGCAGTTTGGAGTGTTGAATGGCTCGGTACTTGTCCCAATACACATAACTTGTTGTGAGTGTCTGTAGAGAAGTGAATGGCCTGAATACCTTGTGTGTCTGATTGGTTGCCTACCTGCATGAATGCCCGTAGTAGTGATTGAATGCTTGAGTGCGACCCAGCGGAATGAATGGGAGATCAACAGTATATCTGGGGACCTCTCACTGCTAGGAATCGTGTTCAGAAGCTGAAGTCCACTACGACGAGTAACTGGAGTGAAGGTTAACCTTGAGCCCTGCGAGAAGAATTGCTGTTGCTCTCCTTTGCAATCTGAAAGCTGCTGTGCTTCAAGAACTGACCCAGAGAGGACCTGGTAAGGCGCCCTATTCCCGAGCTACGATGGACCATTGTGCACAGCTGATCTTTACCTAAGCTCCCTGGTAGACAGACCTTCGACAGGCTGCCGACCCGATACGGGGATTGCTGCGGAACTCCAAGGAGAAGCGCCCAGACTGTTGTCCGGCACTGTCGCTGACCGCTGTCGCCGACCGGAGCCGCCGTGCTCCCGTTGCCTAAGAAACTTCTGTGATCCAAGGACGCTCTCGTCCGCATCGTCGCCGCTGTATCCTGCTGGAGAAGGCCTGACCGTCGACGCGCCGACGAGCATCCACCGGTGGGTTTCCCACCACCCAAAGACCACAGAGACGTTGACGACTCGACGCCCTTGCTGGGCCACAGTTCTTCAACTCTTTGCGGTCCAGAACTATCGACATCGAGGTGCCCCGCACGCCTCTTCCTTGCAGGACGTTTACGCTTCCCTGTCAACGAGCACCGCTAGGAACAACGCGGCCACTTCACCGTCGTAGCTCGACCTGTTTTCCGTCGGACGTTCGACGACCCGTGACTCCTGCCTGAAAGGGAGGACACTCAAGAAGGGTTGTCGATTTCCCCGACGCAGAACGCTACAACACCAAGGTACTTTGGGGTTGCAGACTATTGGGAAGTCTAAGGGTGAACAATATATGGACTGGGCTTGTATCTTTCTTCTACAGGTTGCCCAGGTGGGGGGATCTCCACACCGAGCTGTGTTTAACGGTAGTAACCAGTATCCTGCCTATTGCTCAACCATCCTGCTTTCCTTCCTCTCTCGACTGCTGGTTTCCTCTTCATTTTGATCTGTGTGTCATTCTGACCATATGCACTTTAATAAGATCGAGTAACGTTAGTGGTACCACTTTAGAACTGTACATATTTACCATTGTTCATTTTCGGAGCACAAAGTGAGTTATCGTGATCGTGTATATGACTTTGAATATTAATTATATAAAGACTGTGTTTTAACCGATACAGTGTGTGGACATTCCTTCGTGGGTGCTTGGGGACTACACTGTACTTAAGAACCAGCTTGAATCACCTCCCGAGAAGCTAGGCCTTGATTGCTCGACTACGTTACCATAATACAAAATCTTGGCAGGGGTCTCTGTGCCTCCCCTCTACCATATAGAGAGCGGAAGTGCAGACCCCCCCTCCGGTCTTTACACCTTGTATAGTAGCAGTAATAAGGTACATCATGTTACTCTCTTCCTTCCCCCTCTTTTTTTTCTCAATCTTTATTATTGAAGCTCCAAAATACAATATGGCATATAACATTCCTTTGCATTCAGTTGCACAAATGTTCTCTGGTATCCAATCTAGTGGGAGGTCGCTGTAACATCAGAGGCTTACACGTTTTTGTAACTATAAAATACATACAAACAAGCATACAACTGTGGCAATGATGATTTATACAGGACCCAAACGACCTGATCAGTCGACCCATGCATATCATGGTGGACCGCTCACAATATTGAAAAATTCCTCAAAAGTGACGGTCTGAAATAATGATGCTCTTTGTCCTTCACCCAGTCATGGAACGGGAACCAAACCTTCAGAAATGTCTGATAAGTGTCAAAGGCCAACGCACTCACATTTTCCATTGACAACACTCCCCATAGCCGAACCCACCATAAAGCCACCCCTGGGCCTTCAGGTTTTTTTCCCCTTGATGAGCCAACACTATTCTGACCACGGTGAGCATGTATGTAATGAAGCTCGCCCGGGGCCCGCTGGCCGCATAGACCCCCTCTTCCACCGCACCCAAAAGTACCACCACCGGGGTGAGAGGCAACTGGACACCTATGATATCTTTGATATGCCACTGAATCTCCTTCAAGTACACCTGCGCTTTAGGGCATGCCCACCAAAAGTTTATCAGAAACCCAACCTCGCCACGTTCCTCCAGCATAGGGTCGTGCGCTGATGATGAATTCTATGCAGCCTCTGTGGGGTGACATACCAGCAGAAGCATAGTTTGTAAGCCACTTACTTTATTGTAGCACACCTTCACGCCTTTTGCGCCCTATGCCAGATTTGACCCCAAGCATCTGACAAGATGGTATTCCCCAGATCGTGATCCCACCTTTCCATTTATACGGGAGCCTATCCCCTGGAGTCGCAGTTTCCGACAGATTATAGATGCATGAGACCCTCTTACGATCCATTCCCTCCCTCATGGTGATCTCCAATGCCTAGTCCCTGCAGCCCTAACTCCTCTTTGAGTAATATAGTGCCTGATTTGTATTTAATGGAACCGCTCCGTTTCACCCAGCAAAAATTTAGTTTTCATATCCTCAAATGAGAGGGGGGATGTCCTCCCTGTACAACTCAGATAGCGTCAGCGTAGGGAATCCACTCCAACCCTCCCAAAACCTGTCTGACCTGCCCGGGCTAAAGTCCAAATTGTGACGTACTGGCCTAGCCCAGGAGCCATCCCCTTTGTCTTAGCACTTGATTCCAGTGCTGCATATCACATTTAGTAGCCTCAAGGGGAGACTCCCATGCCCGTCGAGCCGGGATGCTAAAGAATGGTAAGGCGCTCAACGGTAAGGATGTAGCACCCTGCTCCAGGTCACACCACCCCTCCTTTCTAGCCTGCCCAGCCCACTCCGGCATGGAGCTATTTGTGCTGCAAGCAGGTATCTATCAATATCTGGGACGCCCAACCCTCCCAAGAACGTGGATCACATAAGAATCCTTCTGGAGACCCGGGGTTTCTTCCTATGCCATACGAAGGACAATATCTTGTTTTGCAATGTCAGATCCTGTGGCACCGGTATGGTAATCGAAACGGAGCTCACCAAATAGCAAAGCCGGGGCAAAAGTGTCATTATAAGTGCTGTAATGCATGCAAACCATGTGAGATCCTGCTTGTGCCACATCTGAAGATCATCCACCAGTCGTGCCCATAACAGAGGTATATTGGCCCTGTATAGAGTCCTGTAATCTGTTGTCAATTTTATCCCCAAATAGTTGATGCCTGATGTAGCCCACAGAAGCCGGAACTCCCTGTGCCACACCTTCACCTTCTCTGGTCTCTCCGTTATATTAAGCGCTTTAGAATTAGCGTAGTTGATCCTGAATTCCGATGCCTCTGCATAATCCTCTAATACTCTCATTACTTTTGGCAGGGAACTGGAATTATCCAGAAGAAACAACAACACTTTGTCTGCATACAAGGCAGTTTTATGATCGCAAATACCCCCCTGCACTCCTTTGATCCCTCTATCCTTACGTATCACATTAGCAAGCGGCTCCATCACTATTGCAAATATCAGTGGGGAGAGAGGGCACCCCTGCCGTGTACCACGCCTAATTTCAATCTCCCCAGAGAGACGCCCATTGACCACCACCGTCATGGCTAGGATTTGGAAGTTACCTACCACCATTCAAACAAAGGCTGGACCACAGCCAAATGCTTTCAAGGTTAACTGAAGATACACCCAGCCGATACAATCAAAAACCAGTGTAGCGTACAAGATAGCGATTGAGACTATTTGCCCTGTCCGCCGGCCCCAATCAATAACATTTATAGAGAGCATTTGACCGCCCTTCTAGTGTTGTCCTGAGTGTGCCTGCCCTCTATAAATCCAGCCTGATGGGGATGAATGATCTTGGGGGATAACCCTTGCCAGCCGCCGGGCCAATACCTTTGCATGAATGTTTGCATGATTTTTCAGCAGGGATATGGGCGGTAGCTACCACACTCTGTCGGGTCCTTGTGAGGCTTGAGAAACAGTGTGGTGGTGAAGATTCCCATGACCTGTGAAATCGGACCCCTCTACGGGATCACATTGAATATGTTGGTCAATGGTGATATTACCCAAGGTTTGAAGACCTTGTAAAAGCTGTTCCCAAACCGATCCAGGCCTGGGGTCTTATTGGGCGGTAGTGAGTAGATAGCTCTACCCACTTCCTCCGATGTGATTGGGCTTTCTAGGGCTCCCTTATCCTCTTCCGACAGCTGAGGCAGATTTGTTCTCCTATGAAGGAGTTTTAATCTTTGGGGTCCAGCCCTTCTCATCTCACCAGCTGCCTATAGTAGGCCTCCATTATGTCCAGCTTCTCCCCTTCATCCCTACATAGCTCTCCGGAGTCTGCCTGAAGCTGTGTGATATAATTCCTGTTGTGCTGTTTGCGTAATCTAGCGCCCAAAAAGCAGTTGGCCTTATTCCCACTACAATAGTATGACTATTTGATCCCAAGCAACATCTGGGCAGATCTATCCGCAACATGCACCTCCAATCGAGCGCTGGCTTTCTGAAGCTCCTGCAGAGTACTCAGAGTATTTGTGTTTACATGGGCCTTTGCCACTGCTCCCACCTCCTGTTCTAGTGCCAACCGTATAGACTCCTTCGCCCTTAGGAGCGATGCAGTCTCAGAGATAAGCTCCCCTCAAAATACTGCTTTGGCGGCGTCCCAAACCACCCTTCAAATCATTTTGGATAGTAACTTGTTTGTGTGCCCTGATCCCGTAATAGTAATCCATTCAGCAGCCAGGATTTACTTTCTTTTGACGCCACCCCAACCCCCAACTACACATGTACCAAAACAGTGGAATGATCAGAAAGATACCGTAGGCCTATGTCCACAGAGGTAACCAAAGAAACCAGGGAAGCCAACACCAACTTCATATCAATCATGGAAAAGTCCCATTGCACCGCGGAGAACTGTGTATATTCCCTTTCTTCCTGACCGAAAAACCTCCAGATTTTCGATGAAACCCAATTCCCTTTGGAACCTAGCCAACTCCTGTCTGTGCCTGGCATCATTGGATTTTGAGGGTAGCGTTTTGTGCATAGTAGGGTCCATTACGCAATTGAAGTCCCACCCACCACCCCCTGGCCCTCAATCAGTCCTCCGAGGGCAATGTGTCACACTTATATGAATTGTAGCGCTGGGTAATGTGTTGCACTTAGAAGGATTTTGGGCTGGGCAATGTGCAGCGATTAGATGAATTGTGGGGATAGCTTATATGTTGCACTTAGAATTTTGGGCTGGGCAACGTGTTGCACCTAGATAAATTGTGGGCTGGGCAATGTGACGCACTCAGATACGTTTGAGGATAGGTAGTGTGCTGCACTTAAATGGTTTCTGAGGGCAGACATTGGGCCTGATATACAGAGCGTTTTCCTATGGGATTGCGCCATTATAAAATGCTTCTGGGAATCAGGCCCATTGTGTTAAACTTGAACGAATCAATCAATCGCACTTGAAATTCGTCTTGGGGGTGGGCATTATGTTGCACTTGGAGGAACGTTGAGAGCAGCCAATGTATCAAGCCTAGTTGAACATGATCCAAGTGTACACCAACCCACTAACACGCTCCAATATCCTGTTTACCCTAAAACACAGACCAAACATACCACACTTCTATGCAGCAAAGCACAAAACCTACACAAACCACATGCAACACAGAACAAGAAACTAAGCCAGCCACACACACTCATACACCAAACGACTACCAACTAAAAACAAACGCAGAACACAGTGACTGTTTTTTCCTAACTGAAGCTACCAACAGCACATCAAAGCTCCCTTGCGCTTTTCCCCTCTCAATCCCACTAACTAACCCCTCCCATGCCCCCTTCCTTTTCAGATCCGCCATGGCGCATGGAGACCACTAAATGTGACAGCGGTGCGCGGTAAGTCACAATAACATAACATAGTGAGTACATGGCAAAATAAGCCTGTGGCCTTTTTCACCCAAATCTGTATCCTGGCTTTATTATTTACGCGATGGGTGGGTCGCTGTGAGATTAAGGACATAGCAGTGAGCAGGCCGATGACATTGTGTGAACACAAACAAAAACCCAGGAACAGCTTTGGCGCTATGCGTATCTTTAGGTTTGCTTGTAAAGCATTATTGTACTAACTGAAGGTACATTAAAAGTTCTGGCCTAGCTGCACAGTCACTGTAAAATCACTGTGTTTTAATGTAAGTCTAGTCTGGTCCTGTCCTGCTGGCCATGGATGCATGCTGGTAGAATGTTGATGAGTGTTATGATTGGCAACTCAGGAGAATGTTGAATGAGTGTTCTGAGTGAGTGTTCCATGTGTGTCAGTTGGGGGCCTGAGTTGGTGGTGTGAGGATGGCCAGTGGGTGCAGAGCCGGCCTTAGGGCAGGGCGGGCCGGGCGACGGGCCAGGGCACCATTAGCCCCCCCCCAGGGCGCCAGCTTGGGAGCACCTTTCAAGGGCTACCCCGAGCTGGCGGGGTTGGAGAAGTGTCATTTTGAAATTAAATGCACTCGCGGGAGCGTGCACATTTAACAACAATAT
The DNA here is from genome assembly GCF_040938575.1 of Ambystoma mexicanum. Classification (NCBI taxonomy): domain Eukaryota; kingdom Metazoa; phylum Chordata; class Amphibia; order Caudata; family Ambystomatidae; genus Ambystoma; species Ambystoma mexicanum. Next base: position 403,029,640 of record NC_090926.1, on the reverse strand, counting down.
GGTGCTGGCACCCTATTGAGATAATTTCCAACCTGCTCCACCGCAGGAGTGGGGCGATAATCATCTTAATAGGGTGCCTCAGCACCCTATTGTTGTTAAAAGAGCCGGCTCCCGCGAGCCCATTTAATTTTAAAATCACATTTCTCTGACCACAAAAAGAAACATTTGGCGACCCCCAACACCCAATTGACCGAGGGCGCGGCGGGAGGGTGGGCCCCAAATTGTTCTTTTTCTGCCCTATGCGCTGTTGTCACTAAGGCCGGTGTAATGTCACTTTTTCCTATCTGTCAGAATAGGACAGATGTGAAAAAGTGCGTGCGCATGCTCAGTCAGTACTTAATGGATAGGATTTATTGACAGCAGGAATGTGGTGTGCCTGTGTTTGTAGGGTCCCAGGGGTGCAGTTTCTGTAACTTGATGTGAACCAGGCTCACTGAAATAACAGAACACGGTGAAGCCATGTTAAGAGCTACTCGTAAACGGACGCAAACAGCACGAACCCAGCAGACTTAAGAAGATGAACGCAGCAGACACTGTGTTTCATAAAGTCCCAGGATTTTAATAAGCACTTAATGTGCAAAATATATGAAAGTATCCATAACAAATATAAACGTACGTGTATGTGAACTAAGTGCATCATTATCATGTTAATAATGCACTTATTAATATCACGTACATACTCGTGATAAATCCGGTTGACTGCACATGCGTGCGCATGCTCAGTCATGACTTATAGTTAAGCAGTGGGGGCAGGGCAGCCGAAATAGCAGAGGCAATCGTTAAAGTATCATGTCGAAAAAAAAAGAGTATGTTATCTGTATTTTCCAAATCCTGAACGGAAGCCTACAATCACCAGCATGAATGGTATTTCACAAGAAATAGTGAACGAAAATACATTACGATCACCAGGTTCAAGTTATGGGGCACCATCTATGCATAAAAACAGCAAATGAAGCCTCGTTATGGGGAGGAGAAGTGTTGAAATTGCACTTTGCAGGTGGGGACATTAATCCTTGCACCACCTTAACAACCATCATATCTGGACCTCTTGTTTGGGAAGGAACCTCACGGTACTGCTCCTGAAATGGTGTGATTGATAATGTAAATGCATCTGTCAGATAGCTCAGTGAGTTCAGGGCTCTCTGCTGAGAACTGTGCTCATCCGCAGATCTGCCAAGTCTGGCCAAGCCAAGATCAGTCAGGGTCTTCAAGACAAGCCCCTGCTGGGTTGCTACAAACCAAATGGCCTCACGCTGCCCCTATGAAGGCGTGGGGTGGAGTGCGCCGAAAGCTGATGCCTTGCTTTCCCCGGCAAGCAGCGCTTAAAGGACACGCCCACCCTAATAATCATGCCCACCCCACCCTAGCATCTTCCAGCACCCCACCTAAATACCTATTGTGCACTTCAGCACAGAACACCACCCACCCTGGTTTGCTCCAGCTCTACAACCCACACCCTCAAGCTCATCTCAGCAATGAACTATCCAAGCATTCTTGCCACCCACCACAACCCTAACTCACCGCAGCACAACAGCTCACGCCACCCAACCTCCCCACACCACCCACATAACCCACCCACGCTACCTCAGCCCGCTTCCTCGCCACCTCACCAACATCACCCCAGCCACCCTTAACTCACCACCTTGCCCACTCCATCCACTCACCAAAGCTAAACTCTCTTACCTCATCCCACACATCCTTACTGCACCACTTTACCCAACATGCACAGACCCTAACTCACCACAGCCCACCACCCATTCACCTTACCTCACACAAACATACCCACGCCTTGTCGTCCCAGCATGCTACCCGTCCTGGTTTGGCTCAATATACCAACCCGCACACCCAACAAAACTTACCCCAGAACACCTCAAACGACCCATCCTACCTCATCCCCAGCACGGTATAGTTATTGCATCTCACTGCCTCCCACTGTAGCTTGACACAGCATACCTCCCAGCAACCCTTGATCGCCCCAGCAGCACAACATCAACCATTCTAGATCACCCCAGCAGCTCATCCTTCCACACTGGATCACCCCAGCAGCTCATCCTTCCACGCTAGATCACCCCAGTAGCCCAACCTCCAGTATACGCTCACCCTACCACCCACCCTTTCATCGTACCTCACTGCAGCACTCCAAATGGCTGTGAAGCCTAACAGCACCCCCTTCACTCACCCACCCTAGCATGCCCTGGCCTGCCACTCATTAACCCAGCCGAGCACCAGCCAGAATCCCAAACTTTCACTAGCCCCTCAACCAACCAACCCTTGTTGACCCCAGCTCACCTACTTCACCCTAGCACCCCATCTTAGACCGTCTCGTCACCCTACTCCCAAACTCCCAAAACGCACCTAGCCTAGTTTACCTTAGCACTGAAACCCACTCACTCTAGATCACCCCAGTAGTGAATTCCAACCATTCGAGCACACCCCAGTCCTATGTGATGTTATGTTACTTGCCATTTATATAGTGCTCTATATATCATTGGTATGACCTCAAAGCGCTGGTAGGTTGATCACCCTCGGGAACTGTAGCTCTCGTCAACAACTTACCTGCCTCAGCTTTGCCCTTTCTCCATCCATGTACCCAAGCACATGCCAGCTTAAAACTCACCGCACCCAACCCCACCCCACTTCACTTTATCTACCCAGCCTGTCCCAACGACCTCACCTCACCTGTCCCAACGACCTCACCTCACCCAGAAATCTCAGAGCGCCCACAATCACCCCACTAATACACCTAATTCCACCCAACCACTGCCTCTCCTCAACCAAACCAGCGCCCCACTACCTCACATCACCCCATCTACAGCATCCACCCAACCATGTCACATGCTCACCCAACCTCATCACATTAGCTCGCCTCATCCAACATAATATCACCCCACCACCTCACTGACCCCAGGACCCCTCGCACCTAGGCTAACAATAGCACATATGCTTGAGGACCCTAGCTTACCCTAGCACAATACCCACCTACCCTAGCTCATCCAGGCACAACAACCCATTTTTCATAACTAGCCCCAGAACACCATAGCTCACCCCAACACCCCACTCACACACGCTAGGTCACCTCAAAGTAACACACCACCCACCCAACCCAGCATGCCCAAGCAACCCACCTGGAGCTCACCCCAGGAGTAAGCTCACCCAAACATCTCAATAGTTCACCCACACTTGCTACCCCAGGATCACACCTAACCCTCTACCCACTCTTCCTCACCTAGAATCCACCCTGCTGGTTGCATCATCACACCAACACACAGACACCCTAAGAACCCACCCAAGCTCACTTCCATACCCTAGTGCACCCCATACCTAATGACACCCTGATCACTCCCAGCCCGGCTACATCGCTGAAATATATGCGGCTCACCCCAGCACCCAAACCACCCTTTCACACCCTAGCAAACCCTAGCTCACCCCAGCAAGCCTACCTCACCCCAGCACATCCTACCACACCCAGTAACCCTAGCTCAGCCAAGCATTCACCCCAATGCAAATGCAATAAAATAACAAGCACAACTCTTTCAACATAGCTCATCCCAGCAGCCAACCACTGCCAAAGCCACCTAGAAAACATGAGTTCACCCCAGCGCCCCATTCTCCCCAGGTACACAACCCCCCTCACACCTCACCCGACCTCACACACCCCACCAAACTTCAACAAACCACTTTGCCTCATCCTACACAAGCTTACCCAACAACGTCACCCCACCCTAGCTCCCCAGCATAACACCGACCCACCCTAGCTCTCTGCATCACGCCACCCATCTACCCTAACTAATCCCTGCACAATACATATCCACCCAAGCTCCCTCCAGTACATAAACCTCCCGGCCTAGCTTGCCCTGGCACAATACTTATTGTAGCTCACCCAGGGCACCATAAGCTGCCTCAGCAAACCAATCCACACACCAATCCCAGCTTGCATCAGTACACTCCCGAGCTTTCCTCTCTCCAGCTCACCACCCACCCACCCTAGCTCACAACATAGCTCACCACAAAAAAAAACATTCCACTCACCCTAACTCTTACTAGCATAAAATCTACCCGCCCTAGCTCACCTGTGCAGTACAACCACCCTCCTCTAGCTCCTAGCAACACCCTCTGCACCCTAGATCACTATAGCACCCCATCTGTCAACTCAAGCTCACCAAAGCATCCCATCATCCAAGCATCCTATCCAACATAAAATCCCCAACACTGCACACATTTTAACTCATCTCAGCCCCTAGCCACTCACTCTAGCTCACCACAACACAGCACCCACCCACCTAGCTCATCAGGTACAACATCCACCGACCGTAGCTCACACCAGAAAAACGCCCCAGCCTAGCATGACACAGACTAGCACGCCGATCCTAATTCACCCCAGCAAACCATCCATCCTAGTTCACCCTAGCCCCACACCCACCAGAGCTATTCCCACCAACCCCACCCGCCTATCCCAATTCACCTCATCATCCCACTGGGCCTAAACTCCTACCAAACACCCAGCCCACTAAACCTAGCCACCCAGCATCTGAACAAGCTTACATAGCTTATCACAGCACATCATCCACCCACCCACCCTAGGACACTAGAGCAATTAACAATGTCACGGTGGATCATCCAAGCACCCCACCGTAACTCACCCCAGCACAGCACCCACCCAGCCTAGCTCACCCCAGCAGCCCACCCACCCACATAAGCTCACCTGAGCTGTATAGCCAAGCACCCAATTGCATCCCAGTACAGGCTCCTCTCAAGACATCACACACCATCCTAGATTGCATCTTCTTGATGCCCGCCCACTGCATCAACCGAGCAAACCCTAGCTCGCACAAGCATCCCCTAGCTCACACACGCATCCCCTAGCTCACACACGCATCCCCTAGCTCACACAAGCATCCCCTAGCTCAAACACACATCCTCTAGCTCACACAAGCTTCCCCTAGCTCACACAAGCATCCCATAGCTCGACTGAGCACAACACACACCGAACTGAGCTAAAAGCAGCACACTTTAAGGGCCTCATTACAAGTTCAGTGGCACTGCAAAAAGTGGTAATTCCATTACTGCCACCTTTTTGGGCGGTAGCAGAATTACTGCAATTTTTCACAAACCATTGAATTATACATTTGGTTATAAAGGGGAGGATTTACCTCCAGCAACAAATCCGCTGGTGGTAAATCCACCACAAATCTCCATGGAGTCCTGTGCACTACACACACGGGAATTACACCACATTACCACCACTTGTAATCCATGGTGCACTCATGGGACCAAGTGGCGGTAATGGTAAAGACGAATAGGGGCCACTGAATGAACACCAAACATGTAATGAGGCCCTTTGCACCCACATTAGCACAGCCCAGCAGCCCACTCACCACAGCGCTGCGCCCAAACCAGGTCACTGTAGGACCTCCTCCACCAACCCTAGCGCCTCCAAGCACTCCACCCTCCCACTTTAGCTTAGACCTGGCACCCAACATGCCCCAGATCAAGCCATCACCTCAACCACCCCCAGCACAGCACTGACTCACCGCAGCTCACTCGCCGCAATGCCCACTCACCTAGGTCACCCCAGCATAGCCTCCACCAATTCTGGCACAACCCAGCACAGCACAGACCCAACTTCTGTTTACTGCGATAGTTAGCTCCGGACCACAGATATCAGAATGCATTTGGTGGGGTACCCACATAAGGGAGCACATAAAACATTGCACAGCGGCTCCCGAAGCGCAGGTCAAGCATGTCTCAAACGCCTCGTGGGGAATGGTGTAGGTTGTTCAATGGTTAAGGCACATGGTTAAGGAATTTAGGGCAGTAAACAGAGGCAGGAGACTGATGTGCAAGCGATTTCAGCGCCAGTAGACAGGGCACATCATAGATAGAATGCCAACTCTGGGTGCATGATGTTAATTAAGAATTGTTGTGACAGGCACTGGGCACCGTAACTGTTGTAATAAATGTATCTGGAATGAATTAAGAAGAGTTGAGCATTGTGCACCCTGACATGATGTGAATGCACGACCAGGTGGTTGCTAGCTGATTGCTTGTAGGGAGTGCATTAGCTCCCAGAGCTATCTTGCCCTGAAGAGGAAATTAAAAGTTATGCGCACATTGTTCATTATTTAACGTTCAACAAATTTAGGTCATGATCTCGGCTCAAACACAAGCGAAGAACACAAAAGTTTGCCAGTCAGGTAACACAATGGTGTCCCCTCCAAAAACATCTTTCTTTCTGCAGATACGCTGATTACTGGACAATTATCAACACACTTGTTCTGTGACCAAATCGTACAGTTTCTCCTCATGGTGTATGAAATGGTAGGACGATCCTATAATTTTAGCCAACCGCGCGTTGCACCCTGGAACTTGGAGTTCCATATTAAATTTGACATATAATAAATACTACGAGCTCCAAAATGCAGAAGTCTGTAGCGCTATGTAAATACAGAAATTAATGCTAAAAGTGTGCAGTGGACCTCTGCTGCACCAGTCTGTATGCAGACCTGTCCACATTGGCCACTTGGTGGCCCCCACAACTAACACCTAGTCTAGTGGTGAGCCCCCCAAAGGCAATGGCGATTCACCGGCTTGGGGGGAAGGGATGCAGGCAGCTCCAAGGGGAAGGGGCGCCTGGCAAATGGGAGAGTGTGATAAAAGGGAGGGCATGTTGGGGTGAAGAGGATGGCAGGAGGCAGAAGGACATTGGCCGAATACTGGGGCAAGGTGTGAGTGGCTGTCCAGAGGCAAGGCTGGATAGTGGGAGGCAGGGAAATGCTTATATGGACAGGTTTGGGGAGTAGTAGACCTCTTTGTTTGCTGACTTGAACGGTGAAAGGTGTAGAGTCCCTGAGTAGTACTGCTGCTGCCTTTCCAGGTAAGTTTGTTCTTAAATAACTTACATTTGCTTTTGTTTCCCATTTTGCTTACTTATGGCAACTTATTCAAAGGTCACTTCCATGGTTGGAATTGTGCTGTAGAAAGACCAGGGCATATTGCCTCTGTGATGTTTGTGTGCCCCCCACACACCCCCAGGACCTCTTGCTCCCCAGGAAGCTCTTTTTACTGTGACCATAAAATGGCCAGAGAGAACGCTGCCATTAGTGGACCTCTGCTGCACCAGTCTGCATGCAGACATGCCCACATTGGCCTCTCAGCCCTTGTGGATGTTTCTCCATGCCCCCCTGGGCTCCTTCACACATGTGCATGTGCTCGCGTCCATCTGCTCACCCCCCTCCCCGCCCCCACTGCAGTACATGCCCAGGTTTCTTCCCTCATCTTCCGTATTCAGAGAAAGCTTTGATGTTTAACCTGCTGAGGTCGATAAATGAGCACCATACTCTGTTGGAAATGAGCAGCGCTCAGAAGCCTGTAGCGCTATGTAACTGCAAAAATGAATACTAAATAAAGCGTGCAGTGCGTGCGCATGCTCAGTCATGATTTATAGTTAAATAGTGGGGGCAGGGCCACCGAAATAGCAGAGGCATCTTTGTACAGAGGAAAGCAGTAGGGGCAGGAGAGGGGCGCTTAGGGCAGTGTCTACACACCTCAGCCAATTTACACCGGCCCAGGGCGTGGGTGAGGGGGTGCCCCGCCTTAGATCTTGTTTGATGTGGTCAAGGCTACGTGCTGCCCGGATGAGCTATCTCCCCCAGCAGTAACATGAGGCGGGCAGGGCAAAGCATGCTGATGTCAGGGAGAAGGGAGGGGGCGCCTGGCGTTCCACAACACCCTCATTCATGGGGGATCTGAGCTGGGCCGTGGGTCTAATCAGGATCGAAGGTTAGAGAGGCAGGGCCCTTTTGTTGGAGGGGCGATTTTCTCACACTGCAGTCTATATTTACACAATGACCTGCTTTCCTCATTTTGCCATTACCATGCCCGCACCCATTAAGAAATTACCTGCAAATAAAACGCCTCTTTGAAGAAAGCACATCAGTGTCTGGGCTGTCGTAAGAGGGCACTCTGCACCCCACCCACATGTGACAGCATACTTCCGGGAACTCACAGGGTCTCAGTCCCGACTCTTTAAACAGTTGCCCCCATCTCTCTATAGGCTGGTACTTCCTAAAGCGCCTTGACATTGCCCCCTCGGCACACACACGCTGGTTGGGCATTCGGAAATCTCCACCGAGTTCTGTGAGGATCTTGCATCGGGAGAGGTTTCAATCCACCTGGGTATGTCATCAAACTGAAAAAAGAGGAATTGTTTCCATAACCTCTTACTCCACTTACCCCACTTTCTTGGTACAAGAGCAAAGGCCTGCTCTCGGGAGGATTTTCTGACGGGTAGGAAAAAATGACAGGTCAGGCTGTCAGATTTTCCTACCCCATAATTTTTTCCTACCCCTGGGTGGGTTGTCCAATGCCTGCTCTCGGTAGGATTTTCTGACGGGTAGCAAAAAATGACAGGTCAGGCTGTCAGATTTCCCTACCCCGTCACTTTTTCCTACCCATGGGTGGGTTGCCCAATGCCTGCTCTTGGTAGGATTTTCTGATGGGTAGCAAAAAATGACAGGTCATGCTGTCAGATTTTCCTAACCTGTCACTTTTTCCTACCTCTGGTGGCTTCCCAATGCCTGCTGTTGGTAGGATTTTCTGACAGGTAGAAAAAAATGACAGGTCAGGCTGTCAGATTTTCCTACCCGGTCACTTTTTCCTACACCTGGGTGGGTTTTCCAATGCCTGCTCTCAGTAGGATTTTCTGACGGGTAGGAAAAAATGACAGGTCAGGCTGTCAGATTTCCCTACCCCGTCACTTTTTCCTACCCCTGGGTGGGTTGCCCAATGCCTGTTCTCGGTAGGATTTTCTGACGGGTAGGAAAAAATGACAGGTCAGGCTGTCAGATTTCCCTACCCCGTCACTTTATCCTACCCCTGGGTGGGTTGCACAATGCCTGCTCTCGGTAAGATTTCCTGACGGGTAGGGAAAAATGACAGGTGCGGCTGTCAGATTTTCCTACCCCGTCACTTTTTCCTACCCCTTGGTGGCTTGCCCAATGCCTGCTCTCGGTAGGATTTTCTGACCGGTAGGAAAAAATGACAGGTCAGGCTGTCAGATTTTCCTACTCCATCACTTTTTCCTACCCCTTAGTGCCCAATGCCTGCTCTCGGTAGGATTTTCTGATGGATAGGAAAAAATGACAGGTCAAGCTGTCAGATTTTCCTACCGTGTCACTTTTTCTTACCCCAGGGTGGGTTGCCCAATGCCTGCTCTCGGTAGGATTTTCTGACGGGTAGGAAAAAATGACAGGTCAGGCTGTCAGATTTCCCTACCCCGTCACTTTTTCCTAACCCTGGGTGGGTTGCACAATGCCAGCTCTCGGTAGGATTATCTGACGTGTAGGAAAAATGACAGGTTTTCCTACCCCGTCACTTTTTCCTACCCCTGGGTGGGTTGCCCAATGCCTGCTCTCGGTAGGATTTTCTGACGGGTAGGAAAAGATGACAGGTCAAGCTGTCAGATTTCCCTACCCTGTCACTTTATCCTACCCCTGGGTGGGTTGCACAATGCCTGCTCTCGGTAGGAAAAAGTGACAGGGTAGGAAAAAATGACAGGTGCGGCTGTCAGATTTCCCTACCCTGTCACTTTATCCTACCCCTGGGTGGGTTGCACAATGCCTGCTCTCGGTAGGATTTTCTGACAGGTAGGAAAAAATGACAGGTCAGGCTGTCAGATTTTCCTACCCCTGGGTGGGTAGCCCAATGTCTGCTCTCTGTAGGATTTTCTGACGTGTAGGAAAAAATGACAGGTCCGGTTGTCAGATTTTCCTACCCCGTCACTTTTTCCTACCCCTTGATGGGTTGCCCAATGCCTGCTCTCGGTAGGATTTTCTGATGGGTAGGAAAAAATGACAGGTCAGGCTGTCAGATTTTCCTACCCCGTCACTTTTTCCTACCCCTGGATGGGTTGCCCAATGCCTGCTCTCAGTAGGATTTTCTGACGGGTAGGAAAAAAATGACAGGTCAGGCTGTCAGATTTTCCTCCCCCGTCATTTTTCCCTACCTCTGCGTGGGTTGCCCAATGCCTGCTCTTGGTAGGATTTTCTGACGGGTAGCGAAAAATGACAGGTCAGGGTGTCAGATTTCCCTACTCCGTCACTTTTTCCTACCCCTGGGTGGGTAGCCCAATGTCTGCTCTCGGTAGGATTGTCTGACGTGTAGGAAAAAATGACAGGTCCGGCTGTCAGATTTTCCTACCCCGTCACTTTTTCCTACCCCTGGGTGGGTTGCACAATGCCTGCTCTCGGTAGGATTTCCTGACGGGTAGGGAAAAATGACAGGTCAGGCTGTCAGATTTCCCTACCCCGTCACTTTATCCTACCCCTGAGTGCGTTGCACAATGCCTGCTCTCGGTAGGATTTCCTGACGGGTAGGGAAAAATGACAGGTCAGGCTGTCAGATTTCCCTATCCCTGGGTGGGTTGCAAAATGCCTGCTCTCGGTAGGATTTCCTGACGGGTAGGGAAAAATGACAGGTGCGGCTGTCAGATTTTCCTACCCCGTCACTTTTTCCTACCACTTGGTGGGTTGCCTAATGCCTGCTCTCGGTAGGATTTTCTGATGGGTAGGAAAAAATGACAGGTCAGCCTGTCAGATTTCCCTAGCCCGTCACTTTTTCCTACCCCTGGGTGGGTTGCCCAATGCCTGCTCTCGGTAGGATTTTCTGACGGGTAGGAAAAAATGACAGGTCAGGCTGTCAGATTTTCCTCCCCCATCATTTTTTCCTACCCCGGGTGGGTTGCCCAATGCCTGCTCTTGGTAGGATTTTCTGCAGGGTAGCAAAAAATGACAGGTCAGCCTGTCAGATTTCCCTACCCCGTCACTTTTTCCTACCCCTGGGTGGGTTGCCCAATGCCTGCTCTCGGTAGGATTTTCTGACGGGTAGGAAAAAATGACAGGTCAGGCTGTCAGATTTTCCTCCCCCATCATTTTTTCCTACCCCGGGTGGGTTGCCCAATGCCTGCTCTTGGTAGGATTTTCTGCAGGGTAGCAAAAAATGACAGGTCAGCCTGTCAGATTTCCCTACCCCGTACTTTATCCTACCCCTGGGTGGGTTGCACAATGCCTGCTCTCGGTAGGAAAAAGTGACAGGGTAGGAAAAAATGACAGGTGCGGCTGTCAGATTTCCCTACCCCGTCACTTTATCCTACCCCTGGGTGGGTTGCACAATGCCTGCTCTCGGTAGGATTTTCTGACAGGTAGGAAAAAATGACAGGTCAGGCTGTCAGATTTTCCTACCCCATATTTTTTTCCTACCCCTGGGTGGGTAGCCCAATGTCTGCTCTCGGTAGGATTTTCTGACGTGTAGGAAAAAATGACAGGTCCGGTTGTCAGATTTTCCTACCCCGTCACTTTTTCCTACCCCTTGATGGGTTGCCCAATGCCTGCTCTCGGTAGGATTTTCTGATGGGTAGGAAAAAATGACAGGTCAGGCTGTCAGATTTTCCTACCCGTCACTTTTTCCTACCCCTGGATGGGTTGCCCAATGCCTGCTCTCAGTAGGATTTTCTGACGGGTAGGAAAAAAATGACAGGTCAGGCTGTCAGATTTTCCTCCCCCGTCATTTTTCACTACCTCTGCGTGGGTTGCCCAATGCCTGCTCTTGGTAGGATTTTCTGACGGGTAGCGAAAAATGACAGGTCAGGGTGTCAGATTTCCCTACTCCGTCACTTTTTCCTACCCCTGGGTGGGTAGCCCAATGTCTGCTCTCGGTAGGATTGTCTGACGTGTAGGAAAAAATGACAGGTCCGGCTGTCAGATTTTCCTACCCCGTCACTTTTTCCTACCCCTGGGTGGGTTGCACAATGCCTGCTCTCGGTAGGATTTCCTGACGGGTAGGGAAAAATGACAGGTCAGGCTGTCAGATTTCCCTACCCCGTCACTTTATCCTACCCCTGAGTGCGTTGCACAATGCCTGCTCTCGGTAGGATTTCCTGACGGGTAGGGAAAAATGACAGGTCAGGCTGTCAGATTTCCCTACCCCTGGGTGGGTTGCAAAATGCCTGCTCTCGGTAGGATTTCCTGACGGGTAGGGAAAAATGACAGGTGCGGCTGTCAGATTTTCCTACCCCGTCACTTTTTCCTACCACTTGGTGGGTTGCCTAATGCCTGCTCTCGGTAGGATTTTCTGATGGGTAGGAAAAAATGACAGGTCAAGCTGTCAGATTTTCCTACCGTGTCACTTTTTCCTACCCCTGGGTGGGTTGCCCAATGCCTGCTCTCGGTAGGATTTTATGACAGGTAGGAAAAAATGACAGGTCAGGCTGTCAGATTTTTCTACCCCGTCACTTTTTCTTACCCCAGGGTGGGTTGCCCAATGCCTGCTCTCGGTAGGATTTTCTGACGGGTAGGAAAAAATGACAGGTCAGGCTGTCAGATTTCCCTACCCCGTCACTTTTTCCTACCCCTTAGTGCCCAATGCCTGCTCTCGGTAGGATTTTCTGATGGATAGGAAAAAATGACAGGTCAAACTGTCAGATTTTCCTACCGTGTCACTTTTTCCTACCCCTGGGTGGGTTGCCCAATGCCTGCTCTCGGTAGGATTTTATGACGGGTAGGAAAAAATGACAGGTCAGGCTGTCAGATTTTTCTACCCCGTCACTTTTTCTTACCCCAGGGTGGGTTGCCCAATGCCTACTCTCGGTAGGATTTTCTGACGGGTAGGAAAAAATGACAGGTCAGGCTGTCAGATTTCCCTACCCCGTCACTTTTTCCTAACCCTGGGTGGGTTGCACAATGCCAGCTCTCGGTAGGATGTTCTGACGTGTAGGAAAAATGACAGGTTTTCCTACCCCGTCACTTTTTCCTACCCCTGGGTGGGTTGCCCAATGCCTGCTCTCGGTAGGATTTTCTGACGGGTAGGAAAAGATGACAGGTCAAGCTGTCAGATTTCCCTACCCTGTCACTTTATCCTACCCCTGGGTGGGTTGCACAATGCCTGCTCTCGGTAGGAAAAAGTGACAGGGTAGGAAAAAATGACAGGTGCGGCTGTCAGACTTCCCTACCCCGTCACTTTATCCTACCCCTGGGTGGGTTGCACAATGCCTGCTCTCGGTAGGATTTTCTGACAGGTAGGAAAAAATGACAGGTCAGGCTGTCAGATTTTCCTACCCCATATTTTTTTCCTACCCCTGGGTGGGTAGCCCAATGTCTGCTCTCGGTAGGATTTTCTGATGTGTAGGAAAAAATGACAGGTCCGGTTGTCAGATTTTCCTACCCCGTCACTTTTTCCTACCCCTGGATGGGTTGCCCAATGCCTGCTCTCAGTAGGATTTTCTGACGGGTAGGAAAAAAATGACAGGTCAGGCTGTCAGATTTTCCTCCCCCGTCATTTTTCCCTACCTCTGCGTGGGTTGCCCAATGCCTGCTCTTGGTAGGATTTTCTGACGGGTAGCGAAAAATGACAGGTCAGGGTGTCAGATTTCCCTACTCCGTCACTTTTTCCTACCCCTGGGTGGGTAGCCCAATGTCTGCTCTCGGTAGGATTTTTTGACGTGTAGGAAAAAATGACAGGTCCGGCTGTCAGATTTTCCTACCCCGTCACTTTTTCCTACCCCTGGGTGGGTTGCACAATGCCTGCTCGCGGTAGGATTTCCTGACGGGTAGGGAAAAATGACAGGTCAGGCTGTCAGATTTCCCTAGCCCGTCACTTTTTCCTACCCCTGGGTGGGTTGCCCAATGCCTGCTCTCGGTAGGATTTTCTGACGGGTAGGAAAAAATGACAGGTCAGGCTGTCAGATTTTCCTCCCCCATCATTTTTTCCTACCCCGGGTGGGTTGCCCAATGCCTGCTCTTGGTAGGATTTTCTGCAGGGTAGCAAAAAATGACAGGTCAGCCTGTCAGATTTCCCTACCCCGTCACTTTTTCCTACCCCTGGGTGGGTTGCCCAATGCCTGCTCTCGGTAGGATTTTCTGACGGGTAGGAAAAAATGACAGGTCAGGCTGTCAGATTTTCCTCCCCCATCATTTTTTCCTACCCCGGGTGGGTTGCCCAATGCCTGCTCTTGGTAGGATTTTCTGCAGGGTAGCAAAAAATGACAGGTCAGCCTGTCAGATTTCCCTAGCCAGTCACTTTTTCCTACCCCTGGGTGGGTTGCCCAATACCTGCTCTTGGTAGGATTTTCTGACGTGTAGGAAAAAATGACAGGTCCGGCTGTCAGATTGTCCTACCCCATCACTTTTTCCAACCCCTGGGTGGGTTACCCAATACCTGCTCCCGGTAGGATTTGCTGACGGGTAGGAAAAAATGACAGGTCAGGCTGTCAGATTTTTCTACCCCGTCACTTTTTCCTACGCCTGGGTGGGTTGCCCAATGCCTGCTCTCGGGAGGATTTTCTGACGGGTAGCAAAAAATGACAGGTCAGGCTGTCAGATTTCCCTACCCCGTACTTTATCCTACCCCTGGGTGGGTTGCACAATGCCTGCTCTCGGTAGGAAAAAGTGACAGGGTAGGGAAAAATGACAGGTGCGGCTGTCAGATTTCCCTACCCCGTCACTTTATCCTACCCCTGGGTGGGTTGCACAATGCCTGCTCTCGGTAGGATTTTCTGACAGGTAGGAAAAAATGACAGGTCAGGCTGTCAGATTTTCCTACCCCATATTTTTTTCCTACCCCTGGGTGGGTAGCCCAATGTCTGCTCTCGGTAGGATTTTCTGACGTGTAGGAAAAAATGACAGGTCCGGTTGTCAGATTTTCCTACCCCGTCACTTTTTCCTACCCCTTGATGGGTTGCCCAATGCCTGCTCTCGGTAGGATTTTCTGATGGGTAGGAAAAAATGACAGGTCAGGCTGTCAGATTTTCCTACCCGTCACTTTTTCCTACCCCTGGATGGGTTGCCCAATGCCTGCTCTCAGTAGGATTTTCTGACGGGTAGGAAAAAAATGACAGGTCAGGCTGTCAGATTTTCCTCCCCCGTCATTTTTCACTACCTCTGCGTGGGTTGCCCAATGCCTGCTCTTGGTAGGATTTTCTGACGGGTAGCGAAAAATGACAGGTCAGGGTGTCAGATTTCCCTACTCCGTCACTTTTTCCTACCCCTGGGTGGGTAGCCCAATGTCTGCTCTCGGTAGGATTGTCTGACGTGTAGGAAAAAATGACAGGTCCGGCTGTCAGATTTTCCTACCCCGTCACTTTTTCCTACCCCTGGGTGGGTTGCACAATGCCTGCTCTCGGTAGGATTTCCTGACGGGTAGGGAAAAATGACAGGTCAGGCTGTCAGATTTCCCTACCCCGTCACTTTATCCTACCCCTGAGTGCGTTGCACAATGCCTGCTCTCGGTAGGATTTCCTGACGGGTAGGGAAAAATGACAGGTCAGGCTGTCAGATTTCCCTACCCCTGGGTGGGTTGCAAAATGCCTGCTCTCGGTAGGATTTCCTGACGGGTAGGGAAAAATGACAGGTGCGGCTGTCAGATTTTCCTACCCCGTCACTTTTTCCTACCACTTGGTGGGTTGCCTAATGCCTGCTCTCGGTAGGATTTTCTGATGGGTAGGAAAAAATGACAGGTCAAGCTGTCAGATTTTCCTACCGTGTCACTTTTTCCTACCCCTGGGTGGGTTGCCCAATGCCTGCTCTCGGTAGGATTTTATGACAGGTAGGAAAAAATGACAGGTCAGGCTGTCAGATTTTTCTACCCCGTCACTTTTTCTTACCCCAGGGTGGGTTGCCCAATGCCTGCTCTCGGTAGGATTTTCTGACGGGTAGGAAAAAATGACAGGTCAGGCTGTCAGATTTCCCTACCCCGTCACTTTTTCCTACCCCTTAGTGCCCAATGCCTGCTCTCGGTAGGATTTTCTGATGGATAGGAAAAAATGACAGGTCAAACTGTCAGATTTTCCTACCGTGTCACTTTTTCCTACCCCTGGGTGGGTTGCCCAATGCCTGCTCTCGGTAGGATTTTATGACGGGTAGGAAAAAATGACAGGTCAGGCTGTCAGATTTTTCTACCCCGTCACTTTTTCTTACCCCAGGGTGGGTTGCCCAATGCCTACTCTCGGTAGGATTTTCTGACGGGTAGGAAAAAATGACAGGTCAGGCTGTCAGATTTCCCTACCCCGTCACTTTTTCCTAACCCTGGGTGGGTTGCACAATGCCAGCTCTCGGTAGGATGTTCTGACGTGTAGGAAAAATGACAGGTTTTCCTACCCCGTCACTTTTTCCTACCCCTGGGTGGGTTGCCCAATGCCTGCTCTCGGTAGGATTTTCTGACGGGTAGGAAAAGATGACAGGTCAAGCTGTCAGATTTCCCTACCCTGTCACTTCATCCTACCCCTGGGTGGGTTGCACAATGCCTGCTCTCGGTAGGAAAAAGTGACAGGGTAGGAAAAAATGACAGGTGCGGCTGTCAGACTTCCCTACCCCGTCACTTTATCCTACCCCTGGGTGGGTTGCACAATGCCTGCTCTCGGTAGGATTTTCTGACAGGTAGGAAAAAATGACAGGTCAGGCTGTCAGATTTTCCTACCCCATATTTTTTTCCTACCCCTGGGTGGGTAGCCCAATGTCTGCTCTCGGTAGGATTTTCTGATGTGTAGGAAAAAATGACAGGTCCGGTTGTCAGATTTTCCTACCCCGTCACTTTTTCCTACCCCTGGATGGGTTGCCCAATGCCTGCTCTCAGTAGGATTTTCTGACGGGTAGGAAAAAAATGACAGGTCAGGCTGTCAGATTTTCCTCCCCCGTCATTTTTCCCTACCTCTGCGTGGGTTGCCCAATGCCTGCTCTTGGTAGGATTTTCTGACGGGTAGCGAAAAATGACAGGTCAGGGTGTCAGATTTCCCTACTCCGTCACTTTTTCCTACCCCTGGGTGGGTAGCCCAATGTCTGCTCTCGGTAGGATTTTTTGACGTGTAGGAAAAAATGACAGGTCCGGCTGTCAGATTTTCCTACCCCGTCACTTTTTCCTACCCCTGGGTGGGTTGCACAATGCCTGCTCGCGGTAGGATTTCCTGACGGGTAGGGAAAAATGACAGGTCAGGCTGTCAGATTTCCCTACCCCGTCACTTTATCCTACCCCTGGGTGCGTTGCACAATGCCTGCTCTCGGTAGGATTTCCTGACGGGTAGGGAAAAATGACAGGTCAGGCTGTCAGATTTCCCTACCCCTGGGTGGGTTGCAAAATGCCTGCTCTCGGTAGGATTTCCTGACGGGTAGGGAAAAATGACAGGTGCGGCTGTCAGATTTTCCTACCCCGTCACTTTTTCCTACCACTTGGTGGGTTGCCTAATGCCTGCTCTCGGTAGGATTTTCTGATGGGTAGGAAAAAATGACAGGTCAGGCTGTCAGATTTTCCTACCCCGTCACTTTTTCCTACCACTTGGTGGGTTGCCTAATGCCTGCTCTCGGTAGGATTTTCTGATGGGTAGGAAAAAATGACAGGTCAGGCTGTAAGATTTTCCTACCCCGTCACTTTTTCCTACCCCTGGATGGGTTGCCCAATGCCTACTCTCAGTAGGATTTTCTGCAGGGTAGCAAAAAATGACATGTCAGCCTGTCAGATTTCCCTAGCCCGTCACTTTTTCCAACCCCTGGGTGCGTTGCCCAATGACTGCTCTCGGTAGGATTTGCTGACGGGTAGGAAAAAATGACAGGTCAGGCTGTCAGATTTCCCTACCCCGTCACTTTATCCTACCCCTGGGTGGGTTGCACAATGCCTGCTCTCGGTAGGATTTCCTGACGGGTAGGGAAAAATGACAGGTGCGGCTGTCAGATTTTCCTACCCCGTCACTTTTTCCTACCACTTGGTGGGTTGCCTAATGCCTGCTCCCGGTAGGATTTTCTGACGAGTAGGAAAAAATGACAGGTCAGGCTGTCAGATTTTCCTACCCCATAATTTTGTCCTACCCCTGGGTGGGTAGCCCAATGTCTGCTCTCGGTAGGATTTTCTGACGTGTAGGAAAAAATGACAGGTCCGGTTGTCAGATTTTCCTACCCCGTCACTTTTTCCTACCCCTTGATTGGTTGCCCAATGCCTGCTCTCGGTAGGATTTTCTGATGGGTAGGAAAAAATGACAGGTCAGGCTGTCAGATTTTCCTACCCCGTCACTTTTTCCTACCCCTGGATGGGTTGCCCAATGCCTGCTCTCAGTAGGATTTTCTGACGGGTAGGAAAAAATGACAGGTCAGGCTGTCAGATTTTCCTCCCCCATAATTTTTTCCTACCCCGGGTGGGTTGCCCAATGCCTGCTCTTGGTAGGATTTTCTGCAGGGTAGCAAAAAATGACATGTCAGCCTGTCAGATTTCCCTAGCCCGTCACTTTTTCCTACCCCTGGGTGGGTTGCCCAATACCTGCTCTCGGTAGGATTTGCTGACGGGTAGGAAAAAATGACAGGTCAGGCTCTCAGATTTTTCTACCCCGTCACTTTTCCTACCCCTGGGTGGGTTGTCCAATGCCTGCTCTCGGTAGGATTTTCTGACGGGTAGCAAAAAATGACAGGTCAGGCTGTCAGATTTTCCTAACCTGTCACTTTTTCGTACCTTTGGTGGCTTGCCCAATGCCTGCTGTCGGTAGGATTTTCTGACG
The DNA here is from genome assembly GCF_040938575.1 of Ambystoma mexicanum. Taxonomy (NCBI): domain Eukaryota; kingdom Metazoa; phylum Chordata; class Amphibia; order Caudata; family Ambystomatidae; genus Ambystoma; species Ambystoma mexicanum. The sequence goes on along the minus strand of NC_090926.1, from coordinate 403,011,117 downwards.
GGTAGGAAAAAATGACAGGTCAGGCTGTCAGATTTCCCTACCCCGTCACTTTTTCCTACCCCTGGGTGGGTTGCCCAATGCCTGCTCTCGGTAGGATTTTCTGACGTGTAGGAAAAATGACAGGTCCGGCTGTCAGTTTTTGCTACCCCGTCACTTTTTCCTACCCCTGGGTGGGTTGCCCAATGCCTGCTCTCGGTAGGATTTTCTGACGGGTAGGAAAAAATGACAGGTCAAGTTGTCAGATTTTTCCACCCCGTCACTTTTTCCTACCCCTGGGTGGGTTGTCCAATGCCTGCTCTCGGTAGGATTTTCTGACGTGTAGGAAAAATGACAGGTCCGGCTGTCAGTTTTTGCTACCCCGTCACTTTTTCCTACCCCTGGGTGGGTTGCCCAATGCCTGCTCTCGGTAGGATTTTCTGACGGGTAGGAAAAAATGACAGGTCAAGTTGTCAGATTTTTCCACCCCGTCACTTTTTCCTACCCCTGGGTGGCTTGCCCACTGCCTGCTGTCGGTAGGATTTTCTGACGGGTAGGAAAAAATGACAGGTCAGGCTGTCAGATTTCACTACCCCGTACTTTATCCTACCCCTGGGTGGGTTGCACAATGCCTGCTCTCGGTAGGGAAAAAGTGACGGGGTAGGAAAAAATGACAGGTGCGGCTGTCAGATTTCCCTACCCTGTCACTTTTTCCTACCCCTGGGTTGCTTGCCCAATGCCTGCTGTCGGTAGGATTTTCTGATGGGTAGGAAAAAATGACAGGTCAGGCTGTCAGATTTTCCTACCCCGTCACTTTTTCCTACCCCTGGATGGGTTGCCCAATGCCTGCTCTCAGTAGGATTTTCTGACGGGTAGGAAAAAATGACAGGTCAGGCTGTCAGATTTTCCTCCCCCATAATTTTTTCCTACCCCGGGTGGGTTGCCCAATGCCTGCTCTTGGTAGGATTTTCTGCAGGGTAGCAAAAAATGACATGTCAGCCTGTCAGATTTCCCTAGCCCGTCACTTTTTCCTACCCCTGGGTGGGTTGCCCAATACCTGCTCTCGGTAGGATTTGCTGACGGGTAGGAAAAAATGACAGGTCAGGCTGTCAGATATTTCTACCCTGTCACTTTTTCCTACCCCTGGGTGGGTTGCCCAATGCCTGTTCTCGGTAGGATTTTCTGACGAGTAGGAAAAAATGACGTTACATCGGCACTGGGTGGGTGTCTGTGTGACTACGTGTCCTGTACCATAACTACAAGTAACTGGATCTGTACAAATGTACCTATGTATAATAAAGCCTTCCTGGACTTACCTTTGAGACTCCACAGCTGGTCAATAAAGCATTATTGTACTAACTAAAGGCACATTTGAAGTTCTGGCCTAGCTGCACAGTCACTGTCGAGTCACCACTGAGGACCTCCTACATCATGGAAGCTTCGGCCCTCCCCCAGGTGAAACCTCGTACGTCCCGCCCACCGCTGTCTCCGGGGCCTACACCTGCAAGTTGTGCCTGGTCACGTAAGGAAATCACGGGACCTCCTGCACTGTCACCTCCTACGTGTACACGAAACACTGCCGAGTACCGCCCTTCATGATCTATGCCTGCCAGGGGGCTTAGCTGCAGTAGTTCAACACACCCGTCACTGCCTCCACCCACCCTCACCTGCCCGAGAAGTGCATGCAGGAGGGAGCCCTTTCTGCATGCACTTTGTTTATCCTCGTTGTAATCCCACTTCTCCGTATTCCCCCGCCCCCGTGTTGTCCCATCGGCTGAACGTATGTGCAAGGAGGGAGTCCTGGACAATACAGTCCAACCCTTGAAGACACAGGGGGCGGTCTGATCTCAGTGTTTAATAACATAGGAAGTAGGAGGGAGCATGAGCTCTGTCGCAATGACTCACAATCAGCTGATCTGCAGTCTCAGGCTGGGGCCCTTTGCGGGGAGCTCTGGAGTGCAGTGTGTTTAAGCTCTTCGCAGTGCTTCTGTCACTATCACATGCTCGGCTGGAACATGTGCCCGAACGTCTGATGTAATGCAATGAAACAGGACAGGCGTGTTGCCGGGGAAGCAAATCTGAGTCACTTGCTACCCGCAGATAAGCTTTGATATGCAGTCGTGGCATTTGCGTGTGATTCTGCCTCCTGAGAACACACCATATCTGCTTAATGTGTCTATTCACTCACGTCCCCGCCCTGAGCAGACCATGCACCTGTGTAACACGTGTGAACATTGCATTACACCATACATGCCAACATCTGACGCAACTGGGAGGGCGATGTAGTCGGGGAACTCGGGAGACATACATTGTCCCATAGGAAGGCATTGGGGCTACAATTATTTTAAGCGCGGGTATTTTTCACTGGAAAATCTGGAGTCTCCCCGTTTTAATCGGGAGAGTTGTCATGCATGTTATACTCAACAGCCCAACTGAACATCACGCTCCACTTCCTGCTTGCGCCCCTGTCCTCGCATCCTCAGACCATAATAAACCTATGAAACATGTAATGGCATGTTCCTGCGCTCAACATCCCACCCGCGATAAAATGTTGCCAATTTAGGAGAAATGCGTGGCCGTGGTAAAAATGAAAGCAAGACTAAATAAAGGCTTCTTTCTATGATATGAGCTATACACGGTACCTAAGTTAAACTAATGGCAAACCTAATTCTATTCCTCAGCAATAGAGCTAACACATTGCTTATGATGAAGTAGGTGCAATTGCCCAAAAGGGAACTAGTGGTTGGACACAAGAATAAAGGATTACTGTAGTGATCCATTAAAGTATATGATCTACACGTTAGCATGGGAATCTTAGATAGACGTGCGGGAGCCAAATAACTAATGGGTAGAATGTGGCTGGAGCAGGCCCAGTGCGTTCTGGCTTGGCTCTAAGAGCCAAACACAGGCCAGACCAGCAAAATGCCCATGAAACAGGGTGTCCCGTCTCCCCAGATGGTGTCCTGTTCCCCACCATGCATAAAACAAAACCCACATGGGGCGCCCCTCCGCCCTACTCCCCACAACACTTGGTAGTAGCCAGCTTGCCTGCTCGGTGTTTTTGGATTGTCAGGAATGGACTGTGGAGTGAATACAAGTGAAGGCTCTGTCTGTGTCAGTTGTGACAGACAGGATGGGAACATGGATCTGGCGTTTACTTTCTGCTGAGTCTCCTACCTTATCTCTTACCTGAATAAATACTCGCCTTTTCTATACTGCAGACGCCGGCTTAGTTCCTACCTGGCCCCCGTCATTGTCTAGAGGCAGCATGGTACACACCCAAGCCTGCTGTTCTCCTCCCCGCCAGCCATAAAACAAAACCCAATCCTGGCATCCTGTCTCCCACCCCCACAACTCCCATACCTGGTGGGTAGCCTCCACAACACTAAACAATACCTGGCATCTTGCGAATCCACCCCCACATCCATACCTGGTGCCCTGCCTCACCACATGTCGTTCTGCACCCCCCACCCCACAAACAATAACACAAAACACAGAGATGGTGTCTTGCTTCTCAACCCTCACAAGACCCAAACCCAGGCATACTGTCTCCCAGCCCGCAAAAACCCATAAATGGTGTCATGCCTTCCCAATACCCACAACACGAAAGCAGTACCGGGTGCCCCGTCTTCACACACCCTAAAACACAACTCAGACTTGGTGACCTGCCTAACCACATGGCATCCTTCTTCCCCACAAACAATAACACAACGCAATCCTGGTGTCCTGCCTCTCACATGGTTCATACCTGGCATCCTGCCTCCCAACCCCCAAACACACCCATACCTGGTATCCTACATCCCCACCATCCACGACATATAACCAATATCCGGCACACGGCATCCCCGCACCACAACACAGCACACACTTGGTGTCCATCCTCCCCACCCCCAACATCACAAAACACGTAAGTGGCATCCCAATGTTTCTAGCTTAGGCACAGTTAGATCCAATTATTTCCCAGGATCACACATTTAATTAAGAGGTGTATCTGGTGTTTGAATCCAGTTTGCACTTCGCTACACAAAGTATAAAAAGTGTTGTTGCAGCTTTGATTCCTCTGGATGGAAGACTACAATTACCAAAATGTGAAGTTTAAAAAAATATATACACCCTTGGCCGTAGAGGATGGGGGAGTAAAGGTGGCGAATCCCTGAAGTCTTGTCCCGCTCCCAAGCACAGAACCTGAATGCCGGGGCCCTGTTTTCAGCTGAGCAGATAATAGGCTGTTATCATGGAAAAGCCTGCCAAGCGCAAACGTTAGCCACCTAATGTTCATGCTTGGAGGGCTTTTCACTGATAATGGACCATGCCCCACTTGCTGCTGCAAGTAAGAACTGTACTCTAGCTCGCAATCATCCACACCAAACCAAATAAGGGAGCAAACCAAGGTGCACAAAGAAACCAGCTTTATTTACTACATGCAGCCAGTAGGCGGTCTACAGACGTTCGCAATCACTTGCTGATAGCTCAGGGATAATATATCATCATATCCATACAAAACAATATCACCAATTACTATTGGTTGTCCAAATAAAGTCATGTACATTGGTATTTACATTTCGTGTCTTCATTGGACAGTCATTATCTTTGAGTCCGGCCAGACGTCATCTCCCAGACATCAACGGACCATGCTCCAATTGGTTGGCACCACAACATGCTGACAACATTATAATACAGGTGCTTGGCACTAAAGTAGCCTTGGATGCTACACTTATCCACAACAGTCCAATTAACTTTTGGTGAGGAAAGGGAGATCGAAACACTGCGTTGGCCAAAGAACTATAAAAATTACTCCCATCTCATCATCCCACTCCAGACAGTTTGCTCAACCTTGGATAGCTTGTCGTGTACTCCTTTTGAAGGCTTCCTGATGCTTGCAGGTGTTTGATCTAATTGGGCCATGATGTGCATAGCCTAGTCATTGTAGTGTGAGACCAGTGTATGAAGCCCTTTGCCTTCAATTTATTCCACCTGTTAATGTGTTCTTCGGTGTGCGCCAAGCTATTTTCACCATTGGGGTACGGTGGGTATATCTTACTTGCGTGTTATTGGCAACATTACTGCGTGCACCTGGTAATTAAACGTGTGTATTTGTATTCTGCTAGCAACAAAACTAGCTTAGTTTTTGATTATCTAAACTGGAATTGTGAGAAAGGCCTATTTTTGCAATTCTAGCTATCTTCCCTTTTTCTCCCAGCCTTGGCACTTTCAGTTGTATGGGCACCATTTTGGACCAACGAAAATCCCTATTAACCTATTTAAACCTCAATGCTGTGTTTCGTTAACCATGTACAGTGCAAAGCCTTGCAAAGGAAAAAAATGTGTTTCTCTTATTACTTTTAATGCTGCATTACATGTGTACCCTACCTAACTTTGCATACCACCATTCACTACGTTCCCCCTCTGTGTATTCAGAAACCTAACCCTCCCTACAATGTGGCAAAGTAGCTCCCTATAATATAACAAAACTAATTCTATCCTACTTGTGTTACATTCTACATGGCGGTGGCATACACAAAATGACACTTTATTCTAACTTTCTTATTCTATATGTTCACTGACATTTGGGAAAAGGCAAGGTCGTGGCCTTCCGTGTCAATGGTCTTATCTGCAGGATCACATTCCCCTCTCTGCTCTATTTATTGACCAAAACTCCTTTATCTATCATGTTATCATATTCATCTTTAGGTATCCAAGGTCTACGACCCCCCTCAAGGTACCTCCTCTTCTCACATAGTCCTCTGGTCCACAGGTCCAGCATTCACCATAAGCCTCGTAATCTACCCAGTGTTGGGTATAACTCTGAATCTAAGTGATTTGGCTGCGGCCGAAACGTTCGCATGAGAAAGGTGCGAACTAGCAAAGGTTTGCACCTTTCTCATGCGAACACACATACATACTCACACCCACACACACAACACACCCATAACACACCCCCACCCACACCCTCAGCACGCCCCCGCCCACACCCCCAACATAAACAAACCCCACTTACCTTCATCTTCACGCTGGGTTCCTGCAGCACCAGTTTCCTTTCACTTCCGTGTCCCCCGCAACCCCTGCAACCCCTGCTCACTATACCATGAAGTGCAGTGAGCAGGGGATGCAGAGGACACCCCCGCAGCCCCCGTTTTTGTTTTTTTACAATGCTACCACCAAAGGTTCAATATTTTGGTGTTCGAACCTTTGGTGGTAGCATTTTTAGAACTTTTGGTAATTGCGACAATTTTTTGTCAGTAAAACCGGCCTATATCATAACTCTAGGGATCGAAAGGGGGCATAAACCTAGTTCCAGGAGGTCCAATATGTTGCTCTATCAGGACCATCCTATTCAAATTTGGAACAAATGGTGCATCTGTCTGTGCATCAGTGTGCACCAGACCAGCAGTACCTTCTGTAGTAGCAATAGTAAGGTACATCATGTTACTCTCTTCCTTCCCCTTCTTTTTTTTTCTCAATCTTTATTAGTGAAGCTCCAAAATACAATATGGCATATAACATTCCTTTGCATTCAGTTGCACAAATGTTCTCTTGTATCCAATCAAGTGGGGTGTCGCTGTAACATCAGAGGTTTACACGTTTTTGTAACTATAAAATGCATACAAACAAGCATACAACAGCTGTGGCAATGATGATTTATACAGGACCCAAACAACCTGATCAGTCGACCCATGCATATCATGGTGGACCGCTCACAATATTGAAAAATTCCTCAAAAGTGACGGTCTGAAATAATGATGCTCTTTGTCCTTCACCCAGTCATGGAACGGGAACCAAACCTTCAGAAATTTCTGATAAGTGTCAAGGCCAACGCACTCACATTTTCCATTGACAACACTCCCCATAGCCGAACCCACCATAAAGGCACCCACGGGCCTTCAGATTTTTTTCCCTTGATGAGCCAAGACTATTCTGACCACGGTGACCATGTGTCTAATGAAGCTCGCCTGTGGTCCACTGGCCATATAGACCCCCTCCTCCACCGCACCCAAAAGTACCACCGTCGAGGTGAGAGGCAACTGGACACCTATGATATCTTTGATATACCACAGAATCTCCTTCGAGTACACCTGAGCTTTAGGGCAGGCCCACCAAAAGTGTATCAGAAACCCAACCTCCCCACGTTCCTCCAGCATAGCGGCGTGCGCGGATGATGAAGCCTCTGTGGGGTGACATACCAGCAGAAGCATAGTTTGTAAGCCACTTACTTTATTGTAGCACACCTTCACGCCTTTTGCGGCCTATGACAGATTTGACCCTAAGCCTCTGACGAGATGGTATTCCCCAGATCGTGATCCCACCTTTCCATATATACGGAAAGCTTATCCCCTGAAGTCGCAGTTTCCAACAGTTTATAGATGCATGAGACCCTCTTGCGATCCGTTCCCTCGCTCATGGTGATCTCCAACACTGCCTGTGTCCTATTCCCTGCAGCCCTATCTCCTCTTTGAATAATACATTGCCTGATTTTAATGTAATGGAACTGCTCCCTTTCATGCAGCCAAAATTTTGTTTTCATATCCTCAAATGAAAGGGGGAAGTCCTCCCTGTACAACTCGGATATCGTCAGCGTAAGGAATCCACTCCAGCCCTACCAAAACCTATCCGACCTGCCCAGGCTAAAGTCCACATTGTGACGTACTGGTGAGTATGGGCCTAGTCCAGGAGCCACCCCCTTTGTCTTAGCACTTGATTCCAGTGCTGCATATCACATTTAGTAGCCTCAAGGGGAGTCCCCCCTGCCAGTCGAGCTGGGATGCTAAAGAATGGTAAGGCGCTCAGCGGTATGGTTGTAGCACCCTGCTCCAGGTCACACCACCCTTTTTGCTAGCCTGCCCAGCCCACCCCAGCATGGGAGCTATTTGCGCTGCAAGCAGGTATCTATCAATATCTGGGACGCCCAACCCTCCCAAGAACGTGGATTGCATAAGAATGCTTCTGGAGAACCTGGGTTTCTTCCACTGCCATATGAAAGAGGTTATCTCTTTTTGCAATGTCAGAACATGAGGCACTGTTATGGTAATCAGAAGGGAGCTCATCAAATTGAAAAGCCTGGGCAATAGTGTCATTTTAAGTGCTGTAATGCATGCAAACCATGTAAGATCCTGCTTGTGCCACATCTGAAGATCATCCATCAGTCCTGCCCATAACTGAGGTATATTGGCCCTGTATAGAGTCCTGTAATCTGTTGTCAATTTGATCCCCAAATACTCGATGTCTGATGTAGCCCACTGAAGCGGGAACTCCCTGTGCCACACCTCCACCTTCTCTGGTCTCTCTGTTATATTAAGCACTTTATATTTAGCATAGTTGATATTGAATCCATGATGCCCCTATATCCAGAAGGAACAACACGTTGTCTGCATACAAGGCAGTTTTATGATCGTAACTACCCCCTGCACTCCTTTGATCCCTATATCCTGCCGTAGCACATTAGCAAGCGGCTCCATCATGATTGCAAATATCAGTGGGGAGAGAGGGCACCCCTGCCGTGTACCATGCCCAATTTCAATCTCCCAAGAGAGACTCCCATTGACCACCACCTTCATGGCTAGGATTTGGAAGTTACCCACCACCATTCGAACAAAGGCTGGACCACAGCCAAATGCTTCCAAGGTTAACTGAAGATGCCCCCAGCCCATACAATCAAAAGCCAATGTAACGTACAAGACAGCGATTGAGACCTTTTGCCCTGTCGGCCTGCCCCAATCAATAACATTGACTGCCCTTCTAGTGTTGTTCTGAGTGTGCCTGCACTCTAAAAATCTGCCCTTATCGCGATGAATGATCTTGGGGAGAACCCTTGCCAACCGTCGGGCCAATACATTTGCATAAATCTTTGCATCATTGTTCAGCAGGGATTTGGGGCGGTAGCTACCACACTCTGTTGGGTCCTTGTGAGGCTTGAGAAGCAGCGTGGTGGTGGAGATTCCCATGTCCCGTGAAATCAGACCACTCACCCGGATCACATTGAATAGCCTTGTCAATGGTGATATTACCCAAGGTTTGAAGACCTTGTAAAAGCTGTTCCCAAACCCATCAAGGCCTCAGGCCTTTGAGCGGTAGGGAGTTGATAGTTCTACACACTTCCTCTGATGTGATTGGGCTTTCTAGGGCTCCCTTATCCTCTTCCGACAGCTGAGGCAGATTTATTCTCTGCATGAAGGAGTTTTGGTCTTTCGGGTCCAGCCCCTCTGATCTCACCAGCTGCCTATAGTAGGCCTCCATTATGCCCAGCTTCTCCCCTTCCTCCCTACATAGCTCTCCGGAGTCTGCCTGAAGCTGTGTGATATAATTCCTGTTGTGCTGCTTGCGCAATCTAGAGGCCAAAAAGCGGTTGGCCTTATTCCCACTACAATAGTACTGTATGACTGTTTGGTCCCAAGCAACATCTGGACGGATCTATCTGCAACATGCGCCTCCAATCGAGCTCTGGCTTTGTGAAGCTCCTGCAGAGAGCTCAGAGTATGTGTGTGTACATGGACTTTTGCCACTGTTCTCACCTCCTGTTCTAATGCCAACTGTACAGACTCCTTTGCCCTTAGGGACGCTGCAGTCTCAGAAATAAGCTCCCCTCTAAATACTGCCTTGGCGGGATCCCAAACCACTCTTTTGGCACCACCCCAGCCCCCAACTACACTTGTAGCAAAACGGGGGAATGATCAGAAAGGTACGATAGGCCTATGTCCACAGAGGTAACCAAGGGAACCAGGGAAGCCGGCACTGACATCATATCAATTATACAGAAGCCCCTATGCACAGCTGAGAACTGCGTATATTCCCTTTCTTCCTGACGGAAGAACCTCCAGGTTTCGATGAAACCCAATTCCCTTAGGAACCTAGCCAACTCCTGTCTGTACCTGGCATCATTGGACGTTGAGGGTAGCGTTTTGTCCATCGCAGGGTCCATTGCCCAATTGAAGGCCCACCCACCGCCACCTGGCCCTCAATTAGCCTTCCCAGGGCAATTTGTCGCACTTAGATGAATTTTAGGGCTGGGCAATGTGTTCCACTTAGAATAATTTTGGGCTGGACAATGTGTAGCGCTTAGATGAATTGTGGGGGTAGGCATATGTCGCACTCAGATAAGTTTGAGAATAGGCAGTGTGCTGCACTTAAATGGTTTCTGAGGGAAGACATTGTGTTAAACTTGAATGAATCAATCACACTTGAAATTGGTCTTGGGGGTGGGCAGTGTGTTGCACTTTTAGGAAAGTTGAGAGCAGCCAATGTATGAAGCCTAGTTGAACATGATGCAAATGTACACCAACCCACCAACTCCTTCTCTCTCACATTTCAGACATCTCTAAAAAGTCTAACTATCAGCTACACCTCCTCATTGGTACTCTACCTTTTCTCACTTTCCCTCATCGTTTCACTGTCTCCAGATCCCTGGTTCTCTCTAGGCTGGACCATTGCAACAGCCTCTTCCTCAACCTTCCTTCTTCTGCCCTGTGCCCTCTGCAACTCATCCAGAACAAAACCGCAAGACTTATCCTAGGCCTCAAGCTCAGGGACTGCATCTCTCCTGCGCTGAAATCCCTTCACTGGCTCCCCGTGGCTGCAAGGATCAAGTTCAAGACCCTCTGCATTATTCACAAGGCTTTCTGGGGCCTGGGACCTACCTACCTGCAACACTGCCTACCTAAATACTGTTCCTCACAAGCCTTCTGCTCATCTACCTCCAACCTTCTGTGAGTGAGCCGGTTCTCCAAGCAGAGATCTGGCGGGAGATCCTCATGCTCAGCAGGTGCCTCCCTCTGGAATAGCCTCCCTGCCGCCCTCTGTCTTGAGCCAGATCTTCTTAAGACCTTTCTCTTCTCCTCTTCCTTCTCTCTCCCTCTACCCTGCTAACATAGTTTTCTGCTCTTTCCCTCTCTTCCTTACAGCTTGCCGACTGGCCGCCTGGTGTATCTCAGAGTCCCACGGGTCCCTGGTTTCCCCGCCAGTCCCCTTTCGCACTTGCCTCAGGGTCCTACACCCCACCCACACCCAATGCACTTGAGAAATACCCCAGTCTCCACCGACGGGTGCACTTGGACCCCCCTCCCTGTGCCTGTCTGTGCACTTGCACGATCCGTATGCACCCTGCCTGAAGATCATCTGTCTGTTCTCCCTTGTCTTCACCCCTTAATTACACTGGTAAAACTGCAGAATCGCCATCAAGCCTATTTGCTGTATCTCAAACTATTAAATTTATTTTACGCACTTACTCTGCCTGTGCAGACTATTATCGTCTCAGAATTTCAAGGGCTCTGAGCGACTGTTGTTTTTTCCCCATGTTCCCACCCTCCTTGAGCGCTTTCAAACACTTGCCTGTGTATAGGCGCTTTTTAAATAAACAATACCATACCATACCACGAACACACACCAATATCCTGCTTACCCTAAAACACAGAACAAACATACCACACCTCTACCGCAGCAAAGCACAAAACCAACACTAACTGCACGCAGCACCGAACAAGATACTAAGCCAGCCACACACATATCCTCACACACACTCATACACCAAACACCACAAAACGACTACCAACTAAAAACAAACCAGAACACAGTGACCGTTTTTCCCGAACTGGAACTACCAACAGCACATCAAAGCTCTCTTGCCCTTAGCGCCGACACCCTCAGTGGGGTGGCACGGTGGCCGCCCATGCTGCTCCCAATAACCCCCCCCCGCCCCCCAGCTCTCATTCCACATTCCAACTCTCACTCGTTCCCAACTACCCTCCTCCCAAAGTAACCCAACCCCCGTCCACCCAAAGGATAGGCAGAGACCAGTAGGATGAGTGGGAGAAGAATTGCCACAGCAAACTTTATTACACATAAAGTCAGGAGTTAGCTTACAGGTGTTCCGTTCACGCTCAGGATTTTCTACTCTGAGAGCAAGCAACTTTCCCCCCGCCCCCTCGGGTCCTTGGGGGACCCGACGCGGGCGCCCAGTCCCTTCCTCAGCAGTCCCTCTCTACCCTTTGGCCATTTCTTTCTTTTGCAATTTTTCTTTTCAATTTCTTTCCCCAACGCTATTTAAGTGCAATTTTTATTTCGTGCTTTACCTTCTTTCCATTCTTCATTTCCGCTTAGGCTCCTTCTAAAGGATGTGTTCCGGCCTCCTTTTCCCCTTCTTGCTCCCTTTTCCCTGGATTCCCTCTTCCCCATTTCCCCGGGTTGGCTTATTAATCATAGTTCTTTCTCTCCCCAAACAGGTCTTCCTCCAGCCCATCCTGCCAGGGAGCCCCTCTCCCCCTTTCAGCCAAGACCCCGATCAGCCCTGGCTCTCCCCGCCCCCTTCGTTGTCCCATCCCCTCCGGCCCCCATTGCGCCCTCCTGATCTAGAGAGCCCCATCCATCCACCGCATACCTATCAATAAAATGTAAAAGTTCCGGGCAAAACCCTTCTCCCCCCCCCCCCCAACGCAGCCACCATAGTGTAGCCGTTGCCCCCAACACCCGTGCAACATGCTGCCGACAAATCGGTAACAGAAACTGAATGCCTGAAAGTCCAAATCTGCTTGACCGCCGGCTTTCATGGCGAGGCAAACCCATAAATTACACCCCGCGCCTTTCATACTTAAACTTGAGGCCCGTGCTCCCCGACCGCATGCACGTTGAAAGCTTGCCGCCCGGGGCCACGCAGCCCCTACCACCCAGCCAGCATCTAACAACATCCCTATCCCTCGTGCATGTTCCTCCCCTTCGCATGTACCCGCCAAACCCACTATGCGACCGTGTCCCCCACATACCCGTTCTCCTTCGCTCACCCGTACTATGCTTGCTTCCTTCCCGACAGGAACCGGATCCGCTCGCACTGGACAACCGAAGCTACGATCTCCAACTTCCACTCGAACTCCCAACACCGGACCGCAGCAGAACAACAGCAACGCAGGAGAGAAGCCAGCAGAGAGAGACCCTGCGTCTTCCGACCGGGTGTATTTAAGCCCCAAATGGGCGTGCGGGTGATGACGTCACCCACCCCTCCACTCCCTCACCCGGGTGGAGTGATGCCTGGCGCACACCCCCCCCTCACACCCCCCCCCGACCCCTCGCGCCACCGTGCCTTGAGAGGCAGTCGTCACTAAGGTTGGGCCCCCGCCGAGGAGCCCTCCTTCGTAGGGCGCGGGAGCCCGTCGTTTCCCTCTCAATCCCACTAACTGAACCCACCCTCGCCCCTTCCTTTTCAGATCTGCCATGGCGCATGGAGACCACAAAACGTGGCAGCGGTGCACGGTGAGTCACAACAACATAACATAGTAGTACATGGAAAAATAAGCCTGTGGCCCTTTTCACCATCCGTATCCTGGCTTTATTATTTACGCCATGGGTGGGTCGCTGTGAGATGAAGGACATAGCAGTGAGCAGGCCGATGACATCGTGTGAACACAGACGAAAACCCGAACAATGTTGGCGGTATGCTTATCTTTAGGTTTGCCTGCAAAGCATTATTGTACTAACTGAACGTAAATTAGAAGTTCTGGCCTAGCTGCACAGTCACTGTTGAGTCACCACTGAGGACCTCCTACATCATGGAAGCTTCGGCCCTCCCCCAGGTGAAACCTCGTACGTCCCGCCCACCGCTGTCTCCGGGGCCTAAACCTGCAAGTTGTGCCTGGTCACGTAAGGAAATCACGGGACCTCCTGCACCGTCACCTCCTACGTGTACACGAAACACTGCCGAGTACCGCCCTTCATGATCTATGCCTGCCAGGGGACTTAGCTGCAGTAGTTCAACACACCCGTCACTGCCTCCACCCACCCTCACCTGCCCGAGAAGTGCATGCAGCAGGGAGCCCTTTCTGCATGCACTTTGTTTATCCTCGTTGTAATCCCACTTCTCCGTATTCCCCCGCCCCCGTGTTGTCCCATCGGCTGAACGTATGTGCAAGCAGGGAGTCCTGGACAATACAGTCCAACCCTTGAAGACACAGGGGGCGGTCTGATCTCAGTGTTTAATAACATAGGAAGTAGGAGGGAGCATGAGCACTGTCGCAATGACTCACAATCAGCTGATGTGCAGTCTCAGGCTGGGGCCCTTCGCGGGGAGCTCTGGAGTGCAGTGTTTTTAAGGCTCTTGTCAGTGCTGCTGACTGCACAGTCACAAGTTCTGCTGGAACCTGTTGCAGAACGTGTGATGTAATGCAATGCAACAGGCGATACACTTTGATATGCAGTTGTGGCATTTGCGTGTGATCCTGTCTCCTGAGAACACACCATATCTGCTTAACGTGTCTAGTCACTCTCGGTTCCCCCACCCTGAGGTAACCATGCACCTGTGTAACACGTGTGAACATTGCATTACACCATACATGCCAACATTCTGACACACCCGGGAGGGCGATTTCGTCAGGGAAATCGGGAGACATACATTGTCCCATAGCAATGCATTGGGCTACAATTATTTTAGGCGGGGGCCGGGAGAACATAAAATAGTCTCCCTGCTTTAACCAGGAGGGTTGTCATGTATGTTACACTCACCAGCCCAACCGAAGATCACACTCCGCTTAACATGCCTGCTTGCGACCCTGTCCTCGCATCCGTAGACCATAATAAACCTATGAAACATGTAATTGCATGTTCCTGCGCTCAACATCCCACCCGAGATAAAATGATGTCAATTTATTAGACATGCGTGGGTCTGGTAAAAATGCAAGGAAGACTAAATAAAGTCTTATTTCTATGAGATATACACGGTACCTAAGTTAAACCAACGGCAAACATAATTTAGTTAAATCATCTTTAATGTATAGTACAGGGACGTCATTTGGGGGTCGCCAGATGAGGTCTCCCTTGCGACCTCTTAAAAAAAAAAAAAATTTTTTTCTTCTTCAATGCAAGCTCCTGTGCTGTGGCCAGCACCATGTGGCTCTTTAATTCAGGAGTGGCTGGCTTTCTTGTTTATACCCCCTTAAAAAAAGAAGAAAAATAAGAACATGAGGGCCACAAGTCTAACACTTTCAGCACTGAACCTAACCTAAATAAGAAAGAATAGGAATGCCAAAAAATGTGTAATTCTGGAATTCTATACAATAATTGCTAGACTCATTAAAGGTTTATTTCGGGCACACTTCAGGGGGTGAGTCACTGATTTAGTCTGTTCTCAAACGCCTCAACTCAGCCTTTCATCCTTCTGAGGTCGATAAATGGGTAGTAACAGAGGTTGGATGTATATTTGTTCTATGTAAAGCGCTTAAGCTTAAGTGCTATATAATAACACAACATTATCATTTGGTCATGGGCGTCTGCTTGCAATCACAGTAATTTGGTAATATGGGCCTATACACACTGATCGTAACGATACATATGGCGATCCATTCAGGTATGAAATGTACATCACATTAAAGTGATATCGTAACCATATTTTTGGTAGTGTACAATGCTATGTGATGCCACTTCCTGTTTTGTGAACGGGTGAAAGGTCGTGTCCCATCGCTTCCGGCGATATCACTTTGGGGTGGGGTCAAATGACATCACTTCCTGTGATGTCATCAGGGGGTCAAGGTTCATGTGATGTCACTTCCGCTACCCCTGGCATTTTGGTGAAATGACGTCCCTGGTATCGTAGTCTTTCATTTTGGTAGGGTGCCCAGGGTAATGCTTAACCATGCAAGAGCTAACGGGGGAACGCAAGAAACAACACACGCATCGCCATATCTTTCCAGTGAAACATAACCAAGTGTGTAGACAAGGGGAGTCCTGGAAAATAAATGTCAACTAACAATTCTATTCCTCAACAATAGAGCTAACACATTGCTTATGATGAAGTAGGTGCAATTGCCCAAAAGGGAACTAGTGGTTGGACACAAGAATAAAGGATTACTGTAGTGATCCATTAAAGTATATGATCTACACGTTAGCATGGGAATCTTAGGTAGACGTGGGGGAGCCAAATAACTAATGGGTAGAATGTGGCTGGAGCAGGCCCAGTGTGTTCTGGCTTGGCTCTAAGAGCCAAACACAGGCCAGACCAGCAAAATGCCCATGAAACAGGGTGTCCCATCTCCCCAGATTGTGTCCTGTTCCCCACCATGCATAAAACAAAACCCACACCGGGCGCCCTGCCGCCCTACTTCCCACAACACTTGGTAGTAGCCAGCTTGCCTGCTCAGTGTTTTTGGATTGTCAGGAATGGACTGTGGAGTGAATACAAGTGAAGGCTCTGGCTGTGTCAGTTTGACTGATTGATATTTTATTTCTATCGTGATCATACACATGTGTTTCAGGACAAGGCATGGGAAGGGGAACATGGTAGAGCAAAAACAACGATCTTACTAGGCCCAGTGACATTGAGAACGCGCAAGTGCATGGGAACAGACAGGATGGGACAGACAGGATGGGAACGTGGATCGGTGCTTACTTTCTGCTGAGTCTCCTACCTTATCTCTTACCTGAATAAGGACTCGCCTTTTGCATACTACAGACGCCTGCTTAGTTCCTACCTGGCCCCCGTCATTATCTAGAGGTAGCATTCTACACACCCAAACCTGCCGTCCTCCCCATAAAACAAAACCCCTTCCTGGCATCTTGTCTCCCACCCCCACAACACCCATACCTGGTGGACAGCCTACACAACGCCCACAACACTAAACAATACCTGGCATCATGCGAATCCACCACCACCACATGCCGTTCTGCACCCCTCTCCGCTCGCACCAACAAAAACACAAAACTCAGAGATGGTGTCTTGCCTCTCCACCAACACAAGACCCAAATCTGGCATCCCGCCCCACAAAAAAACATAACTAGAGCACTGCCTCCCCAACACCCACAACACAAAGCAATATCTGAGACCCTGCCTCTCTACCCCTTACACCCATGCCTGGTGTAATACCTCCCATCAAACAATAGCAAAACATCTGGACCTGGCGTCCTGCCTCTCCACCCTCACAAGACCCAAACCCAGGCATATTGTCTCCCAACCCGCAAAACCCCATAAAGGGTGTCCTGCCTTCCCGACACCCACAACACAAAAGCAATACCGGATTCCCTGCCTTCACACACCCTAAAACACAACCCACACTTGGTGACCTGCCTAAACACATGCCATCCTTCTTCCCCACAAACAATAACATAATGCAATCCTGGTGTCCTGCCTCTCACATGCTCATACCTGGCATCCTGTCTCCAAACCCCCACCACACCCACACCTGGTTTCCTTCATCCCCACCACCCACAACATAAAACCAATATCTGGCATCCGGCATCCCCACACCACAACAGAGCACATACTTGATGTCCATCCACCCCACCCCCAACATCACTAGACACCTAAGTGGCAACCCATTTCAGTAGGTAAGGCACAGTTAGATACAATTATTTTCCCAGGATCACACAGCAGTTTGCACTCTGACACACAAAGTATACAAAGTATTGTTGCAGCTTTGATTTCCCTGGATGGAAGATTACAATTACCAAAATGTGAAGTTAAAAAAAATCTATACCACCCTGGCTGTGGTGTGATGGGGTGGTGGGGATAAAGGTGGCGAATGCCTGAAATCTTGTCCCGCTCCCAAGCACAGAACCTGAATGCTGGGGCCCTGTTTTCAGCTGAGCATTTAAAAGCAGCAGTGAACAAGGAATGGGCCATTATCATGGAAAAGCCTGCCAAGTGCAAACGTTAGTCACCTAATGTTTACGCTTGGAGGACTTTTCACTGATAATAGACCATGGCACACTTGCTGCTGCATATAAATGGCACGTAACAACTGTACTCGAGCTCCCAATCATTCACAACAAACCAAATAAGGGAACAAATCAAGGTGCACGAAGAAACCAGCTTTATTTACTACATGTGGCCGGTAGAAGGTCTACGGACATTCTCAATCACTTCCCGGTAGCTCAGGGATAATATTACATAATCTTATCCATATAAAACAATATCACCAATTACTCCATTGGTTGTCAAAATAAAATCATATACATTGTTATTTACGTTTTGTCTTCATTGAACAATCGTTATCTTCGACTCCGCCCAGGGCCCTTCCATTATGTAAGACGTCATCTCCCAGACACCATCGGACCGTGCTCTCATTGGTTGGCACCACAACATTCTGACACCATTATAATATAGGTGCTCATCAATGAAGCGGCCTTGGATGTTACACTTATCCACAACAGTCCAATCAACTTTTGGTGAGAAAAGGGAGATCAAAACACTGTGTTGGCCAAAGAACTATCAAAAGTACTCCCATCTCATCGTCCCACTCCGGGCCCCAACTTCCAGACAGTTTGCTTAACCTTGGATTGCTTGTCCTGTACTCCCCTTGATGCATCCTGATTCTTGCAGGTGTTTGATCTATTTGGTCATGACGTGCATAGCCTCCTAATTGTAGTGTGAGGCAAGTGTATGAAACCCTTTGCCTTCAATTTATTCAACCTCTTAATGTGTTCTTCGGAATGCGCTGAGCTATTTTCACCATTGAGGGCGCTGTGGGTATATCTTGCTTGTGTGTCATTGGTAACATTACTGTGTGCACCTGGCAATTAAACTTGTGTATTTATTACTCTACTAGTAAAAAAACTAGCTTTGTTGTTGCTTATCTAAACTGGAACCACGGGAAAGGCTTATTTGTGCAATTTCAGCTATCCTCCCTTTTTCTCTAAGCCTTGGCACTTTCAGTCGCCTGGGCACTATCATGGACCAACAAAAACCCCTATCAAGCTATTCAAACCTCAGTGCTGTGTTTCATTAACCATGTACTGTGCAAGGCCTTGTAAAGGAAAAAATGGTGTTTCTCTTATTACTTATAATGCAGCATTACATGTGCACCCTACCTAACTGTGCATACCACCATACACTACATTCACTCTCTGTTTATTCAGAAACCTAACCCTCCCTACAATGTAGCAAAGTAGCTCCCTATAATATAACAAAAAGAATTCTATTCTACTTGTGTTACATTCTACATGGTCGTGGCATACACAAAATTACACTTTATTCTAACTGTTTTATTCTATATGTTCGCTGACATTTGGGAACAGGCATGGTGTGGCCTTGCATGTCACTGGTCTAATCTGCACCATTACATTCCCCCCTCTGGTCAATTTAATGACCAAAACTCTTATCTACCATGTTATCATACTCATCTTTAGGTATCCAAGCTCTGCAGACCCCCCTCAAGCTACCTCCTCTTCTCACATATTCCCATGGTCCACAGGTCATGAAACAGCATTCATCATTGGCTTCGCAATCTACCCAGTGTTGGGTATAATTCTCGGGATCGAAAAGGGGGCATAAACCTAGTTCCAGGTGGTCCAATAGGTTGCTCTATCGGACCATGCTATTCACATTTGGAACAAATGGTGCATCTGTCTGCGCATCATTGTGACCAGCAGTACCTTCTATAGTATCAATAGTGAGAGACATCATGTTACTCTCTTCCTCCCCCTTCTTCACTACTTTAAAATATCCCATTAGTATGTGCAGAACACACACCTACTAGCAGTACCAACAAAAGCGGTACTACTACTTTAAATAATTTACCCAATCAGATAGGTGCCCATGAGAACATCCAGTGATACCAGTCCTCATCTACTAAGTTAGTGCTCTCCTTCTCCATAGTGGTATGCAGGGTGTGTAAGGCAGATATTGCTTCTGTTAACCTGACATTCTGTTCATCGTTTATCTGGTGTTAGAGTACAGCAACTTACGCCACTTTTTGCGCAAACTCCTCACTCCACAGCAGTCAGGAGGGCTAGTACATACTTATTCTGGGGAGCAGTTAGCCTGACAGCCCATAATTCTTCCTTAACAGCAACAAATTGCAATAACTGTTAACTGCCATCTTGTTATTTGGAGCCACTTTGCATTTGCTGCCGCCTGTATCCCAGGGACCAGCAGAGATGCAAAAAATGAAGCTACTTTACTAAACAGCCTGTATTTTACCAGTTTAGCCGGCAATCTATCTGCGGAATCTTATTAGAAATAATTCTCTCTCTCACTCCTTTGTAGGCCCATTCTCCTACAAGCCCCTCTCTTGTTTGCCTCATCTATTACTGCAGGATGTTCAATGATTTACACAACGTGGCTTTGGAGCACTACATGCACTGTTGAATGTATGGTAGTAAGAGAACAAATACTGTTACACCCTGGCAGGAGGTGCATATAGGCTCACGTGCTGTGCCACGGGACCAATAATGGTCCATCAATACTGCAGTGCCCAATTCCAAACCTGGTAAATCCATAATTTGTTTGCACCTTGTATTTTTCCCTATATGTATTGTGCCATTATTTCTAAAACACAAGGCAGCGGCCACCAGTCTTTGAATGTGCATGGGAATTTTTTTTTACATCAACCCATGTGCAAAAATGAGTTTTCTTGCCCCAATCAGAAGGCGCTTACTGTTTAAGAATTTAACTGTTTCTTCGGCCAGCTCAACCAGTATTTCCGCAACGCAACTCATCACTCCATTAGTCCACCCTGATTTTGCAAAAACCTTTCCCATTGTATGGAGCTATAGCCTGATCCAACACCATGGCAGCACAGCTCCTGTACCATTGGTGCATTTTTTAAGCTCATGTCGTTGATAAGACATCTCCTCTACATGTGGTCCTTGCAAGGTGTATTTCACTACAGTGTGTTTACCCGCTGAACTATCAAACATCCTCTGTTCTTTAACATAATCATCTGTAAAAGGGTGTCAATGGTCGTCCCTATCTACCCATTTAACATAGGCCCAATGCCCTTGGAACAGACCTCTTGTTTTGCAAACTGCAAGATGGACCAGACAATGTGCCATGTCTACTTGTATTTCCCATGCTACAAACAATCTGGGGTCACCTGTGGCATGGTGTGAGGTATGAGACAGTAAACATAGCAGGTCTCATTCGATCTCTCTCCCACTTCCTGCATTTGGCCGTACTAGGCATCATCTATTTCCGATTAAAATCCCTCATAATTATCTGTCAATGACAATTCTTGATGATATATTTCTCCTACTTTTATTCTCCACGTTACAAAAATATTCTACTTTTCTCATACATTTACTATACTCTAACCAAAGGAAAGAAAGAGAAAACAAAAATACTATTATACACACTATTATCCATGACAAGTGTGTCCTAACAAAATCCCTTCTATGAAACCCTGGGGTAGAAAAATCAATGTCCGTCTGAGTTGCTAGTTGCATAACATTAAAATAAATTCAAAACATATTAAGGGTCCACGTCTTCTTCTTCTTGCTCCTGGTAGTTGGACAGGAGGGTGCTGTTATTGGTCTTCTTGCCGTCTCGGAGGTGTACCCATGGTCACCTTCCTCGAATGGTGGATTCAGTTGCCCACTGAACCTTGTAGGGTCCCAGAAAAAATGGGGCATCCACTTTCTCACACATCTTTTTTAATTAAGACCCTGTCCATAGTATAAAGGTGAAAGGGCAGTGGTATCTGTGCTGTCCAATCTTTCTCTTCTCTCTCGCCCCTGGTCACTGTGGCCAGTCCCCCCCCCGTCGCAGCTTCACCTGGTTGGATATAAACTTAAGAGCATCAGTCATCGCAGCCAAATATGCATGAAATACGTCACCCAAATTGGTGCCCGTACTTGGGAATATTTACTTTTGTGCAGAAACAAGGGGAACATTAATTCGTCTGCCAGTAACCAGTTTGTGCAGGGTGTGGTGGTGGCCAGAGCATGTCTGATTGTGTAAGGCAAAAAGTGCCAGAGGCAAATAGTGAAGCCAATTGTTGTTCAGTGTGACGTGCAACTTAGCAATGCGCTCCTTTAGTAGGCCGTTGAGGCTTCTACTACACCATTCACCTTGTGATAATGTATGCTTTATGCCCAATAGGTGACAATCTTGGGAACAAATCATTCACAAAGTGCTGTCTGTTATCGGATCGTAGCACTTCACAAACTCCCAAGTGGGGAGCACCTCCAGTATGCAGAATTTGGCTGCTGCCGGTTTGGCATCTGGTGAGCACACAGACTGTCATGATCTCTGCTTCCAAAAGATCAGGACTTGCCCGACTCCCTTGGAAGCAGACCCATAACCCCGGTTCCGAGTGCCAGCCAGTCCCAATTGGGACCTTTTGGACCCTGTCCTGGCGCCAGTGGCACCAGGCTCATAAAGATGCCCAGTCCCAGCGCTGGAAGCGCCGGGCTCATAATGGTTGGGTGGACTTACCTGCAGCAGACCATGCTGCTTACTTACCTGCCAGTTGAACCCCTGATCCTCTTCTGTTTGGGACTACTTTTCCTGTTGGGTGGGGCAGGAGCCACTCCCTAGGTTCAGAACACTGGAACTCTTCTGGAAAGCAGGAACTCTTTTCTTACCTAGGCGTGGCTGTGGAAGGAGACACCTAAGCACTACAGGAGGCTATTTAAACCACACCCGATGGATGAATCTTGCTTTGCGTTATTCTGCATTCTCTGCAGCAGAACGCTCATCGTGTCTTCTGCTTCTGATCCTGGGCCTAAGGGAACAAAGGCTTACCATCCTGGAATCCAGTCTTCAGCAGCACCTGTAAAGACAAAGAAAGAACAGGTTAGCACTACGGTCTTCAGTGGCAGCGCATCTCTTACCTGGTCCATCGGCTGTCAACAACGCCTCGCGCTGCATTCCGGCATCTGAAAGACAAAGGCTTACCTACTCTTTGCATGCTCCGGAGGTCTTCGCACTGCATTCCGGCATCTGAAAGACAAAAGCTTACCAGCTCTTCGCACGCTCCGGAGGCCTTCGGCGCTGCATCCCGGATCTGAAAGACAAAAGAAGGTGCGTTTAAAGACATTGGGCAACTTTATTACTCACGTGCCAATACTCCTTCCCACGCCGAATCCAGTGGGTATTCCAGCACCCTTCAGCTTCTCTAAAGCTCCGAACTTGTACCTGCAAAATAAAAGGGACAGTTAGTGCGCATCGTGAAGCAGGCTACAAGCGCTTACTTACGTGCTTCCAGGCGCTTCTATTCCTCACGCGGGTTCGATCCTCAACTCTCATCAGCCCGCCATCCGCCATCGCCGGAACCCTGCAAAACAAGAGATATCATTACAAAAGACTTTTAAGACATTTGAAGTGCCCAGAACTTACCGTTCGTGCAGTTAACGACGGACAGCAGTCCTCTGAGGTCAAGAGGCCTGCACCCTTATCCAGTGAAGAAACTGGTTACGGCACCCTGCCCCGAGCCAGATGGAGAGCTCGGCGTTCACTTACCTAAGGTGAGGGTGTTAACCTTTGGGGTTCTACAGGAGAAGAGAAAGGGAAGAGGAGAGAGGCACCCAATAACCCCAGTTCATTAATCCCATATTTTCTATCTGCAGACATCTTACTCTTCGAGTCAGACATACAGTGCACAGAGGTACAGCCCAAAGAGCCAACCGTGTGTTACACATCACCTTTGAAGATACGGCATTCACCCAGTCAAGACCGGCGCCTCTGTGGGAATCAGGTGAGCGTTACACAGACCTGCCTCTATCCACCGTGAAAAATGAGAGACCACTACAATCATATACCGATAGCGTTACATTGTTGTCACATCAAGTCATCAATATGGATATGCCGAAATGGCCCCCGAAGGGTGAAGTAATGTTGCCTTCACCATCCTCAATGTATGCCTGCAGTAAATTGCTGACAAACTGCACAATTGATCATAACATTTTAAAAATTAACATGCAAATTAAGAATAAACCACTAGTTATACAACTCTTCTGCAATATATTCTCTGGACGCGCAGAGAATTACAGGCTTTCCCGTAATATTCCGCCGCCACATGAAGTCTGTAGGGGACAAAGAGCAGCCCATCTTTGCCCATAATTCCTGCTGTTCTGGTGATGCGCTTCCTTGTAGCTCTGTAATGTGTGTCTGGGGTAATGCATTCTATGGTTATGCTATTTTTGTCTGCTGTGTTTTCTCCTCACTAGTCACTAATACTAGCTCCAGCATTTCTGTCAAATACTCTATTTCTTTAGCCGCCCTATCTGCTGCGTCATTGCCTCATGCTATCAAATCGGTACCATTAGAATGGGCAGAGCACTTCACAACTGCCACAAACGTGAGCAGTGAGAGCACATCAATCAATTTAGACAAGAATGAAGCATGCTCCACTTGCGTGCCACCTGAGTCCTGGTATCCCCTTCATTTCCAGAGAGACAATCCTGAATGTACGGTGGACGTAACATACACTGAATCAGAGTACATCGTTACCTCTATGTAAGCGTACAATTTTAATGCCATTATTAATGCCACTAATTCTGCCACTTGTGCAGAATAGTGCAGAGGCAATCAGCTTCTTGCTAGTACCTTGAAGTCTCCATCCTCACTATGTACAACTGCTGCACCCATGTGCCTCAACCTGTGCTCTGATCGATCGTCAATGAACGATCAATAAGGGCAATGGGCCTCATTACAAGTAACAACGGTACTGGTAAACTTGCTGGTATCATTGTTACCGGACCGGCAAACTACGAGTTCTGCTCTCGGGTGCCTTCCCGCCAGCCAGGTCTGACCTGGCGGCGTACCGGCATCCGCGAGCAGAGCATATCGCATGCACCAGCACCATTCACAAATGGTGCCGGTGCATCCGACCTCCCCATTCCCATTGAGCCCTAATGGGAATGGGGAGCATTTTATTCTGGCACCTGCAAATCGGCAATTATCGGGTCCGGCGGGCCGTAATGACCCGGTAATTGCCCATTCGCGGGTGCCGGTAAAATTCGTGAGTTTGGCAGCAGCCTGCCAGTTTTACCGGCAAGGCTACCACCAAACTTGTAATGAGGCCCAATGTCTCCCCCTTCAATTCTATTTTCCTGAACTTAGGGTATGGTATCATAAACATCTGTATATATGGAACAATCATGTATATACTCTCCTTTCTCTACTGGTTCGGCAATAAAGGTTGCCCGATTCACAGTGCAGCACCGTACAATCTTAACTGCAGGATTGGGTATGATTACTTCATAGCCATACGCTCACTGTGTTTTGAGCATGCTTTTTGGTTTCTGCAAAATTAAAAACAGGGCGTGCTCTACGTATAGTGTCACTCTACAGCCCATCGATATTGTTGCTGATTTCTCAATAGCAAAGGTTTTTCCTGCCAATGCTTGCTCACATGGGAAATGTCCGGTCATTACTGGATCTAACAGCCCACTGAAATATGCTAAGGGTTTGTACCTTATCGGGTATTTCTGTGTGAGAGCAGCCATCATCAGATACCTGTTTGAATGGTATAACAAGAAACATTCCTGTGCATAATCTGGTATTGCTAAAACTGCAGCAAGGGTCTGATATACATGATATAGTCAAAAACTTAAAATCCACAATAGTTGCACAATCCCAAAAACGGTTGCATATCGCTCACTGTCGTTGGGCGGGGCGTATTATGAATAGCTTCTGCTCTTTCTGGCGTCACTTTCCTTCCCTCTGCTATTTGTCCCAAATAACTGTAGAGAAGCCCCTCAATGCTCACACCATAAAAAATCAACCCACTAGGGAAAAAGGCCCAGCACACCTCTTGCAAGGAGAACAAAGTTTATTTTTATAGTACGCAATAGCAAAGAACTCTGCTGCCACAGAGCGCTCTGGCAAAAATTAGTTCAAGTGTTACTTTTTAAAGGTGAAACGCGCCACAATTGACACATATTGTATAAGGTACAAATCTGTGTAGCTGGTTGGTACGACCTCATATATAGGTGGCCTGCTCCATAGGGGATGCCAGGCCATTGGTCCCAGATCCTCCTGTCCGTCTTCTTCCATGTGGGATGTTCTTAGTATGTCAGCAGGTCCACAGCTCCTAATTAGCAATAGAAAAGTTACAAATCATAGCATGCCCTATCTGCTGGCCTTATGTGAACCCAGTACTTCAGACATCGGCGCAGAGGCTACTTTCAAGGACACACTATCTTACAAACCTCCCATACGCGTCTGTGCAGTTCCAGCCCTTCCCACTCCGGACTTAAATGTGTTACTTTTCCTCCCTGCCACCTCGCAGCACAAATCATAGGGGCCTAGGGTCTTCTGCTATGATCTTTTGGATAGATTGTCTAACAGCTTCATGGTCAGTGGTCTGGGACTGACCTGTACTCTGGAATTTTGGGGTCTTGGGACAGGGCCATCTGGACACTAGAACTTAGGATTTTGGCTACGGTAGGTCAGAGGCTCATGCCCATGTACTTGTGGAATAGCTGCTCGCAGGGAGCTCTCGGGCCCCCTCATGGCTTGTAGGGCGCATTTCTTGCGAGTTATATGTGCTGTTAGTATGAGACAATGAGATGTTTATGAATCCCAGTGGATTTGGCCTTCCCCACTGCTGCCCAAACTGTAAGCAGCTCCTGCATTCACACACACATTTCTATGTTTACGCTCAGGCATACTGCCCTGGCTGCAGCGCAACAAACACCAGGCCATGATTTTAAGAGGGCTGCTGGTCTCCTAAAATGGGGTTTCATTTTCTAGTATAATCTACTCCCAGTTACATAATAATCTACTACAACGCAGCTTCTATTGACACCCCACAGTCCCCTTCCACCTGCCCAAACCCACACAATGTGCTGTTAGGCTTCTGACACATTCAGAACATCTTGGGGGCCTGGGATGATCGCCCCAGCTTCCCAACATAACTTGCCTCTTTCTGACAATACTGTACGTTTTCTTTGTTAACTTTGTATCCTTTTTCTGTAAATAATGTTAGGAGCCTCACTGAATCTTCCCTACCTTGCTTTTCAGTGGTGCTGCACACCAATAGATTGTCAACATATTGTATTACTGTGCCAGGGACGTCATTTCAACGAAATGCCAGGGGTATCCGAAGTGACATCACACGACCCTTGACCTCCAATGACATCACAGGAAGTGATATCATTTGATCCCACCCGAAACAATAGCATGAGAAGCGATGGAACACGACCTTTCACCCCCTGACAAAACATGAAGTGGTATCACATAGCATGGTTCCTAAATACACAGAGAAAAATGTTACGATATCACTATAATGTGATATACATTTCATACAAGAATGGATCGCCATATGTATTGTTAAAATCAGTGTGTATAGGCCCATATTGTCATGATCTCTGCTTCCAAAAGATCAGGACTTGCCCGACTCCCTTGGAAGCAGACCCATAACCCCGGTTATGAGTGCCGGCCAGTCCCAATTGGGACCTTTTGGACCCTGTCCTGGCGCCAGTGGCACCAGGCTCATAAAGATGCCCAGTCCCAGTGCTGGAAGCGCCGGGCTCATAATGGTTGGGTGACCTTAGCTGCAACAGACCATGCTGCTTACTTACCTGCCAGTTGAACCCCTGATCCTCTTCTGTTTGGGACTACTTTTCCTGTTGGGTGGGGCAGGAGCCACTCCCTAGGTTCAGAACACTGGAACTCTTCTGGGAAGCAGGAACTCTTTTCTTACCTAGGCGTGGCTGTGGAAGGAGACACCTAAGCACTACAGGAGGCTATTTAAACCACACCCGATGGATGAATCTTGCTTTGCGTTATTCTGCATTCTCTGCAGCAGAACGCTCATCATGTCTTCTGCTTCTGATCCTGGGCCTAAGGGAACAAAGGCTTACCATCCTGGAATCCAGTCTTCAGCAGCACCTGTAAAGACAAAGAAAGAACAGGTTAGCACTACGGTCTTCAGTGGCAGCGCATCTCTTACCTGGTCCATCGGCTGTCAACAACGCCTCGCGCTGCATTCCGGCATCTGAAAGACAAAGGCTTACCTACTCTTCGCATGCTCCGGAGGTCTTCGCACTGCATTCCGGCATCTGAAAGACAAAAGCTTACCTACTCTTCGCACGCTCCGGAGGCCTTCGGCGCTGAATCCCGCATCTGAAAGACAAAAGAAGGTGCGTTTAAAGACATTGGGCAACTTTATTACTCACGTGCCATTACTCCTTCCCACGCCGAATCCAGTGGGTATTCCAGCACCCTTCAGCTTCTCTAAAGCTCTGAACTTGTACCTGCAAGATAAAAGGGACAGTTAGTGCGCATCGTGAAGCAGGCTACAAGCGTTTACTTACGTGCTTCCAGGCGCTTCTATTCCTCACGCGGGTTCGATCCTCAACTCTCATCAGCCCGCCATCCGCCATCGCCGGAACCCTGCAAAACAAGAGATATCATTACAAAAGACTTTTAAGACATTTGAAGTGCCCAGAACTTACCGTTCGTGCAGTTAACGACGGACAGCAGTCCTCTGAGGTCAAGAGGCCTGCACCCTTATCCAGTGAAGAAACTCGTTACGGCACCCTGCCCCGAGGCAGATGGAGAGCTCGGCGTTCACTTACCTAAGGTGAGGGCGTTAACCTTTGGGGTTCTACAGGAGAAGAGAAAGGGAAGAGGAGAGAGGCACCCAATAACCCCAGTTCATTAATCCCATATTTTCTATCTGCAGACATCTTACTCTTCGAGTCAGACATACAGTGCACAGAGGTCCAGCCCAAAGAGCCAACCGTGTGTTACACATCACCTTTGAAGATACGGCATTCACCCAGTCAAGACCGGCGCCTCTGCGGGAATCAGGTGAGCGTTACAGAACGCAAAGCCTACCGCAAAACTCCCACCCAGGCGCTATGGAATCCTCGGATACCGACCAGCTAGCCCAGTTACTTGGGGAACTAAGAGCAGATGTGCATGCAGCCCGTCAGGAAACGAATGCTCCAAGAAGGGAACTGATTATTTCCAAGGAGCGAACAGACGATCTCGCTAGACAATTGCTACAGTCACAAGCCGGACAAACTCCGTTACCCGCATCAGGGGCAAATCTTCCTTCAACATCCTCTACGAACCCAGTGCAGATCAACCTACCTGGGAATGTACCTCTGGCTCCGCCCGAACGATTTTCTGGTGACCCAAAGAGGTTTGCAGTATTTATTAATCAGTGACGGTTGCACTTCTTATGCCGGCCAGCAGCCTTCCCAACTGATCAAGCTAAGGTAGCTTTCGTGCTTTCGTACCTTAGTGGCAATGCGGCAGACTGGTCGATCCCTCTAGTTAATCAAGATGATCCGGTTCTCCATGATTTTCAAGCTTTTCAGCTCAGTATGGAAAAACTGTTTGCAAGACATTCACAGTGGCAGGCCTTGGACAATGAGCTCTTTTCATTACGACAGGGTAATCAAGACCTTTTGGCTTATATTGCGTCTTTCAACAGACTGATAGTGGAAACTCGATGGCCTGAGGACAAAAGGATTACGCTGTTTTATAGAGGTCTACGTGGAGAGCTCAAAGATGTGTTAGCCCAAGTAGTGAATCCCCCGCAAGACTGTTCGGACTATATTGACTTAGTCGTTCAAATTGACCACAGACTGCAGAACAGGAAGGCCGATCGTTCCAAGTTTGATGCTCGAGTATTTTCCAAACCACCAACTCCTACCAAAGGAGTAGACTCCGGGGAACCCATGCAAATAGGGGGCCTGAAAGGACCACTAACACAAAAGGAGCGGGAAAGGAGAAAACAGCTGCAATTATGCCTCTATTGCGGAAACTCAGGGCACTTTCTTCGAGACTGTCCGGTGAAACCAGCCAAGAAGGCAGTAGGAGCTGCAGTTACCAGGGTCACAAACTCTGAGCAGGGAAACGACCTCGCCCGACAAGAATAGAGGTCCTCTTGCCGAGCGTTAAAACCAGTTCCGTGACCTCGCATTTCGTGATACCTATGGTCCTCATTAGCCCTGAACATCCAGATCGATTACATGCGATTGAAGCTTACGTCGACAGCGGTGCCATCGGCAATTATGTGGATCATGAAATGGTTTTGAGGATGAATCTGACTCTTTGTCCAAAGGCTGTAAAGGACGTCATTACTACGGTGGATGGTACGGAGATAGCCTCCGGACCAGTAACGCATACCACCCAAGAAGTGACGCTAGTAAGTCAAGATGGACACCATGAGAAGATTGTGTTCGATGTGATCAAGGCCCCTCAGTTCCAGATTATTCTAGGAATTCCTTGGTTAGAGAAGCACAATCCTCAGATCGATTGGCGAGCAAGAACGGTTCAGTTTCCAGAATGTGTCTCTACTTGTCACCCTCGACCTGGTGTTGCACTGGCAGCAATTTCCTCGGAGGCTCCCCAGTTACCTCCTGAATACCTAGAATTCCAAGATGTTTTCCGGAAGGATCAGGCCAACTCTCTACCTCCTCATAGGTCTTATGACTGCCAGATAGACCCGATACCTGGATCTACTCCTCCTTGTAGTAGAATTTATGCCCTCACCGAGCCTGAGAATCTTCACCTCCGACAATACCTGGATCAATACCTAGCGAATGGGTTTATTCGTCCTTCCAAGTCCCCTGCTTCCTCAGCTTTGTTCTTCGTTCCAAAAAATGAAGGGGACCTTAGAACTTGTATAGATTATCGTGCCCTGAACCAGATCGCCGTTAAGAATAGATATCCGTTACCTTTGATCCCTGAACTCCTGGACCAAGTCAGAAAAGCATGCATATATACAAAGCTGGATCTTAGAGGAGCCTACCACTTGGTACGAGTAAAAGAGGGCGATGAATGGAAGACGGCCTTCCGCACCAAGTATGGGCTATTTGAATATCAGGTCATGCCCTTCGGACTTTGCAATGCCCCGGCCGCCTTTCAATATTTTATGAACGATGTCCTCAGGGAGCTCATAGATGTGTGTGTTGTTGTTTACATTGACGACATCCTCGTTTATTCCTCATCGGAAACTGAGCATCGGAAACACGTGAAAATGGTCCTCGAGAGATTGCGTCAACACAAACTTTTCGCTAAATTGGAAAAATGTGTTTTCAACGTGACTGAAGTTGAATTCTTGGGATTCATATTATAACCTAGCGGAGTGCGTATGGATTCAAAGAAGGTCGATGCAATTCTCAAATGGCCATCGCCATCCTCCGTAAAAGGTGTTCAAAGCATGTTAGGCATCGCTAACTTTTACCGCAGGTTTATCCCCGAATTCTCTCGAATAGTCCAGCCCATCACCGCCTTGTTAAAGAAAAACAAACGTTTTGAATGGTCTACCGAGGCGGAACAAGCTTTCCAGATTTTGAAGACTAGATTTATCTCTGCACCGATCTTAAAACATCCTCGCCCAGAACTCCCCTACATCGTTGAAACTGATGCTTCGAGCCTTGCCATGGGGTCAGTTCTATCACAAAAGGACCCAGTAACCAATCAGTTGCATCCCGTGGCATTTTGGTCCCGCAAATTCTCGCCTCCTGAAATCAATTACACGATTACTGACAAGGAACTTCTGGCTATCAAGTCTGCCTTTAAGGCTTGGCGGCATTATCTGCTGGGGGCCCGACACACCGTTACTGTGATTACGGATCACCGAAACCTGCAATATTTGAAAACCGCAAAAGCTCAATCCTCTAGGCAACTCCGTTGGGCACTATTCTTTGCAGAGTTTGACTTCATAATTACCTATCGACCTGGTACAAAAAACGGTAAAGCTGATGCCCTTTCTCGGATGGGAGTGGAAGAACATTTGATCAATCCTAAACCTGTAACTATCATTCCCGAACAAAGAATTCTAGGTGTAATCGCCACACAATCCATAGAGGAAGTTAAGGATAAAGCCAGGCTACTGGTAACTCCTGCAGACATACAGAATTGGCATCTGCAGGGAAAGGACTTTACGGTGAAGGACAACCTATTATATTTCCAAGAACGGTTATACCTGCCCAGCACAGATTTACAGAAAAAAGTAATCTCTTGTTATCACGATTCTTTAATGGAAGGACATCCCGGTATGACCAAGACCTCGGAAAAGATCAAGCGCTACTTCTGGTGGCCGTCTTGGAAAAAAGATATCAGAGACTTTATAATGTCCTGTGGAGTATGCGCCCAAAACAAGAGTCAAAAGGAAAAACCAGCCGGCCTCTTACGCCCTATTGACATCCCGCCTCCCCCTTGGCATACGCTTTCTATGGACTTCATCACCGATCTACCTCCATGCTCCGGATACAATACGATCCTAG
Organism: Ambystoma mexicanum; assembly: GCF_040938575.1. NCBI lineage: Eukaryota > Metazoa > Chordata > Amphibia > Caudata > Ambystomatidae > Ambystoma > Ambystoma mexicanum. The sequence continues at coordinate 402,979,263 of NC_090926.1, read as the reverse complement.
TAATCGTGGACCTATTCTCCAAGATGGCGCATTTCATTCCACTCAAAGGCTTACCAACAGCAGCAACTCTGGCCCGAGAATTTCTCGAAAACATCGTCCGACTGCACGGTTTTCCTTCAGTTCTAATTTCGGATCGAGGTAGTCAATTTATTTCTCATTTTTGGCGAAGTTGCTGTCGGTCGGCTCAAATTGATGTGAGACTTTCGACCAGCCACCACCCTCAAACCGACGGACAAACCGAGAGGACCAATCAAACTCTGGAACAGTATTTGTGCTGCATGCTACAACAAACTGAAAAAACTTGGAAAGATATCCTTTGGATAGCCGAATATGCCTACAATAACTCTGTCCACTCGGGAACTGGGAAGACCCCGTTTTTTCTTTTATACGGTAGTCACCCTCGAACCTCGGAGTTGGATCCACTCCAAGATCTTGGAACACCAGCAGTAGACCACCTGCATTCTACAATCACCCAAGCCTTTAAGGAAGCCGTTTCTCACCTTCAAAGGGCTAAAGAACAATACAAGAAAGGAGCAGACCAACATCGGAAGGAAGCCCCCCAATATCAAGTAGGAGATCAAGTCTGGTTATCCACCAAATATCTACCTCTAAAAGGACCACGCACATTCAACCCAAGATACCTTGGTCCCTATTCCATCACTACCATAGTAAATCCAGTAGCGGTCAAGTTGGACTTGCCCCCTCACATGAAGATACATCCGGTCTTCCAAGTCTCTCTATTAAAACCCGTGCAACCTCAAACCCGACTAACTACATCTCCAAAACCTATTCTAGTTGATGGAGAACTCGAGTTTGAAGTCAAAAGCATCCTGGATTCCAAGATCTCCAAATCTAAACTATTTTACCTGATTGACTGGAAAGGCTACGGTCCCCAAGAAAGATCCTGGGAACCTGCAGAACATGTCCACGCGCCTAGTCTAATCAAAAGATTTCATCGAACATTTCCTAACAAGCCCAAACCCCCGGAGAAGCCCGGTTTGGGAGGGGCCTTGAGGGGGGGTGCTGTCATGATCTCTGCTTCCAAAAGATCAGGACTTGCCCGACTCCCTTGGAAGCAGACCCATAACCCCGGTTCCGAGTGCCAGCCAGTCCCAATTGGGATCTTTTGGACCCAGTCCTGGCGCCAGTGGCACCAGGCTCATAAAGATTCCCAGTCCCAGCGCTGGAAGCGCCGGGCTCATAATGCTTGGGTGGACTTACCTGCAGCAGACCATGCTGCTTACTTACCTGCCAGTTGAACCCCTGATCCTCTTCTGTTTGGGACTACTTTTCCTGTTGGGTGGGGCAGGAGCCACTCCCTAGGTTCAGAACACTGGAACTCTTCTGGAAAGCAGGAACTCTTTTCTTACCTAGGCGTGGCTGTGGAAGGAGACACCCAAGCACGACAGGAGGCTATTTAAACCACACCCGATGGATGAATCTTGCTTTGCGTTATTCTGCATTCTCTGCAGCAGAACGCTCATCGTGTCTTCTGCTTCTGATCCTGGGCCTAAGGGAACAAAGGCTTACCATCCTGGAATCCAGTCTTCAGCAGCACCTGTAAAGACAAAGAAAGAACAGGTTAGCACTACGGTCTTCAGTGGCAGCGCATCTCTTACCTGGTCCATCGACTGTCACCAAAGCCTCGCGCTGCATTCCGGCATCTGAAAGACAAAGGCTTACCTACTCTTCGCATGCTCCGGAGGTCTTCGCACTGCATTCCGGCATCTGAAAGACAAAAGCTTACCATCTCTTCGCACGCTCCGGAGGCCTTCGGCGCTGAATCCCGCATCTGAAAGACAAAAGAAGGTGCGTTTAAAGACATTGGGCAACTTTATTACTCACGTGCCATTACTCCTTCCCACGCCGAATCCAGTGGGTATTCCAGCACCCTTCAGCTTCTCTAAAGCTCCGAACTTGTACCTGCAAGATAAAAGGGACAGTTAGTGCGCATCGTGAAGCAGGCTACAAGCGTTTACTTATGTGCTTCCAGGCGCTTCTATTCCTCACGCGGGTTCGATCCTCAACTCTCATCAGCCCGCCATCCGCCATCGCCGGAACCCTGCAAAATAAGAGATATCATTACAAAAGACTTTTAAGACATTTGAAGTGCCCAGAACTTACCGTTCGTGCAGTTAACGACGGACAGCAGTCCTCTGAGGTCAAGAGGCCTGCACCCTTATCCAGTGAAGAAACTGGTTACGGCACCCTGCCCCGAGGCAGATGGAGAGCTCGGCGTTCACTTACCTAAGGTGAGGGCGTTAACCTTTGGGGTTCTACAGGAGAAGAGAAAGGGAAGAGGAGAGAGGCACCCAATAACCCCAGTTCATTAATCCCATATTTTCTATCTGCAGACATCTTACTCTTCGAGTCAGACATACAGTGCACAGAGATCCAGCCCAAAGAGCCAACCGTGTGTTACACATCACCTTTGAAGATACGGCATTCACCCAGTCAAGACCGGCGCCTCTGCGAGAATCAGGTAACAGTTACACATATTACCAAATTACTGTGAATGCAAGCAGACGTCCATGGCCAAATGATAATGATGTGTTATTATATAGCACTTACCCTTAAGCAATTTATATAGAACGAATATACATACAATATCACCCAACCTGTGTTGGTTCTCATTTATCACCCTCAGAATGATGAAAGGCTGAGTTGAGGTGTTTAAAAACAGACAAAATCAGGGATTCACCACCTGAAGTGTGCCTGAAATAAACCTTTAATGAGTCTACCGATTATTATTGTAATGAATTTGTAGAGGTCTGAACAAGAAAGCCAGCTACTCCAGAAGCAAAGAGCCACATGGCACTGGCCACAGCCCAGGACCTTCCATAAAAAAAAAAAAATTCTCTTTTTGTTAAAAAATGTTTTTAGGGGTAACAAGGGAGACCTCAGACCCCTAAATGACGTCCCTGTACTGTGCTGGGTGTCTGTATGGTTGCCAAATTAATCTATAATACTCTGTTAAATACACTTGGGGATTCACAGTACCCCTGTGGTAATCTTGTGTGCTGAAATGTTTTCCCTCTAGATGTAAATGACGCATGGTATTGTGAGTCTGGGTGCAATGGAATGGAAATGAAAGCATTTTTTCAAATTACTGTACAACACTTGTCTCCACAATGTTATTCAAGGGGCATACATCTTGTATACATATTCATGACCCTCCTTTCTCTTTTTTCACTGGGTATACAGTCATTTTGCATGGGGATTCTGATGACACTATTATGCCTTGCTGTAACAGCGCAGCTATTGTCTCGTATATTCCTTCACCTGCCTCTGTTGACATGGGATATTGCTTTACTCTGGGTAACATTGCTACTTTTCTCAATGTAATTCTGACTGCTCCTATGCTTTTAAGGAGACCTACATCATGGGGATTACTGGTCCATAATTCTTTGGGCACTTTCTAAAATTCTTCGTGACAATGCAGTGATTCTTTTTTGGCCAATAATATTCTATTGGGCACATCGCTGTACTGTATTTTCAAATGATATGGGATGCTTGTCTGGAAAATAAACTCAGCATCATCATCCTCATCTTCAACCAACCGTTCGTCAGTAATGTCAGTCAAATGCAAAGTGGGCTCAATTGCTAAAACTGCACGCCAGTCAATCCAGTCTCCATCTATCAGATGCAAAATAACTCTGTCCTCCCTCACCACTGCTGCTTCTACATGCATCATGTGTGTCCCACATTCAATGTCTGTTGATACTTTAGGTTTAACCAAAATGTGGATAACCGCAACGTCTTATCTTTTATTCTGGGGATCCATCCCAACAATACCTGTACTCAATAGGAGAATACATCTGCATTAAGTGGTACTCCTCTCATAACTCTGTGGCCACAAAATGTTTGAATTAATGTCTTGGCATCCATATAATGGATACCTGGTGTGGAACACACTATGCCCCTCTCTGTGAATGAAATGGCCATGTTCAATTTGCACATTAAATCCATACCTAAGATGTTCACTGGTGTGCTTCATGAATATAACAAAGGTTCTGATAATGTACGTGACCCAATTGTAATTGGGTAAATGTTCTGTAAAAGGAACCAATAACATAGCCCCAGAAAATCCCTGTGCATCCATAATCATGTCTGGCAACGGAAACCTCCCCCTTTGTAACATAGGACCTGGCAGCCCGTGTCAACGAAGAAAGAGAATGACCCATTTCCTATCCTCACTCCTACCCTCATTTCCTCTTCTGGGTCTGGAGTTACCGATATTACTCGACACATCAGAACCCCCTGTGGGCTGTCCTATTGTGGATACATGCTTGCGCCTGTAGATAAAAGGGGATTCTCTCCTGTTACTAAATCCTCCCACCGCCAAAATACAGCATGACATCTGCTGATATCAAACCTGTATCCCACTGTTGTGTTGTCTGCTCTGCTTTTAAAACATTTGGTTGTTGTTATCTCAAGATGCGTCCCCCGGGTCTCCTGCGTACCTGTAGTTTTCAGCTTTAGTGGATTCAGGTTCATCCCGGTGCTGGTTTCCAATCCAGTCCTGAGATGGTACGGGAAGGAAGATCGACCCTAGCTCCTATTCTGAGAAACTGTAACTCAGCCAGAGACCGGGAGCCCTCTCCCAACACCACAGAAAGGACCACCCGTGTATTAACGTGATGTCAGGACATTGCAAACACTTATTATAGTGCCCAAGAAGAGGAAGAAAGAAAAGGTGCCAGAACAAGAAAGAATAGCCATAACAAGAAAGACGGAAAGGCAGGGAGACAGGACCCATAACAGAGCAGCAGGTCCAAGGAAAGAGAGAAGGAGAGAGAGCGCCCTCAAGCAAGAGAGACAAGAGAATAATGCTGGCAAATAGCAAAGGGCTAACCAAGGTCAAGCAGAGACTGGCACAAGGATTTGAAGAGGGCAGCGTCAATCCTCAGGGCAAGGAAAATTGCAACGCACAGATGGCAGCGTCAGTTCACCTTATGCTCCTTTGTGCGAGATCAAGGCAACATGGCCTCGCTGGGTAACCTGTAGCAACCACAACAAGCTGTGTGAACCATGGATGCGTGGAAACTGGCCAGCGAGGCGCCGCAAGAAAGGCGGAGAAGTCACCATCATCTGTGCTTGTGGTGCATCATAAGATTACTGTGTCCGCTGCTGACGACAATACGTAGATGCAAAATGTGCTGCCTTTCCTTGGTGGCCCTTAGGTGCCAATCCATACAGTGCCATCCCTCTACTACAGCATCATGTTGCATAATGTCCTGTCAACCCACATGTCAAACATGATGCTTCAAAATTCACTTAGCCACCAAATCTAGGTCTACCTCCGTCAAATGCTCCTCCATGTGTGTGTCCAAATCCTCCTCATCTTTGCGAGTTCCCTCTTCTGGGATATCTTCTGGTTTCCTCCCCCTCCATTAAATCCCATTGGTGCTGCATGTTGATAACTGCTGATAACTGGAGAAATTGTTGGGGGCGTATCAGCAACCATACAGTGAGGCTGCCTTCTCTCATAGCTCCCACAGAATCCTTTAATTGATTGCTATATCAGGCTGTAAACCTAAGCAATCCGACCCACAGAGTGTTGCAGAACTTGGGAGTAGCGAGGAAGACTCGGCTGAAGTGGCAAGACAGCAAACAAAGGTTGCAGAAACTGCGAATTCAGTCCGGCGAGGAGGGCAGCTGAGCTCCCAAGATAGCAACCGGGATTCCTGAAAGAGGGAGAGCCTAACATGGACCGCTGGCAGTACTGAGCAGGCGAACAGGCGAGGGCGGCGAAGAGTGTCTGAAGAGCTGGAGAAGCTGCGTATCCTGGAGGCTGCCTGTGACCAAGCAGGTCTGACTGGACAACGGGACACGGGGAGGAGGTAGCATGCTCGGTGTGGATCAGAGGACCTTGGCCCCCCCCATCCCTGTCACAAGAAAGCAGCATGGTGCTCGGACGGAACAGGGACAGTCCGGAGAAGTGCTGCAAGGCAAAGTGGCGCTGGTGGCTCTGAACGCAATGGGGGCCAACGAGTGTCTCCTGCCTGCAGTGAGCAGGATGCCTGGAGGTTTTCCGTGGCCTGACCCTGGCATGTGGAGCAACTAGTGACTGACGGAGCAGCAGTGCTGCTGGGAACGCCTCTGAGCAAGGAGACATTTCAGAGGTGGATCTGAGGAGCGAAACCCCAACACTGCTGCCTGGAGGCCAATGGGTTTGGGGAGGATACCACATGCACAAGAAACTGCACCTTCAGACTCTGCGATATGCACAAGATTTGCTTATCCACACTGCTGGGATAAGAAGAGCAGGATGTCCCTCAGGGACATGGATTGAGTAGTGAGATTATAGAATGACTGTGCAGCGGCATAGGCAGTACCCTGCAGGGAACGGAAGGAAGCTGGACCACACTTGTTTGCTGGATGTGGGGGCTCCTGGGATATGGCAGCACACGGCAGGGGTACACCCATTGCGCTATTGGCAGAGGCAAAACACTGGTGCACGGAGAGGACAAACAGCTGGGCAGAGGGCAGTGCAGCCACCTGGGCCATGCTGGGATGATACTGTGGATCCTGCTGTCTAGGTAAGGCACACTTGATCACCAACACCGGAGTGGAGGAGTACACCAAATTGGGAAGACACCAGTTCAGAGCAGACAAATAGGAGGAGGACTGGCGGTCACTCAGGGACAGGGGTGTGGAACATCCCTCAGCCGCGGCAAGGCACAGTGCGAACTGTCAGGGGTCCCGCCCGGAGGACGGGCTGAACAGATCCTGGTGAGCACTGCTGTAACAGTGCCAGTGCACTGTTGGAAGATCAGCTGAGGGAGGATAGGTCAGCACAAATGCCACACAAACATCAACGCGGAAAGGTGAAGCAAACTAATATGTAGGCATTTGTCAAGAGGGATGCAGAGAAGAGAGCGGGGCTGACCCAGGACAGCGACGGGTGGAAGACTCAGAAGGCAGAGCCCGGAAGAACGACACAAGGATCCTATGATTGCCAGAGGGCGAGGAAGGCAGTGACCCGAGAACTTACTCCTACAATAAGTGGGTTCTGGGACATTAACCCAGGGTTTCACGGTAGGGAGGGCACATAGATCCCTAGCCCAAAGACCCCGGCCGGGAGCTCCACCAAGGCCAATAATTGCAAGAATCATGACCTACAACGATCGAGAGTGGATCCTGGCATTCTCTAGGGCCGGGGGGAAGCATAGTGCAAACAATGGTGAAACCTGCCATTTATCCGGACTGCACGATGTTAGTACAAAAAAAAAGGGCTATGTTTGGCCCTACGAAAGAATGACTGCGGAGGGCAAACATATGATACATGCTGATATATCCGGCGAAACTTAAAGTAATTCACAATGGGAAGTCACACTTTCTTGAGGATACAGAAGCCGCACATTCCTGGATGGACTCTCAGGGAATAGCGCAGCTCCCAGAGAGAAGATACAGGGCTCTGTGAAGATTGGTGCTGGAGAGATGGGAAGGAGTTGACTTTATGAACGCTTACGTAACAATTGAGATGCAACATGCGGCAGCGGACACTTGAAGATGGTGAAAACTGTGTTGAGAGAGAGGATGGTGGCCCAATTTGTTCTTGATGTCAGTTCTATGGCATCGTGCTGCTGTGCGACTCGCATGCGGGGGGAGGGGGATCCGGGAAGCAGTGAAGCCTGTGCACATGTTATGATGTAGAGTAGTTGGTTTTTTGGTTGGTTATTTGGTTCGGGAGTGGGAGGGGGGGACAGAGTGGGTCATACCTTTCTGTATGGCACAGGGGCATTTCAGGGGGAGTTGTTTACAAGGTCGGAAACCACTTTATTGGCTTTTGAAGAGAAGGATCTGGAGGGGGAGGGGGCCGGAACTGCAACGGCCGAAAGGGGGAAAGAAGGATGGCAGGAAGGAACAGAAAATAAAGGGATGTGACATGAATATAGTCTCGTGGAATGTTACAGGGCTGAATAGCTTTGTTAAAAGAGTCAGAGTCCATACTTACATCAAAAGGAATAAAGTGCAGGTGGCCTTGTTGCAAGAGACACACTTAACCAAAGGCAGGCAGACTGTGCTCAGCAAAAAATGGGGGGGACATTTTATGATTCTACTTACTTGAGGTATGCCAGGGGCGTGCTTATATGGATTGCACCAGGGGTCTGCTTCCGACTGGTGAAACTTAAGTACGACAATGAAGGTAGAATGGTTCTGGCACATGGATTCATAGAAAACAGGAAACATGCATCATTAGTACTTATGCCCCCAATAGCGACGCCCAAACTTTCTTTAGGTCCATTTGTCATAGGCTCGCTGAGTTCTGGAGCGCCACGTCGATGTGGGGAGGGGACTTTAACTGCATGCTTAATCCTCTACTCGATAGGACGGATGACAAATATAGCAGGCCTTTCCCCCCATGCAAGAGCACTGGGAGTCATATTGAAAGACCTGGTACTAGTAGATGTATGGAGGGACATCCAAGGACAGGACAGAGGTCATTCGCAGTATGCTGCACCCTCCGGTGTCTACACTAGACTGTATTACCTGTTTATGGGGCAAGACACTACTGGGGAATTTGTTAGGGCGGATTACATGGCTAGAGTCCTCGTAGATAATGCCCCATTGCTGGTCGCTTGGCAACAACACTTTCTCAGTCCCCCGGTCCCGACCTGTCACCTCCGGGTTGAGGCCCTACAGGATGATGAGCTACGGGAATATCTCGGAGAGAGAATAAGGGAATATTTTCAATTAAATACGGGAAGTGTGGGAGAAAGAGGGATACTGTGGGACACATTCAAGACAGCCATACGGGGAGCAGCTATTGGGAAAATGAGGGGCTCAGGAAGGGGATATTAGTGTCACTGGAGAGTGGAGACTACATAGAACTGATTGAAACAAATGGGGACAAGGGGGAGAACATCGAGGATGGCTACTGATGATGAGACAGAATTGCATTAAAGAGTGGGATTGACTTTGTAGGTTCGATTATGTCAGGTACACCCAGAGAATGCATGTGGAGGGGGGGGGGGAGAGCAAGGCAGGCTGTTAGCGTGGTTGTGCAGTAGGGTGGAACCCGGGGTCATGATAAGCGCCATACTGGATGGGGCAGGGCACCTTGTGACACCTCAGCATGAAATTAATGAGGAGTTCTCTGGATATTATGAGACACTATACTCTGCGGCACCTGTAGACTGCGAGTCCGGAATCATGGAAGCCCTGGATGAGATAGGACTACCCCAATCAGACGAGGCAGTGGCGGATAGTCTCTGGACGCCCCACTCACAGTGGAAGAGGTCCTGGAGGTTTTACGGTCACTACCAATGGGCAAGACCCCTGGGCCTGATGGCCTGCCAGGGGATGTTTATAAAACCTATGCGTCAGAGCTGGCACCGAAGCTCCTAGAATTATACGAGGAGGTATGGGAAAAGAGCATACTTCCCCAGAGCATGTGAGAATCCAGGATTGTGCTGAAATTAAAGCCGGGCAAGCCTCCACAGGACTGTGGCTCTTATAGACCGTTGTCCATGATTAATTAGGACTATAAGATCCTCACAGCCCTATTGGAGAACAAGTTAAAGGAAGTGATCAGCCGTTTAATATACACAGACCAGAAATGTACGTGCCAAACAGGAGCAGTGCTTGGAATTTATGGTGATTGCATCATGTAATAGATGGCACCTGCGGCCTGGGGACTGAATGCGCTGTAGCTTCATTGGATGCAATCAAAGCATTCGACTGTCAGGTTGAACTGGATGCATGCAACGTTGCAGAGATTTGGGATAGGGGGGCGGGTTTCACAGGTGGGTGGAATTGCTGTACACAAGGCCCTGAGCCCGAGTATGAACTGGACAGATATCCCAGGAATGGGGGTTGCAGAGGGGTACGTAGTGTTGCCCCCTATCCCAGATGCTGTTCATTTTGGCTTTGGAGCCATTGGTGGTCTGTTTGCGTCAGCAATATGATGCAGCAGGGATAATGGTGGGTAGGGTTTGACATCTCATCCCCATGTATGCAGATGACATGCTGATCTATATACACTCTCCAGCAGACAATATACAGCACATGCTAAATGTGATAGATGAATTTGGCAAGATCTCCAGTACCCAAGTGAGCAAGGAGATGTCCTTCCTGTTTCCGCTTGCGGGCTTGCCTTTGTTGGGGCTGAAGTGGCAGTTGGAGGCCTTTAGATACTTGGGGGTCATCGTCAAACATGACAGAGTTGCAGAGCATAAAAACAACCACACAGAAGGCCTTGGAGGCCGTTTATAGATCAATGTATTTTTGACAGCCCCTACCTTTGTCGGTGATGGGCTGAGCAGCCATGTTGAAGATGGTGGTCTTACCCCCGCCTGCTCTACCACTTCATTAACATTCCATACAATATTCCCAAAAAGTTCTTTGTGGATCTGGACTCGAAAGTGTGCCCCTTTTTATGAGGGAGGTTGCAGGGGGAATATGAGCAGGATGGAATGTGGTGGCCCACTTTTGAGATGTACTATCTTACAGGGCAGTTACAATTTGCGTCTGGTTGGCTGGCAGAAGAGAAGTCCTGTGGGTGCCCGATTTAGGTATTAAGTAGACACTGTGGCTCCTGCAACTGGGTATGACAATGTGGTGATGACGAATGTGGAAACTGGTGGGGACTAGGGAACCGTACTCTCTGAACATTCCGCTCCTGAGCGGCAGATCAGGAGAAGATGGGAGACACATGGTTTGGCTACGACAGGGGACTTGCTGGAGGTGGGGAAAGTTGTAGACTTCGGAACACAGAGGGAACACAAGGGCATTCATGAGGGACAGTTCTTGATGTTTCAGACCCTGGTCAAGAATATTCAAAGGAAATGGGAAAATTTCAAAGCGGGCATTGAAGAAGACCGGGTGCTAGGGTCGCTGTTTGACATAGTTGAGGGTGGGCATGCAGTCTCCAGATTGTATGTACTGCTGCAGTCTACACGTGATACAGGGGGGCATAAATTGAAGGAGAGATGGGAGGTGGATGTTGGGCGAGTGTTCACGGACACGGAATGGCAGCACGCACTGGCATATGTTATGTTATTTGGCATTTATATAGTGCCCTATATATCATTGGTATGATCTCAAAGTGCTTGTGGGTTGAACGCCCTTGGGGACTGTAGTCCAGGGTAGTATAGGGTGCACTGCATATGTGTGCAGCTAGTGTGATTTGCCTGATGGTAGCTGCATCCTAACACTAGGTGTGGTGGTAGTGAGAGATCAGTCGAATGAGTGCAGTCAGGTGGTTAGTCTCTGAGCCTGTATTCTGGCGACATTAGGCCTGTGTAGGACGTTTGTGTGTGCAGCTAGGCCACTTTTTCCGTGGGGTATAGCTGCGTTCTAGCAGGATGTTGAGGTGTTCATGGAATATTGCCAGGAACGCTAGATTTAAACTCATTCAGATGTACGTGCTGCACAGGGCGTATCTGACGCCTCCAAGGCTGTCAAAGTTTGGGGACATGGGAGTGCCTAATTGCCCCAGATGTGGTCATGAGGTCGCAGACTTCTTCCACATGTTTTGGTCATGCCCGGTCATTGGCAGGTTTTGGCGAGTGTGGTGGCCTGTGCGGCGACTGGAAGAATGGGGATGCACGAGTGGACCACAGAGGCATTCTTGTTGGGTCTATATGCTGGCAGGGGCCTTTGCATATTGGCCAAGCGATGAATAGCTATGTCCTGGAGGGCACCAGGGGGCCCCAGCATTGAGTCCTGGAGGGTGGACCTGAAAAGGGGGGGCTATGGCGGAATCAGCGGCCTGGCGTAGGGCTGCACGGAGAGGGCCTGGAGAGGGATGTGAGAATGTGAACTCCTGGGACACATTAGTACAGGCCATGTTTCCCCCATCGGATAAATTACCACCGTAGGCTTTTGGCTACCACTGAGGATGAAATCCAAGTCCAGGCTGACCATCGGTTTGAACTTGAGAGGCATGAGACTTAATGGGGAGTGAGCACTGGCCCCCTGAACACAGCGGGTGCATGAACAAAGACAATAGGCAAGGGGTCGCTATTGGGGGTGATGGGAACATGTTGCGATAAGCGGGGTGGGAGCTGTTGGAATGCATGGGGATGGGGTCTCTGCAGTGGGTGTGCTAGTGGCGGGTGAAGATGATTTGTCACTGTCTGAATGGATTTAGATATAAGATTCACTGTTATGGTCTGTAACCTTTTTGCCTCCTCCTTATTCCTCTTCTATTTGTTTTGTTTTGTTTACGAAATGCCAATAAAAAGTTTAAATAGAAAACAAAACTATGCGGAAATTGTTCCACTGCAGCATTTGTAATCACTGCTCCTTCTATAGCTATTCTCGACAACATTTTTACACTCATTTCGCTTCCTCACTCACCCTTTCTTCCTTTCTTTCTCCCGTTTCAGACTACAACAATGGATAATATGCAGTTGTATTTCGTGCCATGTTTTCATCTCTATATCTACTACTTTTCTCGATTGAGTTTGCACGCTGTTAGGAGGTCGCTGACATACAATGTGATAAAACATGAGAATATTTTTGTTCCATCCTTCTCTTGTTTCTAGGCACCATTTTGCTTTCATCTCCTCAATAGGCTGTGCGGGGCCTTCCTCCGGTTTCATTTTCTGCGTCATTATGCTAGTCATATCGGATGTACATTACTCTTAATGCCTTCCACTGGTTCGCCCTGCAATTATTAAATGGTGATCATCATGCTGGTTATTGTTTGCTGTTACCCCAGCGTATCCTGCCCTTTTCCACATCTCATCTGCCCGATCTCCTACCATTGAAGCAAATAAACTCTTCATATCTCCCATTGCCAAAGTTATTCCTATTGTTCTCTTTTCTAGTTCATGAATCTTCTTGCCGCCCCCTGCTGTAAGGGATGGTAACTTAGGTATTAAATTATCGTCGTCTGTCTTGGGTCACAGGATGTACTGAGCCAATCCTGTCCCCTTCTGTAACAGAGGGATCTGTGAACACTGCTTCATGCGCATGGGTACAGTCTTCACCTTTATCCGTCACCACCGCTATGCGGCCTGGCAGACGTCAAAGCAGATCTCTATAGAAGGACTCTCTTCTCACATTTACAGAGTGCACAGGAAATGGATGTCCTGGTAACCCTTCCTCTTCCGGTTTGCTGATCATTACCCTGGACATCATCAAACTAATCTTCATTATCCTCCCATTCCTCTTTTTCATCCCCCTGCACTGAATCATAGGCAATACTGTGAGGAGATCCCACACTCAGAGCAATCTCTCTCTTCTCCTTATGGGGTAATGTACTGTATGCGGCACACTCCGCCAGTTCCCCCTCTGTCTCTGCACATTTACTTCCACTGGCAGTCTCACTTGAGGGTCCTTGACAGGTCTGATGTCGATCTTAAACATTGTCTGTCCTGCTCTCCACTTATCTGAAGTTGTCCCTATTCCTTGTCCCTCGCTTCTTGCTTGCCTCTCATTTAGTTCCTCCTTTGCTTCTCACACTTGCTCTTCTAAATGTCACCTTGCGTCATTCTCTACCTGCAATGCAAGAGAGTTTCTTGTGTCTTCTTTTGTCTGTCTTGTCCTTTTGTCACTGTCTTCATCGTTGCGTATAAACCAGAGATTGGTATATCCTGCTGCTGGCTGTAACAGGAACTGTCCTGCCAGGGTCGATGCTGGAAAGCATTGCAGAGGAGGAGGAGCCGTTGGCGGCACGCGTATTTCATTGTGCTTCATGTTACTACAATTATGATTGCTGTCCTCCTCTTCCTCAAACTTCTTCCACAGTTCGAGAATGCTTAATCTGTTTTTTAACTTTGTTCCCTTATATGTGGCTGCCAAATGTGTGTACATGTGCTGCAATATTTCCTTTGTGTGCATTCCCTTCCTTGGCTATGACCTAAACATTTTACCTGCCGTTTCCTGTACGCATTCTGTGTGCTACTTCACTATTTCCTCCCGATATTGGGGGAGCGATTTGCACGTATGCCAGTGGCATGTCCATAATTCACAATGATATACTCTACTTACCAAATGTATACATCAATGCTGTTCCAGCAGCGTTAATCACCTAATTTACCTTTTCCCCCCTTAATCAAATCACCTTCCCACCTTTTATTATATACCCTAAAAATGCTGTAACCAAAATTCCAATTCAACTCACACCCTTTCATACTTTTTCGCCCTTTCATAATGCATCATCACAAATCTCAACTCTCCTCAACACAAAAATCCTACTCTACCAAAATACAACAATCAATAACTATGCAAAAACACCAATACTATATACCAGGTCTTCTCTTCATATATGGGACCTTGCTACGCTATACAGCTCTTTCCTTCACAATTCTAAATCTACACTATGCTGTCTTTCGTTAATACAATAGGGTTATCCTTTTCTACAATATCACTTAATCATTTCTACTTCTACAACCATGTGGTCTCTTCGGATCACATCAACAGGATATTTTGCTCCCTAGTTCACCCGAAATATATCTTTTCTTATGCCTTAACATTTACACAAACAACCAATCATCCACATGTGCACAGCTTTCGTTCTTCGCACACGGGTATACTCACGTTCTGAGATCCCAGAGGTCCCTCGATGTTGAACCTCTCTTAACTGCCTGCACGTCCCTCCGTCCAGCGCGAAGCCAGTGAGATCGGGCAGGACTATCGTAGAACTTAGTGCCTGCTACCTCCTTGTTTTGAGCACATATTTCCAGTCTAGACGGGTCAAAACCACTGCCAAACAATTGCGGCTAGGAGCCTTCGACCTCCTGAATACATTGGGGATCTCGCTGTACTCGAATTCCCAATCATTCACACCAAACCAAATAAGGGAGCAAACCAAGGTGCACGAAGAAACCAGCTTTATTTGCTACATGCGGCAGGTAGAAGGTCTACAGACGTTCTCAATCACTTCTTGGTAGCTCAGGGATAACATTACTTTGTCATATCCAGACAAAACAATATCACCAATTACTACTATTGGTTGTCAAAATAAAGTCATGTACATTGTCCAATGAAGACACAAAATGTAAATAATCATTATCGTTCAGACCAACCAGAGGCCCACCCATTATGTAAGACGTCATCTCCCAGACTTCATCGGACCATGCTCAAATTGGTTGGCACCACAACATGCTGACATTATAATACGGGTGCTTGTCGCTTAACTGGCCTTGGATGTTACACTTATCCACAACATTCCTATTAACCTTTGGTGAGAAAAGGGAGATTGAAACACTGCGTTGGCCAAAGAACTGTCAAACATGCTCCCATCTCATCGTCCCACGCAGGACCCCAAATTCCAAACAGTTTGCTTAACCTTGGACAGCTCGTCCTGTACTCCCTTTGATACATCCTGCTGCTTGCAGGCGTTAGATCTTATTGGGCCATGACGTGCATAGCCTATTCATAGTAGTGTGAGGTCAGTGTATTAAACCCTTTGCCTTCAATGTATTCAACCTGTTAATGTGTTCATCGGGCATGCGCTCAGCTATTTTCACTATTGGAAGCGTTATGGGTATACCTTGCTCGTGTGTTATTGCCAATGTTACACCTGGCAATTAAACTTATGGATTTCTATTCTGCTAGCAACAAAACCAGTTTCCTTGTTTTATCTAAGCTGGAACCATGGGAAAGGCCTATTTGTGCAATTTCAGCTATCCAACCTTTTTCTCTCAGCCTTGGCACTTTCAGTTGTCTGGGCACCATCATGGACCAACAGAAATCCCTATTAATCTATTTAAACCTCAATGCTGTGTTTCGTTAACCATGCATTGCGCAAAGCCTTGCAAAAACAAAAAAAAAATGGCATTTCTCTTGTTACTTATAATACTGTGTTACATGTGTACCCTACCTAACTGTACATACGACCATTCACTTACTACATTCCCTCTCTATGTATTCAGCAACCTAACCCTCCCTACAATGTGGCAAACTAGCTCCCTATAGTATAACAAAACGAATCCTATCCTATTTGTGTTACATTCTACATGGCTGTGGCATACACAAAATGCCACTTTAGTCCAACTTTCTTATTCTATATGTTCGCTGATGTTTGGAATCAGGCGGGGCAAGGCCTTGCATGTCACTGGTCTTACCTGCACCATCACACAACCATGAGCGATATGAAATTGCATTTGAGAAGCCCATTGTTTTGCAACGTTCAGGTTTCCAAAAGCCTAGGGATTCCATTCACTGGACACGGGATTCCTTGGCTGAAAATCAGGCAAGCTCGATGTATCCCAGCAGCGTAAGGGACGTCAGGTTGAGTACGAGTCCTGGATTCAGTGGTGCGAGTACCTCTGCGGAGCAAGGGGTGCTGGCTGAGAATGCAAGCACGGGGGCTATATACCCTACCCTATGGTTTCTGATTACTGTGAAGCAGAAAAAGGGAGCCCTGGATGGGAATGGTGCACCATTCCTTGACGCTCATTCCGTGACAGAGAAGAAAGCAGTAGGCTTAGCCTGGGGAGACCCCCCCAACCTCCGAAGAGGTAAGGAGTCAGAGGACGGGCATGCCGTTTGTCTCTCTTGCGGAGCAACCAATGCGTGGCATAGCAGGTCCGTCCCAGGTGGCTCCTCTACTTTATTTATTTATTTTTATTTTTGTGTATTGTTTATTTCAAACCTTTCACGTAATACACAACAATATACATTACATATCGTATTAACATACTATAACAATACAAAAAAAGGAAATATTTAATTAACCTTCTCCCAACATGTACCAGAGATTTCTTTCAACTTCAAATATATTTAAAATGTAATAGTTCTGTTTCCTAAAACTTCTTCCAATAATCTAATTATAACAGCAATCAATGGGGCAGAATGTCCAGCCAAGATTCGATACCAAAGAGCATCAGTTATGGCCATATTACATTATTTACGAATCAGGAAATATGTTTCAGTCGTAGACCAACCAATCTCAGGCATTTCAGTAGTAGATATTTTAAGGTTTCCACTTCTTTGTCTGACTCATAGAACCTACAGGCGGTACTTCCCCATTGTCGACCCAATCCTATTCCCATAATTGGTTGGGTTGATATAATATAAATGTAGTCGAAATCATGTATTGCCTTCTTATTTTTGGGCATGTGAACTAGTTCAAATAAGATCTTTCCTTTTGTATGATCTTCCCCATCACACATCCAAAGTGTATTTCTTACATTATGCAGATTACTTACCGAGAAGTCTTTCTTTACATTTAAGTCCTACAAAATATTTTCACATCTCGCCACTCATTTCAATAAGGGTCCCGGTGCCATACTGCTAAAAAAAATCCTTATATAATGAATTTCTGGCCAGGTCTAAAATCGTACAATATCATTTTAAGACTCTCCAAGTCACCGACGCATTTAAAGACTGCTCTCATTACAAGACCCTCCACTTTGTCAAGCATATGTCTATCAACACTTGGGTTAAATTCAAGCCCATAAAAAAGCACAGGGGCTACTTTCTGCTTATAAAAATGTAATGCTGGAATGAATAAAAATCTACAATAATGATTTTTTTATTTTTTTCAGCTTGGCTACGTATGGGGAAATCCGTGCTCTTATATGGTTACTTGTAGTAGTCGTATTGGGTTTGGTTGTTATTAGAAAGCCCAAGTATTTTACTTCTTTTACCACTTGTATTTGGGCTCTGTCAATGGGCCTGTTTGTGTTCCTTTTTATTGTGGCATGTGCAATAAAAACGGTGTTTTATTTGTTTGTTATTAAATTATCCTTTTTGGTATATTCCACTAGCTCCTTTTAAGCAACAATGTAGTCCTATCAGGTGTCTGATCTGATCGAATATCATTATATCATCAGCAAAGGCAATCCATTGGATCATTGTCTTCCCAATGCTAGGTGGAACTTTTTTTAACTATGTTTATTTTTTAAACAGAGCAGAGTGATTACAGTTCAGATAACATTATTGCATGGCATACAGCTTATTAAATTCTCCCATCCCTCCACCCTCCTCCCTCCCTTCCGTCACTCCCACCCTAACTAGAGTTCCAGGAGCTTGACGCTTCCATTCCCATATTGGTTTCTTCCTCTGTCCGGGGGGGGGGGGGGGGAGCTTCCATCCCCCTCCAAGAAATCTCCTGGTGTTCTGGGGCATGTGTGTTAAGGCCGGGAACTTCCTATCATAGTCTGGAAATGGGGCCCAGACCTCCCGGAAGCGATGCAGAATCCCGGTTCTGGCCACAGTTATCTTTTCTGCAATCAGAATGTCCCACATTTTCCCCCACCACAGCGTCATAAGCGGTCCTTCAGTGTATTTCCATGCGTGGGCCACCGCAATTCGCGCTGCCAGTAGGCACCCAAGAGAATAGGTTCGGGTCCAATCGGGTTCACTGTCTGAGTAATGTCTGTAATCGTGGTTAAGCAGTATGACCAGAAAAGTTGAACCTTCGGGCATGACCACCACATGTGAAAGAAGGTGCCTGGTTTTCTGCATAGTCTCCATCAGGCG
The DNA here is from genome assembly GCF_040938575.1 of Ambystoma mexicanum. Classification (NCBI taxonomy): domain Eukaryota; kingdom Metazoa; phylum Chordata; class Amphibia; order Caudata; family Ambystomatidae; genus Ambystoma; species Ambystoma mexicanum. The sequence goes on along the minus strand of NC_090926.1, from coordinate 402,960,876 downwards.
GGGCTCAAAGCTCGGTTCATATGGTGGAACCGCAGGGGCAGGTAGTACCATCGCAGTAAGAGTTTGTACGCGCATTCTCTGTTTGTGATGCAAGAGGACGATGAGTGGGTTTGTGACCATATGTCGACCCAATTTTGGTCTGTTAATGTGTGCCCTAGGTCCACCTCCCACTGGGCCTTGGCGCGGGTCTTGGTGATAAGGAAGTCTCCCAGAAAGCGTTTGTATAGGGCCGAAATACTTTCTTGGGCCGGAGGTTCTTGTAGAGTTAGTTCAAGAGAGGAGGGGGGTGCGCGTTGCGGCTTGCCGGGTTTGCGGGTGGGTGCACCAGTGACGCAGCCGGATATAAGAGAATCTGTCTGATTCCTTAAGCTGAAAAGTTTCTTTACAAAGTTCAAATGTTCAGGTGTGACCTTCTGCAAAATGTTGGCCCAGTGACTCCAGGCCTCCATTGATCCAGTTCCTGAAAGTTATGAGGGTGAGTTCCGGGGCAAAGGAGGGGTTCATGAAGTCCGGGGAAAAGGGGCCCATGCCTCTCGGAATCTTTTTGCGTCGTTGTGCCCAGTCCCATGCGCTTAGAGTGTGTTTTGTGGATCATAGCAGCTCGATCCAGCTCTGTCGAAGTTGAGGTGGTATGTGAAGAAGAAAGCGCAGGGGAAGGGGAAGCCAGGATTGTTCCATTTCTACCCATCTAGTGCGCCCCGAGGTCATCAGCTAGGCCTGGGTGTGGGCTAATTGAGCCGCTATTTGGTAGTTCTGTAGGTCGGGGACTCCCAATCCTCCCAGACGTGCGTTACCCAGCATCGTTTTCAGGGGGATCCTGGCTTTTTTGCCTTTCCAGATAAATTGAGGCAGCTTCTTTTGGAGCCCCTGAAGAGTGGCCGGCTGAATCGTTATGGGTAGGGCGGAGCAGGCATACAAGAATCTGGGTAGAAGATTCATTTTGCTCGCTGTGATGCGCCCCATCAAGGAGATTTCTTGCGATGCCCATCACTAAGTCTTTTTCCAGTTCGGGGAAGAGTGGGGGAAGATTTGCTTGATATACCAACTTGGGGTCTGCCGGGATGTGGACTCCCAGGTAGGGGATCAACTTCTCTTTCCATTGGCCGGGACATGGCGAAGCTAGGGCCTCTCGGTCTCCAGATGACAGGCCAATCCCCAAAGCCACTGATTTATTAAAGTTAATGGAGAAGCCCATGACTTTCCGATAGTTCTCTATTTCTGCAAGGGCGTGGCGTAAAGAGGAGGTGGCTTCCGAGAGGATGAGCTGGACATCGCCTGCGTAGAGAGCTATTTTATGTTGGTAGGGCCACTCGGAGGGCCTTTGATGTTAGGATTGGCTCTGACTCTCTGGGCAAAAGGTTCCATAGCTAGGGTGAAAAGCAACAGGGACAGCGGGCATCCCTGCCTAGTCCTGCAGGTTAGCGGGATCGGGTTGGAAAGAGCACCATTGACTCTAAGAAGAGTCTTCGGAGATTGATAGTTAGCCAAGACCATCTTCTGGAACATGGGCCAAATATGAAAGGCTTCAAGAGTTTGACACATAAAGGCCTAGTCTACCCTATCAAACGCCTTGGTGGCATCCAGGGCTACCAGCACCAGTTTTTGAGAGTTACGGACAGTGAGGTCGACCAGGTCTAGGGCTCTGCGGAAATGGTCTCCCGTGGATCTGTTACTGATAAAGCCTGATTGATCCGGGTGGATAATTTCAGGCAAAATGAGTGAGAGGCGGTTGGCCAGGATTTTGGAATAGATGTTCGCGTCAATGTTTAGCAGGGCAATGGGTCTGTACGAAGCTGGGTCTTTGGGGTCCATTCCCGGTTTGGGTAACAGGACTGTGATGGACTCCGACATGGAGGGAGTGACGGCACCCAAGACCCTGAATGAGTTAAAGAGAGCCACCATGGGGGCCACTAACTATGGCCGGAAGATTTTGTAGAATCTGGTAGAGAACCCATCGGGACCCAGGGCCCGCGATCTGAGGGACTTGATGGCGACTTCAATTTCCAAACTTGTGATAGGGGAGTCCAGGTTTTCACAGGCCACGGCCTTCAGGTGGGATAGAGCCGCCGCCTTCTGTAGGTATTTCCTTTGTTCATTCCAGTCCCTGGGGGGTGCGGCCATCGCCTGAGCCAAGTGATCCGCAGCCAGTTGCTGCTTCTCCCGCTCTGCATATTGAACAGTGCCTGGCAGTCCCGTAGCCCGATAATTGTGTTGTTCCGCTTCAATTTGGCTTGTTTGTTCACTAGTAGTTTGTTTGCTTTGTTGTTTTTAGCATAGTAGAACTGTTTTGTTTTAGCCAGGATATAAGCTGTGTGTTCAGCGTACTGAGCCTCAATTATATCGCGGCCGATATGGATTGCCCGCTGTGTCTTCAGGAACCCGCCCTTGAGCTTATGTGTTCTTTCGGCTTCACGAAGTTCCTCTTCAAGGGACAGGCGGCTTTGTCGCCTGGATCTGTGGTATGCCGCTCCTTGGGCAATCAGTTCCCCCAGACCACTGCCTTCATGGCATCCCAGGTGTTTGCACTGGAGGTATCCTCGTTGCGATTTTGTTTGAAAAAGTTTCGGATAGTAGTGGCGATTGAGTCTCTCAGGGGCATATCATTGAGGATCGGGTCAAATAAAGCCCAGCGGCGCGGCGGGGGTGAAGTCGCTTGGTAGGCTCGAACTTCTAGGGCTACTGGAGCGTGATCAGATAGGGTTCTTGTCTCAATCGATCCTTGACATAAGACAGTAGTTGTGGAGATGTCAGGAGGAGGTCGATTCTAGAAAAGGACCTATGGGCATAGGAGTAGAATGAGAAATCCCTCTCTGTGGGATGAAGTACCCTCCACGAGTCTGCTACCTCTAGGGTTATGAAAAGGCGCAGAAGGCCCAGTGCTGTGTTAAGATGTTTAGTAGAGGGAGGGTGAGATTTGTCGTTCGTGGGATTCGGGACTCTGTTAAAGTCGCCTCTGATCACCTTTAGGCCTTCTGAGAAGGAAGAGAGAGTTGTGCCCAGGGAGTCATAGAAGGCGGTTTGGCCCACATTGGGGGAATATGCGGAGACAAGCGTGTATAATTGGCCTAGTAGAAGACACTTCGTGGCAACATAGCGGCCTTCAGGGCATAGATTGGTGTTTAGGATCTGTGGATTCAGGCCTCTTCTAAACAGAATCGCCGTCCCCCCTTAGTGCCGTCCGAAGCTAAGAACAGCAGCGAGAAGTCTCTAGAACTGAGGCGCCCAAAGGCCCCCGGGAGCAGGTGGGTTTCTTGTAACAAAGCCACTTTGGCGTCCTCATCCAGGAGTCGTTGAATGATCGATTTGCATTTGGCAGGAGAATTCAAACCCTTGACGTTTAGGGAGATAAATCGGAGAGTTCGGGAATCCGGCGTGTTTTAGTGGGGCTAGGTGGGCGGGGGGAGCCAGGGTCAGCTGTCCTTATAAAGGAGCCGTTGCTGGAAATCACTCTGTCTCTGAACTTTTAAACTGAGGCTTCAACAGGATAACCGAAAATTGTTCAAAGGCGGGGGTCCTGGGGGTTCTAGAAACAGAACCCCCCCATGGCCAACTTGGCCAGAGCCATGCTCCCCGCCAACGTGGCAGGGGCTGGCGCCTCGGAAAAGGAGCCATTCCAAGGACTCATAGGTGATCTGTACCTTGGAAACGGGCATGAGCCGTGACGTGCTCGCCAAAGGGTTTGTATCTCGAGAGTGAAGGATCGGCATTTTCAGAGGGAAGGTTGAGTTCAATGGGAAAGGGAGAGGCAGGGTGCCATAGGTGGTTTGCGGTCGGTTATTTCCTCCTTCCATATCTTGGGACTCTGGACCACTGAGTCCTCTTGGGTTTTGGTGGGGAAGCAGGGGCTCTGCCTTCGTTGTCGGCTGCAGAGATGGTTGGGGAGCCTTTAGAGGAGTCAGTGTAGGATCTTCTCAGCGTCCTCCAGATGGCTGATTCCTCAGAGGGAGCCATTGTGGGTAAACTGGTGGGCTGTTGGGAACAGCCATCTATAGCGAATATGGTGGTTCTGGAGATAGAGGGTTAAAGGGCGCAGGGATTTCCTTTTTTGCAGAGTGAGCAGCGAGAGGTCTTGATAGAAAGGATAGCTCATCCTGGAAGCGGCTTATTGCCGAAATGGCTTCCTTCGTCGTGAAGAAGTGCACTCTCGTTACTGCGTCAGCGTAGTGGGGGGAAGAGTCTGATTCCATTCCTCGTCGAGGGCACAGCCTGTGGGTTCGGTCCAGCAGCAACTGGGGTTTGTCTAGTTGAGGGAGAAGGGCCTGGAAAAAATTCCCAACATATTCTGGCAGATCCTTGTCAGGGACGGAGGATGTGATGCCCTAAATTCGGAGGTTGTTACGCTGTGCCCTATTTTCAAGGTCCTCCTGTTTGAACTCGAGAATCTCACATTCATCTTCTAGGGCTTGAATACAGCGTTGGATTTCCCCTAAAGCCACTGTGTGGTCCTGGGAGCGGTCTTTAACTTCCCCAATGCGTTGTTCCACTTCTGTCACCCTTTGGTTGGTGTGCTCAAGCTTTGTGGTGAGTTTGGTCATACATGACCTGAACTCAGACTTAATGTCTGCCATGAAGGCTCGAATGTCCTCTCTAGTTGCAAGGGATTGTCATCTAGCACCTTCTGTGGGGTTAGTTTGAGAGGGGGGGTCCTGTTTCTTGCCCTTGTCGGCCGCTGATAGCATTGTGGTGATGTCTAAGTTCTTATTGGCTTTCGATTGCTTGGCCATGGTGGGCCCTAGTTAATAGGAAGGGGGGTGGAGAAGCTTGCACCCGACTTGCAGGGTCGGATGGGTGGGTACCCTTGGGCTTGCCTTCAGTTGTTCCCAGAGTTGTCAGGAGTCGGGTAAGCGTATCAGAGCAGGTAGCCCAAAATCAGGTAACAGTCAGACGAAGAAGGGGCACCCATCGCCCACCCACCTGGGTGCCCCAGTAGCCCTGGGGTCACACCATTAACTCACAGCGGTAATCAAAGGCACGGGAAGAGGGATGTTGTGTGGGCCGGAGCGGCCCAGGAAGTGGGAAAGAGCAAGCCCCGTCACCGTGAGGTTGTACAGGCTGCCGGGCAGGGGGGGGAGGGGAGTCCAGATTCAGGGTGTTGAGGTGGTCGGAAGATAAGGGTTGTCTTCCAGGTCTGAGAGCCAGGCAATGAGGGGAGCTGTCTCAGTAGAAGCAGTCGTCTTCACTGAGGTTGTAGACTTTCTTGGGGGGCACCGGAGGCGTGCCGTTGGGAAGGCAGGGGTGCCCCAAGAATCAGCAGGGGGCTCCAGGTAGCCCTGGGGGTAAATGGATCACCGGGGCCAGGCTGTAGGAAGGGTGTATAACCTGAACATGCCCAGTGTTAGCACAACTGACTGGAAGAGGGCTGCCCTCCAGGCAGTTTCTCTGTTGGCGTCACTCCCCAGTAGCCGGGCAGGGTGGGGGTCATCCCACCAAAGGCAGCGGGCGTCGCTGCAGTTATGGCCTTCTTGAGGCGATATTGGGGGGGGGCAGCTAGGTGGGCAGGGGCGCCCCAGGAATTAGTAGGAGGGTACCAGGTAGCCTTGGGGATGAGGGAACCATCTGCATAGGGTGTAACCCACCAGGGTCAGGTCGAAGTTGTGCCACTTGTATGTGCACCGTGTTACTGTAAGTAGCTGGGGGAGGAGGTGGCTTTCAGGCAGGCTCCCTGATGGAAGCAGTTCCCAGTAGCTGCGTGCCAGTAGAGTTGGGAGCGTTAGAGCCGCCACATGGCTCACGGGCCCCAGCCCTTTCACCAACTGGAGACAGGAGGAGCTTTAGGCTCAATGGAAGGAGTGGGGGGGGGGGTAAGGGTGCACTCACCGTGGCGGCGGGGTCCTCGGAAGTCCCAGACCGCACCACCCCTCAGGGTGCAGCTGCTGTACTCGTTCCGCCGGGGCTGGGGCGTTCGCCTCAAGATGAGCAGGCAGGATCGGGGATGGGCCACCCGAGGCAGGGACCTCTGCTGAAATCGCCCTCGGGGTTGCAGGGCCTCAGGAGAGCGTGCCGGCGCTCGTCACACAGACACTGCTGGCGAGTGAAGAGCTCTGATGGTGGATGGCTCCACCGGGGAGCTCATGCGCTGGGAGCTCTGGTTAGAGCGCACCCCCGGCCGCCATCTTGGATTCTCCACGCCTGAAAGACAGGACTTGGGAGGCGATATTCAGGGTCCTCTAGGACCGAGACGCCCTCATTTTCCTGCGACGGGGTCCTCAAACCTTCCCTTATTGTTACATGAAAGGAGCGTTCGTGTACCAGTGCCGAGACACTTTAAATTTTGCATGTTCAAGGGGGCACTGTTGCGTGCAACGAACATGGCTGCCTGAGAGGAGAGCACCGGCTCGAACATAAATTCTGCTCCTAATAAATAAATCCTTTCAGCGCCGCTCCAAACGCTAAAAAAAGGAAGATTCATGAGGCGGAGGATCTCCTGAACAAGCCCCTGAAGAATCGAGCAAATACGTGCAGGAAAAGCCACAATTTCTAACTGGAAGCATTTTGGCGGGAGGAGGGGTTGACGCGGCCGCCCACCAGCTCCACAGAACATCTACTGTGTGCCTGAGGTGCGTTGGGAAGAGCGGGCCGCAGTGGGGGAGGGGTGCAGCGGTAACTCTCATACTGCATCGCCCGAGAAGCGAAGAGCAGTGCGGCCGTCCCCAGCCTGGGACGGTGAAAGGCCGCCGGTGGAGAACGCAGACAACCGAAGTTGGTTAAACACAAGGGGAGGAAGGCGGAAGGCCAGCAGAGCAGCCGAAGGAGCATTATACAGCTCTCGCAGCCGTGCTGCGCGTGGCGCCGCAGCCGGTGGACTGGCCCCTCCCCCCCCCCGCGTTAGTGCACTGAGGGCACGGAGGAGCAACGTGGAGAAACGCAGGGGGGTCGGGGGGGTGGAGAGGCCCCATCCCCCCCCCCGCGAGGACAAACACCAGTGCCACAGCAAAACCCACAGAGTGAGACCACAGGGAAGCTCTGTAACATATCCCATAAACTGCTTTCGGTACAGGAATTGAATGCTTGCAGTGCCCTGTACGCACAAAACGCGGTGGGGATCATTGAGGGTGCCCCAGAGTAGTTGCTTTGGTCTGGAGCTGGCACGACAGAGGGCGTAAGGGGCTGAATCCCCCCCAGCACTTGGTGGTGCTCGCTGATCAAGATAACAATACACCCTGACGTAGTGTGGCTACCGGTGCACTACAAACAACCCGGAATAAAAGAGCAGAGCTAGGCGGCTCCCACCGAGCTGAACCCCATCAATCCCGGAGGGGTGCAGAGGGGCACCCCACTGAGAACCACGTGGAGGCATTTGTTTGATCAAACTTTCGGGGTCCACCCAGTAAAGATCCTGGCTCCATAAAAAGCACGAATAAATACAAAGACACCCTGAGAAAGGAGGGTGTGAAGAAGGTCAAAAGCTTCCACACTATCCGCCCTTTTTCTCTTCCTTGAACAATTACAAGGCTGTCTATAATACGCGGGAGAACACAGTCCACTCCAAGGCCGTACACCACAACACATGGGACGCACCGAGAGGAAAGGCAAAGGAGGGAAAAAGACCGGCCCGATGGACTCCTTCGCCAGCCCCCCAGGGAGGCCGATGGGGTGCCACAGGAACCCGACAAACATGGGGAAGATCCCTTAGACCGCCTACCAACACTGGTCCAAGATGGATTCATGGCAGTAAATGTCAAACTGGATGACATAGTCGCAACAATTGGATCCCTGAAAGCACGAGTGGAGAAGGACAGCATGCGTATCACAGAAGCGGAGAGCAGGATAAGTACAAATGAAGACACAATTTCACAGCATGGCGGCGACATAGCCCACCTCCAGACAGAGCTACGAAAAACTCAAAATAAGTGCGAAGATTTAGAATCAAGATCTCGAAGGAATAACATCCGGATTGTTGGAATAGCAGAAACCTTTGGCAAGGGCGACATGAAGAGACAAGTGGAAAACTGAAAGATATCCTGGGAGCAGAATCTTTCTCCGAACATTTCCTCGTGGAGAGGGCCCACCGCACTGTGGCACCCCTACCAAAACCCGGGGCATGTCCCCGCACTATAATAGCACGTCTCCTTAATTACAGAGACAGGGATGCGATACTCGGACTGTCCAGAGAGAAAGGCACTCTACATTTTGAACACAACAGAATCCACATATACCCAGATTTCTCCGCTGGTATACAGGCACAGAGGCGATCCTACGAACTGGTGAAAAAAACAACTGCGGATATGCAACCTACCATATGCCCTCATCTTCCCAGCGAAAATGAGAATCCAACAGAAGCCATGTCATACGTGGAGGCCTCTATCCCGCTATCTCCCAGAGTCCGGGTAATCGATCAGAACGCCAGACCACAACCCGGAGATGAGATACGAGACCCAGCTGACTGACCAGAGCAAACCATCTGCCCCCGTCACAGGAAAAAAAGGAATACTTGCAGAAAGTGGCCTGAACACAAGCTATGGCAGGTTCGAGCCGTGAGCCCCTATCTGGGTAAGCGAGAACCCCCAGGCGCTGATGCCGACGAGTTTGCTGTTGTTGTGGTTTGATAGGGTTATCATTCCTCTAGTTGGGGGAGGGATGTGGGTGAGGGGAGGGGGAATTGGGAGTTATGTTAAAAAGGACTTGACGACCACAGAAGATGCCACACATACTATTGTATTGGGTCACAGGGCTTGCAAATGTGACTATATGCCCACCCCGTTGGGCCGGCCTTGCCTATTTCCACTCTGTACTCCGGTAACCAACCAACACCCCCAGACAAATGGCTGATAGTAGCTTAGCATTCATGAGTTGGAACATAAGAGGTCTAGGTAACCACAAATAAATGAGGCAGATACAATTATAAGCGGAACGGCACAACATTAAAGTCTTATGCCTACAAGAGACCTATTACCAATTACTCAACCCAAAATCAAGTTGTCCTAACTCTGATACACAAAAGCCTTAAGTTTTCATGTAGCCACTCACTGATAGACCCGCAGGGGAGGTGTGTGCTAATCCATGGCAAACTACAAAATCAGGAGGTAGTCATCTTAAACATCTACGGCCCAAACATTGATGACCCCGATTTCTACTTGCACCTAACCTCAGTGATAGAGAGTTAGCCCCTGGTCCCGATCATATGGGGAGGGGACTTCAATACAATATTTGACGTCAACGTAGACAGGTCAGGCTCCAGGCCCCGTCAACTATCCAGGGCTGCCTATGCAATCTTCACCACGCTTCCTCGCTTGGCAGTCGTAGACACCTGGCGACTTATGTACCCTGACTCCCGTGCATACTCCTACTATTCCACAGTACATGATTCGCATTCCAGGATAGATAGGTGGCTTGTATCAGACATATTGGTCAGGTGCCTATCCCACCAGAAGATCCTTCCAAGAACCCTGTCTGATCACTCACTGGTGATTATCTCATTAAACTGGGGCCAAGACTATAATAAAACAAGACAGTGGAGAATGAGACGCCATACCCTACTCGACCAAGCCTTCGCATCTGAACTCGAGTCCTCCATCGAGAAGTTCTTTGAAATTAATTCTGGCTCGGTCGCATCACGGACCACCCTCTGGGAATCATTTAAAGCATACATCAGGGGCGTTGCCATCTCCAAAGGGTGTGGTATCCTGAAGGAACTCTGCGCAGAAATCGCTAGCAGTGATACAACCCTATCTACCCTTGAGGCTCAATATGCCCTTGATCAGACCCCTGAAACGTTGGCAAGTCTGGGAACGGAGCTAGAAACATACCGCACGTTAGCAGAACGAGAGGTCAAATTCTTAGACAGCCCACATTCGGTTAGGAGATGTGGCGAGGGGGAACGGCCGAGTCGACTGCTTGCCAGGTTGATTCACCAAGAATTCGGAGCCCCCAACATACCAGCGATAGAGAGACTGGACGGAACACTAGCCACGTCCCCTCAGGATATCAACTCTGAATTCCTATAATTCTACACCACCTTATATTCTAAAGTTGATGGCCCCCAGATATCTGAAATCGACTCCTATTTAGAAAGCCTCCCACTCTCGGTCCTTTCCGCTGACGCTAGCATCTCCCTTGAAAGCCTGTTCACGCCAGAAAAGCTCACTGAAGCTATTGAGTCATTGGCATCAGGTAAGGCCCCTGGCCCAGATGGTCTCCCCATCGACCTGTATAAATGATTTAAAACGCTCCTAGTCCCACACCTGTTGGCCTTATGGGGGAGGCTTGTGAGGAGGTCATTCTCCCACCCTCGCTCAGAGAGGCGATGAAAACGGTCCTTCTAAAGCCGGGCAAAAACCCCACCCAATGCGGCTCATACCGCCCCCTTTCACTAATCAACAGTGATGTCAAAATATTTGCCAAAGTACTAGCTCTCCGACTGGCCTCGTTTATGCCCCACATCATCCATCCTGATCAGGCGGGGTTTGTCCCAGGCAGATCCACTTCTCTGAACCTGAGAAGACTCTTTAAAGTGATCAGCAGGATTGGTCCGGAGGTACAGGCGGTGGCGGCCACCCTAGATATGCCGAAGGCATTTGACTTGGTGTCTTGGGAATACCTCTGGCGACTCCTTGAGAAATGCAACTTTGGCCCCAACTTTCGCATGTGGGTGTGGCTGCTTTATACTGACCCTTCAGCCAAGGTCCGCACAGAAGATAGATGTTCCTCCCCCTTTCCGATAGCCAGGGGTACACGGCAGGGCTGCCCGTTCTCCCCGTTGATATTCGCCATAGCCATGGAACCCTTCGCCGACATGATGCGCCAATCGCACTCACATAGAGGCCTGCGTACTGCAAGTCAAACGGATATTGTTTCCCTGTATGCTGACGATGCCCTCCTTTATATCCTCTGCCGGAGGCCAACCTTGCCCCCATCTTGGAGGACATGGTCCGTTTCAGATACATGTCTCGACTAAGAGTGAATTGCTCTAAATCCGTCCTATTCCCACTCACAGACTCCACACTACCCCCCTCCGACCTATGTGGGTTCACGTGGTCCCAATCCAACATTACTTACTTGGGGGTGGCAGTCTCCCGGCACACAGCGAAGCTGCGCAAAGACAACTATCGAAATTACCTCCCACACCTAGCTACTAAAGTCCTTTGACTAAAACAGAGTTGGAATAGACTTATTATTTCCTTGGCGGGTAGGATAGGCATACTTAAAATGGTGGTACTGCCCCAACTATTTTACCGATTCACAAATCTTCCCCTATGGCCAGGTGATGAGTTCTTCCGGTCTACTGCGCTGCATAACCAATACCTTCCTATGACACTCCGGTGCGGTCTGTCTTAAGTTGACAACACTAACCACCCCTAAGGAACAGGGTGGATTCAGCGCTCCTGATTTTGTCAGATATTGGCTGGTGGCCCAGGCACAATTCGCCTCTTTCTGGTTTAACACCACTGACCCCCCTCCTCATGCCCGTCTAGAGAAACAAACGGTCAGTGACCGGGAACTTGGGTCCCTTATTCTTAAACCTGCTCCGGCTGACCCAGATTCGGCTGATCCGGTTACTAGCACATCCTTAGCTCTCACTAAGATCTGGAAGCTAGTTGAAACACCACACTCCTTCCACGGGGACCTCCCGCTCTGGAACTTCTTCCCCAATGTACTAAATATCCCACAATCCATGGTGTCCTGTTTGGCCGACGCAGGCTTCTTAGCACTCCGGGATATCTATAAACAGGGCAACTTCCTCGAATGGGCAGATCTCCCGATTCCCCTCAAGCGAAAGCCTTCAGCATGGCTGCAATACTCTTCCCTCCGGAACAATCTCAAGGCCAGGTACCCCAACTTCCCTGCAATACCATCAGACGAGCCCATAATTGAAGAGTTGGGCTCATTTGACTCCTTTAGGGGTAAGGTATCAAGGCTCTATACCCTACTGCAAACCAAGGCTACCCCCTCTTTCAGTAAACTAAGACATAGGTGGGAGGACGACCTTGGAGTCGAGATCACCGATGAACGCTGGTCCCAGATGTGTGCTCGCACTCACAACGTATCATACAACTCCCGGTTCAAATTAATACAATTTAAAGTGTTGCACAGATACCATCACACCCCAGGCAGACTACACCATATGTATAACAAGCTTCCTTCCAGATGTCCTAGATGCGGTGCAGATCATGCCCTTTACATCCATATGATCTGGAGCTGCCCGCGGCTCACGTAATATTGGACCGAGATATGTACCACATTGTCCACTGTTAGGGATAATTCTCTGTAAAGACTAATTTCCCAAACCTAGTGAGTCCCCCAGCAGCTTTGCTGGATTTTTGGGGTTTAATTTTTTCTCCTGCTAAGAGTGAGACTCTTTTTCTCCCACTCTTGATTTGAGAATGTCCTTTGACTTTGTAATGTGTTTTATGAGCTATGGGGTCTTTTACTCCATAGGGCTTCATGTGTTTTTGGTAAGTGTGTTAGACAGCACCCTCAGTGCAGTAACACAGGGGTGTCATAGTGATCCCCAAACATAGACTCCATACCCTGGGACTGAATACTGTCTCCCAGGGCATGTAAAGTCACCATTGGCTTTACTAGTCTTAAATTGTGAACAGAACCAGTACAAATCCATCATATTGTGGAAGTACTGGTAGGGGTAATTAGATTGCCCCTGGGTCTGTTTTCCAAGGGGGCACTGTCCCGTCCCCCCTTGTCGAGTTTCTGGCTGTGGCAGTGGTTACCACGCGAAATATTCCACCGGAATATTTCCTATGGGATTTTCCCATTCATTTTAAACGCACCACTTTTTTGGTGCAATGTTAAAGATACTGCCGGGTTATTTATTTAATATTTATTCCCCGGTTGGGTCTTTTTGCCAGGACTCGGTTTTGAAATGGCGTTTGTGTTCGCCTCTGTCACTCCAACCCAAGTCGAGCCCTTTGTTCCACTTTCGGCGGGCTTCTACACAAAGCCTCCAAAAGTGGTGCCACTCTGTCTGGGTCTACAGGATGTGTGGGGGCGGGGGGAATAGGCACCCTGGACTGAGTTGCCTTGGCAACTCAAGTCGCACACTTGTGTGATTGGCCCAGTGGCGAGCCGCCCTGCTCACCACTTAGCATGTTTGACAGCTAGGCTGATGAATGGGGGTTTTCTGCATAAAAGCAGGGCTTTGGGGACTGGAACTTCAGAAGTCGCCACAGGACCTAAAGAATCCGAAGAGGGGAGAAGCTGAGCCATCTACAATGACAACACCACCGGTGGAGCCCTGCTGTACGAAACTCACCACTTTCCAGACGCAAGAGAAGATCTTCTTCCAGGAGAGTCTTCTTCCCTTTGAGCTGGTGGGACCAACCAGTTCACCTTTTTCGCCTTCCTGGATCGTCTTGTGGTCGAATCGCCCGTGCCACGCACCCCGGCGGCCGGAGAGCCACGCTTCACCACTACCACGAATAAAAAGGGTAGTACCTTTTAACCAGGAAAATCTGCCGCTGGTTTCTTCCCTAGCAGTGCAACGACCTCCAGCTTTCCTCCACGTCGAGATCTTCTCTTCCCCTGGACGAAGCACTGACTTGCACCCGCTGCCAGGAACAACTGCCCCCGCTGGAGCTTTCTCACCATTTCAGGCACTGTGTCCCGCCAGGTCTTCCTTGCAATAGACCGTCCAAGGTGTCCCGTAAATCCTTGACTCTCTATCCTGGGATGACCTCGGACATGTTAACATTACCTTTCTAACTTGATCCAACCTCTTTTTGACTTTCCTGCAAAGACTTTTAGTGCATTTCCACTGTGTGATCTTGGGCACATTCCGCTTTGCTCTCTCCAAGAGTGGGCCTGGCCTATGAATCTTTTGCTCTACAGTAGAACCTGCCTTCCTTGACTTGCTGTGGTTCTTTAAAAATGTTGGTACTGTGCGTTTTTCCTATTTCTGCCTTTTCTCTCCCTTTTTAAATAATTATTGGAGTGCCATCTATGGTTACGCGCTCACCTCTGTTTTGCTAAATAAGTGGTGTATTAACCTAGACTTGTCGAATAATTAATTAGGGAGGTGTGTTTTTAAATAAATAATTATATACTTTCATACCAAAGCTCTGGTCAGTGTTTGCTTGTACTACTGTATTTTTAGCCCTATTGTGTATACTCTATATACTGCCTAACTCTTCTTGAGAGAAGTCTGACTGCTCAGCCACAGCTACCAGGTAAATCTGGGTGGTACAGACTGCTACCAATTGGGTTTACTGCTAACACCTGTGGTCTTAAACTTTTTGCAGTGGTCCCTAGGGGAACTGCACAGGTTTCTGCCTGACATCCACCATACCGGATTATACCATAAATCCATCCCAATGCGATGCCTCTTCCACAACCTACCCCGACTGGGTCGGGACACCAAAAAGCTGGCAGGACTCTGCATGTTACTTGCCGTACGCTGCATCTTGATGAGCTGTCATGATTCCTGCCCCTCATGTCCCCAGCCCTCCAAGATGTCAGACTGGAGCCAGGCCACGATCACCTACATGGCCCTCAAGGGCCTCTCCATCCCTCCAAAGACCCACTTGGAGTCAGACTTGGCGCTTGTGGCACCAGACTCACTCACTCCCATAGGATAACATTGGGGATTGGACTTTTAGTGCATTGATGGGGACAAGATGGATGCCCCCACATATTTCGGTTCCCAGAACTGCATGTGCATTCTAGTCTTTTGGGTGTGGTTCAGCCCAGAGACACCTGGGATACCTAGAGACTATTTAAGCCACGCCCAGGCTGAGAAACATGCTTTGTGTTTTCTGCACCTGCAGCGTGACACTCACCGTGTTCGGATCGGTCTCCAGTAGGCCTGCATCTTTCTTCTGCGCTCAGCTCCTGCAAGAACAAGAACACTGTTAGGAACAGCATTACCTTGCAGCGCTTCTGCCCACCATTCATCGCTCCTTCTGTTTTGCGAGGCATCTTCGGCGGTGTTATTCCCATCCTGGCACGCCGCTACCTAAGGAAAAGGGAAAATGACAGAAAAAAGGCATTAGTAAGCATTCAGCAAATCTTTGCTTATTTTTTAAAGACTGGACGAGCTTCAAACGCTTACCTGAATCCCAGCCGCTCTGGGGGAACTCTGTCTCCGGAACTTCTCATCCATCTGCAAGAGGGAAAAGACACTCCAGGTTAGCGTGGAAACATCTAGAGGCGCTGCATACCGTGCTTACTCACCACATTTCTTCTTCATAACCGGCATCCACGCTGAAAACGTCAAGGCACCTAAAAGACACAGAAAAAGAACTCAGTTCAATACAAATACGAAAGGGTCGCATCGCGCTCTCACTCATCTTCAGCGCTACTCATCTGAGCAGCACGTCGCCATCCCCGGATGCCACCCATCATCTAAGGAAGGAAAGGAACGAAGTTAGAGAACTGTTCAAAAGACTCATTATACTTAGCTGTCGGACTCTTGCCAGTGAAGTAACTAGGCAGCAACGAGCCTGCATCCATTAACGCGCCCCTGCGCTGAAAGCAGGATGGAGAGCACACTTTCCAAGAAAACAAGGTGAGCTGTGGATCAAAGGGAGGGGTTGGACCCCGGGGAAGAAGGGGTTTAAGCACACAGAGACAATAGGGAGTTAAACTCTACCAATCCTGTGTTTCAGGCCCAGTCTGCAGTCGAGTAGACTCCAGGGAAGGGTTTGAGGTCATAAGAGGTCAGAACAGGCCCAGTGACGTCCCCGTGGATACCAGGTGAGCGTTACATGAACTGGCTCGAACCCGGAGCACCCACGTATGCGCAATGGCTCAGGACGGTCACATGGGCACACAACACCGAGGAGGCCTGGGGAGCAATGCAACACCCGCACTCAAGGCAGAGAGACATTTGGCGAAGGTTTCGCAACTATATGTCCGCCACTACCTCAAACTCGAACACTGAATCCTCTATTCATGCCATCTCTCCACGCAACTGTCATCCCTTGACTAGTGAACCTTAGGCTTCACACCCATATAATTACCTAGTTCCCGGACCACCTCGATAAACCCGAAAACCAGTACTTTACTATGTAACATGTAATTTTGTAATGATATGTCCTGTTGTTATGCTGTGTGCATCACTGTTGTGTTTGTCGTCAAGTCAAAATAAAAAAAGAAAAAAAGAAAATTGCATGTTCGGCGCGCCCAGCACGGAGGCTCTCAGAGGAGCTGCCGCATCGTCGGCGCTCCAAGCCACGCCCCCTAGGTGAAACATTTCTATCACCTGTTAAAGCTTCCCCAGATCTGGTAGGTATAGATTGAACAGACTGGCGGCCAGCATGCATCCCTGGCGCAAACATCTCCCAGTTAGGCTTTTATCTGTTAGGTCCCCCTTAGATTTTACCCGTATTTATCTCCGAGTGTCGCATTTTTTGTCGTTTTCATAAGGCTCTTGGCAAATGTTTTGCAAAGGATATGGCGATTTATATGGTGTCATATTCCCCTGTATACGCTTCTCTACTTTAGATAAATTAAATAGGATTGGGGGAAAGCTGTTGAGCTGCGCAATGGAGTCAGCCCATAGTGATTGCATTCCTGCTGAGCATGGGGAAATACCCAGAGGAAAGATACCATCTGGAGGTGCAGTTCTCTCCCTGCAGATCTTGTGAGAGACTTAGGAAGTGCAAAAGGCATGAGAAGAACTCTGACGAGAGATTATTGGAGATCTTCATGGTGGACACGAAGGAGGAAGGCATTAGGAAGAGATACAAACACGGTCATGCTTCTCCTTCCTAATCCTCATTGTCTTCATCCTCTAGATCCTAGTCTTCAGATGAGTCCTTCACCTTAGAGGATGAACAAAAAGGCAAATATCTTGATAAAGAAGCAGTGGCATCCGTACGGATTAAAGTGGGCCAGTACATGGGGTTTCCTGACACAGATCCCACTTCTACAGATAGAGCACTCCACAAATGCCCCCAAAAATTCAAAAATAGCCTAAAGGTTGGTCTTCCTCTGCTTACGTTAAAGGAGACATTTTAAAGGAATTGAGTTAATCAGATAAGACCTCGGTTGCCAGGTTTCTGGACAAAATTGTATCCACTGAAAGGAGAATAAACATCTATGCCCCAGAATATACCAGCAGATACAATTCTCCCTAGTCTGATAGGGAGATCCTCTAAGGCACCTGAGGAAGCCAGTAAGGATCCTACAGACATCAAGGCAGGTGGAGTGGAGAAAGCCTATGTTGGAGCTCATTTAGCCTCGGAGCAGCCACATACTCAGTGTACATAGCAGAGAGAATTGGGGGCAGAGTGGACCTTAGCCAGGGCAATTGCAAAAGGTATAGATCTAATACCTGTTCTACAAACAGTGAAGATGAAGGAAGAATTTATTTTGTATCTGGCGTATGATGGAGTAAAAGATTCTGCCATGGCTATGGGATTCACAGTGGGAGGGTGTAGACACCTCAACATTAAAGACTGGCCGCCAGATACTCATCAGAAAACCATTGCCATGAAGATACCCTTTGATAGACAATTCTCTTGAGGACAAAGTCCACTGTGTTTACAAGACTGACAAGCACACAGGGAAGCTTATGAGGAAGACGGAGCTGGAATTCAGGAAGTCCTTCTATGCCAAGAGACCAGCCAGGTCGCAGGATTTGGAGCAAGGTTTCTGCAGGCACAGAGGTTATGGGCAGAAGTGACAGGTACAGCCCCCTTCTTCCCTGGCCAACAAGCAACGATCCTGATGCCAAATCGTTAGGCAGACGCCTGAAGTGGTTCTGGGACAGATGAGACTAATTATCTGGAGACACCCGAGCCAACAGACTGGTTTGTTGGGGCTACAGAACCAAATTCTTGAAGCCCCATCCCTTAGGAACCATCCAGGCCCTGGTACCTCATGGCCAGGCCATGAAGGAGCCAATGCTTCAAGCCATACAGGACTTAAATCAAGAGGGTATGATATGAGTACCATCCAATCAGAAAGGGAGGGGGGGTTTACTCAACCATATTCCTGGTTCCCAAGCCATATGGGAAAATCAGGCCGATTATCGATTTGAAGGGACTGAAACACAGGGTGGTGTTGCAATGCTTCAAGATGGAGTGCCCGCAGTGCATAATTCCTCTAATTCAGGAAGGGGATTTCCCAGTCTCATCGTATTTTCAAGATGCTTACTTTCATGTTCCCATATGGAAGAGGCATCAACAATTCATGAGGTTTGCAGGGGGTCACAATCATTATCAGGTCAGAGCCATCCATTTTGGACTCAAATTGGCACCTAGGGCTTTCACAAAAGCCATTGGTCCAGTAGTGGCACCTTTCCATCTCCAAGGGATCCAGGTCGTTCCATATCTGGACGAGTTGCTTATCATGACCATAACCATGGATCTCCTGGCAGGGCAAGTCATGTACAATCTACATGCAAACAATTAGAAGACAGGGCTTCCTGTGTCTTTTTAATTCCCTGGGCACATCTGCATTTGAGACCACTCCTAGTTTATCTACACAGGTTTTGGGGAGCAGAATTCCTGAACTTTGATGACTGGTTCCCAGTGGCAACTGCCCTGCTCTTCACCCAAGGTGCATTCACACTCCTAACCTGAGGACCATCATTCCTTCTGACCCATGGCCCAGCACACTACTCACTCAAGGCCGCCCCCATTCCTCACAGAGGTATTTTCCTGCTTCTCATTGGGATCTGAATTGGGAACTATTTAAAATACTAGTTTAATGCAACCCTTTCATTGAAAAACATTTCACTACAATCGTGTTGCATCTTGGCATCTAAAAACTTTATACAGTGCCTTTCCCCACCATAGTGGATTTACCGCACATGGCCCTGTCCGAAAGGTGGCATATTGTGACCCTGCCAAGATGTCGCCAGACCTTAGTCTCTAGAAAGAAAGGGGAGGCTTGTGGAGTAAGCCATAGGAAAGAACTAGAGAATAGAATGACCAAAGTCAGAGAGGAAAAACAATTGGGGTGAGTTGGAGGGGATATGGTTGTCAAAGTAGAGATGCACATGTCTCAAATGTGATAAATTATTTGTAAGCTTGAATGTGGGATTTAGGAGAGTACAGCTCAGTTTAGAGTTTTATTGTGATGTCAATATCTAGAACTGATGAAGCATGGTACAACATGTAGTTAGATCGTAAGTGGGTGCATGATGGACTTCAGAGATACCCAAAAGGGCCCTAGTAGTGTGATGAAATGTGGTGTGATGGGAAGGGTATCCCCCACATCACTGCAACTAAGTTATCAGATTCGCCCAAGTGACATTTTACCATGGTAGGTTTGGGGTGTGTAGAGAGACAGGGTTGGTCAAATAGATGGGGAGCATGGGGGTGGGGACTAAAGGTGGGCAATAGCAGATTGGCATTGGCATAAAAACACAGCAGTAAAATGTCTCCAACTGTGAGATGTCACAGATCTGATGGGTAGTTGGTTTGTGGTTGGATATGCAGATGGAAGTCTGGATTGTGTACTAAAATGAGGATCTTCATCCAGCCTTCTGACTGGCTTTACTTATCAATACAATGTGACATGGATGTGATCTTGTAGAATAGCATATTTGGCTTTGCTTGGTAAAATCCCTCTGCTGTCCCTGCCCCTAAAGAAATGTGACCCTCATTACTACAATTTTGCAACAATGACACCCATTAACGGCCCTCCACAGCAGCCTACATGTGCTCTAGAGAACCAGCACATATTTTGATGTGTGGTGCACCATGGGCCCATCCACCATTTCCCAGCGACATCCACAAAAGTGTCACTGTTAAACATGGAGATAAGGGATCAACTGAGGGTTCAATATATATTTTGTAAAGAAATGTTCTGCTCTGCTCATTCTTGTAATGCCGCACAAACAGCACATGCCAGCGCCACCAGGGACTGTAATGCATCCAGCATAGGCCACCCCTGAGCCATTAACTAACTCGTGCTCATCTGCACAAAAATGTGTGTGCCCCATGTGACCTCATAGAAATTCTGTGAACCTTCCTGTGGGCAAGCAATTCACATATCTTAGTGCAGCAAAGCATCACAAAGCCCACGTCAGGTGCCGTATCAGGCACTAGTCACCTAGTAATGTCAGGCCTTCCACAGTTTGTTGCCCTGCAACGGGGCACCACAGCAGCAACATTCTTTATCCCTGACCCTGTTGCCCAGCAATGCTATTTGAAGCTGTGGCTCGCCACAGCACTTTACAGTGGACAGTGGAGCAAGTCAAGTAACGAGCTCTGTCCTACAATATTGCACACCGAGTATTCAACATCACACCTCTCAGCTTTAAGACATCGCCAATTTACTATTATAATATGCATTCCAAGTTAAAAATGTGCAGATATTGCACCTAGAACAACTAGTCACCACACATGCTACGCTACCAGTCGGAGCAGGAAATGGAGACAAAGCAAGGTGCAATGCGTTTACGCCCTGACTTCCTGCTCCAGTCCATTGTTATGTGCACACAAAGTAGAGAAGAGGCACGGCGGGCAGTTTACACCTCTGCCATACTTTCCTCCTTCGTCTTATGTGTACACTTCATTTTACGCTTGCGTGAGATTTTCATGCAAGCGTAAAATGAATGGATTCTTTTGAAATCAGCCTCATTTCAGCACATGCTAAAGAGTAGGTGGATTCCAGATTAATCCATTAGTAAACTGTGTCTACAAAGTGTAATTTGTAGTCAGTGTTACATTTTTAACAAGACAGAGTAAAACTGAAGAGAAAAGGTCAATTTTGCCTGATTTTACTCTAGAGTTTGCCCTACCTTGAAAATGTTTAAAATTGCTTGCAGGGGACACATCATACCAGATGTATCTTTTTCAGAAGCCGTCGTGACCGAGTCGCCTGTTATCACCACTAGAGGGAGCTGTTGCTTTACGCATACAACAATTAGACTCTCCAGGCAAATAAAATATGTATTTCAACAACGATAGCATACAATTAGCTACATAAAAGGCCCAAGACAGGGATACCACTTTAACAGCATACTTCAAGTTGCATACAGTAAGAAAATATATACATTTAAAAAAAACATATTAACAGAAATTAATTTGATTAAGCACTATTTCTCTAACAAAATACATTACTTTTTTTTCTTTTCAAAGTACTTATGTATTGTAGTTATTCATTGTAATATTTCTTGGTATGTACTAATATATCAATAATATTCTTCATGTATGTTTTAAACTTTATTTGACTTCAATTTACTTTATTTTATGATCCCGTGTCTACCTTGAATCATGCTGCACGTGAATTGTATCACTTTGACATCCCTCAAGGTTATATATTTGAGTACAAAACCCTAAAGTGAAATCCAAGACAATGAGGAGCAGATACAACAATGTACTATGTTGAACTTTCAACGGATTCTGTGAGATTATGTTTGAGGTTACTACTCCTCCACGTAAAAGGCACAAGATCCTTTACAAAAATATGGTTTTTCTATTAACATACATTATGTTAACATACACCACATAATATATTTACACTCTGAAAAGTCTTTCTTTACACAAATTAGCCCGTGTACACAGATTTTCCACTAGTCAACACATAATTGCCAACGCTGGCAGTGCCCTTCATGCAATTAGCATTTATTATTAAATTCCACCCTAACAGTGTTCTTCGATTTTAGCAGTGCTTACATACCATACATTAGGCACGTGTCATAGCCTCTCAGTTGTCAATATTAAATCACTCCATAACAAGCATTTCAAACAGTAGATGCCATCCTCCATAACCCTGCCAATAGGACAGGAAAGCCCCAGCAAGCAAGGTGCAACTCCTGGACCCGCCACCTAAATTTCTTCCCATTTCAGTAAACCCTGTCATGCCATGGAAAAGAGGGAAAGAAGAATTCCAAACGTACTTGGCATTTTTCTTGTATGGTTTGAGTTCACAAGGGCATGGTTCAGAGGGATTTCAGAGGGGCATGGTTTTCGCTCATCACACAGAAAGGAGAAAGGGAAGCTGAAACCTTGAAACCCTATGGAAAACTCCTGGTTAAGATAGGCAGAAAGTATGCCATGAAAGGTAACTTCATAATGCAAGGTCACAACTTTTACACCAGAGAGCAGTTGTCAGGCAAATACTTCCATAACTAAACGCTAAGGCTTTCCAGTGCAGGGCTATGTGTGCAAGGAGTGGGGACACACAGGCCACTTCTCCAAGTTCTGCAAAAGACCTGGATTATTCAGCATGTGCCAGGCAAAGGAAAGCACATGACAACCGGTAAGGTTGCAATGGTTGTGTAAGAAGCTGAAGAACCACAGGATGAAAACAACGGTGCTATAGAAAACCTGCACACAGTCATAAAGGAAGGCCTACGCACCGTTGATGGTGATATGGGGCAGAGATCTTCCAGAACCTGCAGCACCCTATTTACCAGATCAGGATTAAAGGTCCAAAACTAAATCTGATGGATCACTCAGGCTCCTTACATACCATAATTTTTATTGACATGCATTAAGAGAAACTTTGCAAGGTGCAGAGAGGGCTGCAGGTCTACAAGTTGGCTCTGGGGGCTTATTTGGGTCATCAGATTTTAATTGTGGACTGTTTAAAGCCAAAATGTGGTAAATTGATCATGCTATCATAGGAGTCGTAAACATGGCGAAGAAAGGACCATCTGCCTTCAGTTGGAGGCAACAAGCGGCCTTCAAGGATGACCTTGTGCCCCGGGTCATTGGAATAGGTCATGCTCATTGGCATAGCTGGTCCATCGCAGACATCATTGCCTAATACACGCAAGTATTGTGCGAGAAAATTAGGGGGTTCCAAACATGAGAAATATCTTAAACAAGGAGTGGCTCTAGTAAAGCATGCTGTGAGGAGGGTTCCCCACAAGCTTCAAGAAGGGCTGAAGAAACTACTTAATGGGATGGTCTCTGCAAACATTATAGAGGGGACTGAGCTGAATAGGTTGCTTCCATTGTTTTGTCAGCAAAACCGGACAATAACATCAAAACTCTATGAAACCATAGAGGGTTGAACCCCAACATCGTTGTGAATTGCATGATGCTGTTTTCTCCACCTTAGACCTCTGCAGCGCCTGCTATCAGGCAGAATTAGTGGTAAATTCCAAGGACTACACTGCACTTATAATCCAGTTTGGTTCATACAAGTTCCACAAACTGCCCTTCGGACTGGAATCTGCCGCGACCGTCTTCCAATGTCACATGGGCATGAAGTTTAAGGACATAACCTAAATTCTATTATTTCACAGACATAAAAGTAGGCACAGAAACTGTGGAGGAACACACAATTGTTTTGGAGAAGCGCTTAATATCCGATAGGGGCCTGGTTTCACTCTAAAGGCTGAAAAATGCAAACTTTATGTAGAAAAAGTGGTCAAAAGGAGCTTATAACCCAAAAATGATTTGGTCAAGACCATTCCTTACCCCCTCCAAAAATGGAAGAAAACATTTTCTTCTATAGATGTGTAAATACTATACCAAGTTCTAAAAGGGGTTCTCTAACATGGTTGAGCCCATGGGTCGCCTGATTTTGTGGGGGGAGGGACAGTACGAGGCGTTGCACAAGCTAATCCTGTCATTCTGGAAGCTCACACCCCAAGAAATGTTGCCACGTCCAAAAGTTCTATTCCCATTGTAGATGCCAGTGGCAAGGGACTTGGGGCAGTTCTCACCCAGAGAGCAAAAGGCAGCAAGACCACCATATCCTTTGCTTCGTACTCAGTCAGGGAAACCGAAATAAACTACTCTGTGAGTGAAAGTGAGGCTCTGGCCTAGACATAGGGATTACGGATCAGAGCCTTTGAGACATGTCCTATGAGGAACAGAACTCACTCTCAAAACTGAAGACAAGCCACTTATTCAGGTACTCCAAGTGGGGGGTGCACAAAGGTCTTGCCACACTTCACTCACATAGTCTAGAGGCTCATGGAATACAGGTATAACACTGAGCATAAAACAGCCACGTGCTACATAGTTTCAGGTTGACTTTTAAGGCTTTCACCAGAGTCCATGGACAATAAAGGAAGAAATAACAGTGACGTTTTGGTCTGTGACATTTGTGGTGGCAATCGCAGGAGTGGAATGGTTCAATGAGACAAAAAGAAGACACCACCCTCAGTGCCAAACAAAACGTGTGTAAATAAGGGTTGGATGCCCCTCAGGAGTTTGGATGATGCTCTTAAGATTTATATGAACAAAGCAGAGGACCTTAGTATCGAAGCCGACATCCTGTGGCAAGGTGAACAGTCTTCTTTCTGATGGTTTGCAACCTTTGGAGGGTTACCTAGAGCTGCAGCAGAGATTAAGATTAATTGTAAACATTGCAGCCATCACATTTTGCTTTAGCCATCCTGAGTGGGACGGGTATGCTCAGATGTGGATCCCGAGCCTGCTGGACCTAGAGACTCAAGCTACTCCTCACTGATGACGTCCAATGAGGCCGAAACATGTCTGGGGATGCTTGTCGTCCCGGACACAAGAGATGTGGCCTAGCAGTTCAGGTTGGACTGCCCCTTTGGGGTGGGACCAAACCTTATTTGCATATGATCTTTCCCCCTTTGTAATGGCTTTGCAGGCAAAGAACGATGGTGTGGAGGATTACCCAAAGTAATGCCAGAGGTTAGGATTAATACTAAACCTTCCAGCCATCCCCTATTTTGTTTTGCTTAGTCTCCCCGAGTGGGACGAGTATGCCCAGACATGTGTCTGCTCGGCCAAGAGACCCAAACTACTCCTCACTGATTAGGCCTAACAAGGCTGAAACTTGTAGTCTCGTGCAGAAGGGATGTGACCAAGCAGTTTGGGCTGGATTGCCCCTTTTGGGGTGGGACCAAGCCTGATTTGCATGTGATCTTTCCCCTTTTGTAATGGGTTTGCAGGCGAAGAACGATGGTCTGGAGGATTGCCCAGAGCAATGCCAGAGATTAAGATTAATTAGAAACCTTCCAGTCATCACCTCTTTTGTTTTGGTTTGCAACCTCAGGTCATTGATAACGCACTTACCAGGCACCCAGGCATTTTCAGTACCAAGACCCTGGTATGAGGATACTACTAGCGGCCAGTAGACAGACTGCTTCATAAGGGGTTGTCGCAAGTGCCAACAATAACGTTTTGCTCCTGTTTGACACCCTACACCCCTGTTGGGATGCCACTGAAGGCTTAGAAGAAACCAGCAGTTTGTACCACTGATGGTATGTTATGTACATTATTATCTTATTATAAAGGAGAATTTAGGGCATACCTCTCAACCCATTAACTCTGCAAGGCTGATGAAGGCAGGTGGGTGGGGCCTAATCCTATTGAAGTCAATATGGGGTAGTTTTTGGTAAAGGTTTTCATGGTTGGATGAGTGCACTGAAATCTACCAACAGGTGTGTTGGAAAGGTGAAATTGAGTCCAAAGTTGAGGTGACACCCTCCAAATGCGGGTGTGTTGAGCAGTCTGTAGGTGCCCGGTTACGTTGCATAAAAGTCAATATTATAATGTGCCTTGGATAAACACTGTCACGTCAGAGTCTAGCATGAACATGCATCATCATGACTCGACAGAAATGCCCGCCTCGGCCGGTCGTCTGTTTGGATCCCCCTTGCAGTGTCACTGTGACGTCGGTGTGTGTTGGCCTGCTGGGGTGAGCGAAGGGGTGGCACTGCTGCTGCCTCCGGATCTGCAGTGCTCCGAGAAAGCGCTAGAAGAGACGCCCAGACCGATAGGGAATTTCCCCAGACCCTCCTACCGGTGATATAAGGAGCGTCCAGGACTCGGCGCTGGCAGAGCTCCTGCACCCTCCGCTACGGGTATTATTGTGTACCAGGAAGTTCTGTAACTGCGTCACAGTCCGAGCTTTCGGGCGTTTATTCTTTTGGAGGCGACTCGTTTTACCATTTAGTGGCGCTTTCCGTCCACCGAAGCCTGGTCGTTCTGTAGCCGCGGGCAGCTCTGCTGGCGGTGTTGCGCAGCTGATAAGAACAGCCCAGCGATGGCGCTGCGAGTGACCGTGAAGGCCTACCTCCTGGGCCGCGAGGAGGTGCACAAGGAGACCCGCCGCTTCCAGATCCTGGACCCCGAGGGCATTGCCATCCGCTACCAGGACCTCAACAAGAAGGTGTCTGAAGTTTTCCAGGGCCTGAGGGGGGCGCCCTTCCAGCTGTATTACAAAGGTATGGGGCGGGGCTTTGTTTGCTCCCGTGGGGGGCTGCCCCCAGCACACACTCACTTGAGGGGATTCTGATTCAAAGTGTACAGTAAAGGGTATGCCCCCCCCCCAAGGGGCTAGAGTGGCGGATAATAACCTACCAAACTATGATTACACGCCAGCGCCCGTTGTCGCGATACTGCAGGCTGTGCCATTTTCTCAAGCTGGTGGGGGCGGTTGAGGTGTTTTAAACGGGGGGGGGGGTATTTATGTATTCGTATTTTTAAAGCGCACAACATGGTTCATTATACGGGGCGCTATGCTGCACTTTCTTAAGGGGTGTGGTTGTGCTGAACCCCAACAATGTAGGCCAGTGGTATTCAAATAATTTTATATTGAGCCCCACTTCTGATTTCCAATATTGTTTCCGCTAGTGCTGGAAATGGAAATCATTTATTGGAACCGTCTCTTCTTAGGAGGGGCGGAGTTTAGGAAAGAGGGGCGGGACTGGGGGCGTGGCTCCCGGCCAGGTTGGCCACACATAGAACCCATCCTGACGATTTGCATAAAAGCAAAGAGCATTACGGGAACAACACAATGTCCACAATTTTAAATGTTTATGTTAAACATGTCTTAGTGATTCGTTAAGAAAACGTTTTAAGCGAATAATGTACTCTGTTTTGCTTGGTCACAATAATCACTCTAATAAAGGGATATCTGTAAAATGCAGGGCATATATACCAGTTTGAACAGTTTTGAATTTGAGTTTCTGGAGTAAAAGTCTCTGAGGTACATTCTGCATCATGTTATGTCTGGGCCCCTGATGCACCACTTCTCAACACGCAGTTACTGGGGGCACTCAGCTGACACACACACTTGCAGGGATCCTGATTAGTGCCTATGTATGTGTAAACATGTCAAGTTCTAGGTCCGAAGGAACGATTTGCGAAGTATGCTGGCAGATGCAGAAACATCTACATTACGTTATGTATCTTGTTCGTTCTTAATTATGCTGACATAACTTTATTGGGGAAATCAAATGTATATTTTTGTTTTCCCACTTTCCATTTGTGCTGAAAGGTGTGCGTGTGTGCATCTGTTCTAATAAACGCCATGACCACTTTGAACTCATTATCAGTATTCAGCTTGTGCAGATGAAAAGGAACCGATTGGACAAAATGATTGCGCAGTTTAAAAAGTGAGGACTTCAAAGTGAGGATACCCCTTTCAATTTATTAAAAAAAAGTCACAATACCACGAGTTTTCTTTATACTTGAACTTTTCGAAATTGAACATGTGTGGCCCTATTGTGGAAACAAACTGTTATATCGGTGTTCCAACTAAAGAAAAGTCTAAACGGTCACCTTCCCTGCACTTTCTCCAGATGTGTTGGGGAAGATCTTTGAAAAGTCCTCGTCGAAATTACATGTACATTGTAAACTGTTTTGAACAAAAGGAAAAACGATGCAGAAGGACCTTTCTTCTGACCACCTTACTCACTTGGCCATCTACCCACCCTGTCTTGCCCCAAACCTTTTAATTCATCTGTTGCTTTACTGCCCTATCCCCGCAAAACCAGCTGGTGTCAGTATTTGTCATCTTACCCATCTACCCATGCGTAATACTTCACATTCCAACATAATCACTCATCCCAGGAAATTCCTTTTCTCTTTTTTTTGCCTTTCGATCCTTGTTTGTTCTGCTTTTTGAAGTGGCAGAAAGCGCTGTGCATGTAACTATAATGCATTGTGCGAAGTCTTGTTTCAATGAAGATTGATGTTTGGACAATTCCAACCAAATATAACTAGCACTCCATTTTTTGACACCAACTGCAAGATGTATTTAGTATTTTAGTATTTTATTTATTTCTATAGCGCTCCAGGCCCAGGGGCATCCGGGCGCTTAACTTAGTTACAACAAGATGAAAGCATGACAAGGCAATGTGACAGAGTATTACAAGATTATTACAGGAAGATTTACAAAATTTACAACATATACATTCAAATGAATATCGATAAGGCAGTGATTTACAGGATAGTTAATAAGGGATGCCGAGTAGGTCAAAGTGCAAGTAGGGCAGTAAGCTGATGTTAGCAGTCTTGGGCGGATAGCCATGCTTTGGTAAGGTATTTGAATTTCAGGAAGGAAGGTTCTGCTCTAAGGTCATTGGGGAGTGAGTTCCAAAGTTTGGCTGCCAGGATGGGGAAGCTGGTTCCACCAGATCTTAGGAGATTAAAGCGCGGGATGACAAGGCAGTTGGCTTGGGCCGCTCTGCGAGGTCTGGTGGAATTGTGGAAAGAGAATCTGTTTGCCAGGTAGCGAGGGGCTTGGTTGTGGAGGCATTTGTGTGTGAGAGCCAAGGACTTCAAGGAGATGCGCTGTGGGATAGAGAGCCAGTGCAGGTTGCGCCTGGTGTCAGATATATGCTGGCGCCTAGGAATGTTAAGGGCTGCTCTGATCGCATTGTTTTGGACAATTTGTAGCTTATTTAAGTTGCGGAGATTAGTACCTAGATAGAGGGCATTACAGTAGTCAACCTTGGATAGAACAAGGGTCCTGGCCAAGGTTACGCAGTTGGCAGTGGTTAGGAACGGGCGACAGGCGGTGATGAGCTTGCAAGTAAGCGCTGCTGCAGATGAGACTGCGTTGGATTGTCTAGTCAAGGATAGGGTTGAGTCGATGTAAATCCCAAGGGTTTTCGTGTCCTTAGCAATCGGGATGGTATTCCCATCGATGGTGAAAGACTTGAAGGCAGGGTTAAGTTTAGTGAGTTTTTGTGGTGAACCAAGAATGAGGAGCTCTGTCTTTTCATCATTTAGGCAGAGGCCGTGCTGGGCCATCCACGCTTGGATGACCTGGTAGATGGCGTTGATGGCAAGGGAGTCAGTTGTGTAATCGCCTGTGATGGGGATGAGTATCTGTGTGTCATCAGCGTAATTGGTATACGTGACGCCCAAGTGATCCAAAATATCGAAAAGGGGTTTGGTAAACACGTTATATAACGTGGGCGAGATACAAGACCCTTGAGGCACACCACAGGCGACCGGAGCGGGTGGTGCGGCCGCAAGTGGGGAGAATACACGCATAGATCTATTATCCAGGAAGGATCTGATCCAAGTGGCGGCATTTTCTGAGAAGTGTGCGGCTGATTTGAGGTGATGGCAGAGAATTTTGTGATTGACGAGATCAAAAGCAGCAGAGAGGTCCAGGAGAAGTAATAATGCCAGTTTGCCTTTGTCTTTGAGATCTTCGATCTGCGTTTTTAAGTCAATAAGGGCGGTCTCAGTGCCATGGCGAGGCCGGAAGCCTGATTGCCTGAGTCCCAGAAGGTTATTAGATTCAAGGTATTCCTGAATTTGTAGGTAGGCCGCGCGGTCGAGGATTTTTAGTAAAAAAGGTACAGTGGTAATTGGTCTGTAGTTTGTGGGTATACTGGGATCGAGGGTAGGTTTTTTCAGAAGCGGGATGACCCATGCATCCTTAAGATTGTCCGGTACAATCCCAGAGCTAAAGGAGGAGTTGATGAGCGTAGTGATGAAAGGTGCTAGGTCGTGAGCAGCTTCCTTGATAATAGGTGCAGGACAGAGGTCACCCTGACAATTGGACGGTTTAAGGCTAGTGATAATCTTTTCCACTTCGAGAATTGAGAGTGGAGAGAAGCTAAAAGGAGTCAGAGAGTCTGTGATAGAGGGGTTTGTGGTAGGTATAGGGATCTGTAGAGGGTTGGATTGAAGGCTAGATTGTTTGTTGTTAATTTTAATTTGGAGAGTGGCAATCTTACCTAGGAGAGCTTCTTGGATTTTGGAGCACCAGGTGCTATCTTTGGTACATGTGTCAGGTGGGGTAACAGGAGTTTCAAGTTCTTTTAGAATTTTAAACAATTCTTTGGTGTTAGATTTGGCTTGCTCGATGCGTTTGTTATATGTGTCTTTTTTTGCCTGGAATATAGCTTCCTTGTAGTTAAGGGTGGCCAGGAGTACGCGTGATTTGTTAGCTAGAGAGTGATTGCTTCTCCAGTGGGATTCTGCAATTCGTTTTTCTTTGCGTAGTGCTCTGAGATGGGGAGTAAACCAGGAGTTTAGGTGGGCTCGAGGTTTAGATTTTCTCAGTTTCGAGGGTGCAATGGTGTCTAAGGCTGTAAGCATGGCCCGGTTGAAGGTGTCGACCAGGGCCGTAGGGTCAGAGCATGATGGATCCAGAACATTAAGAGCTGGAAGGAGGAGGGGTAGGAGTCTATCGCAGGTAATGTTGCGTTTGTTACGGGTGGCCATAGCCGGGGCAATGTTGTGAGGGAGGCTGATAGGTTTGGACTCAATATTGAATGTAATTAAGTTGTGGTCTGTCCAGGCGCACTGTTGGTTAGAGGTGATGTTGATGGGACAGTTGAGGGCGGCTAGCCAGTCAAGGGTTCTGCCCTTGTTGTGGGTAGGTTGGTTTAGGAACTGAGTGAATCCAGCATTAGTGAGGATGTTGTCAATAGACGAAGCAGCGGTGTCCTTGGGGTCGTTGAGGCCTAAATTGAAATCCCCCAGTATCATAACCTGGGAGGTAACTTTGGTGCTGTGTGTGAAGATGTTGGAGAGGTCCTCCGCGAAGGTAGATAGTGGGCCGGGTGGCCGGTAGAGTAGATGAAAGGTGATAGAATGGTTGGGTGTGAGAGCTAGTTTAGCAGTCAGTGCTTCCAGAGTGGAGGAGTGATGTGTGGCTGAGAGGTGGAAGTTCAAAGCGTTTTTGTGGATGATGGCGATGCCACCTCCTTTAGATTGGATGGAATTACGGTCATGTCTGATAATGTTGTAGTCAGGAGGGATAGCGAGGGAGAGAAGAGGACCTGAAGCTGGGTGGAGCCAGGTTTCAGTGATTGCTAAGAAGTCGAGGTCAAGGTTGAGGATCAAGTCAGCTACTTCTAGGGCGTGAGCCGGGAGTGATCTGGCGTTGATTAGCGCGCCTTTGATGTTGTTTAAGTTAGGGGAGTTGGAAGATGGTGGTAGATTAGGTGAAAGTGTAGGTGGTGACAGAGGGAGAGGCAGTTTGATGCGGTGAGCTGAGTGATGGGAAGCGTGGGTGAGACGCGAGCCAAGTCTAGCATTTCTCAAGGAGATAGAGCAGGGTAGGTTAGGTAAAGGTCTGGTGGCGAAGTGCTGGATCCAGAGGGCTGGGTTGTTAAGATAAGGGTTGGTGTGGTGAGTGTGGGATGGCATAGTTGAGGTAAGGTGCAAGTAAGAGTAGTAAATAGAGGTGGTGGTATGGTATGGTGCGGTGCAGCCAGGGTGCAGTATAAGGATGAGAAGGGTAGGCAGCAGTCTGGTCAGTAGTGTACTGAAAGAGTACAGTGGTGAGTTTGCAGTAGTTAGACTGTTGGTGGGGGGCATGTTGACCTGGTAGAGTCTAAGCGCGCGTAGTATGGTAGGGGGAGCGAGGGCGACCATATGACATTTACACAGTAGCACTGGTCAGTTAATGACCATAAGGCACGACACAATTGCAGTGGTCAGTTAGCGACCATAAGGCACGACACAATTGCAGTGGTCAGATAACGACCATAAGGCACAACACAATGGCAGTGGTCAGTTAATGACCATAAGGCACAACACAATTGCAGTGGTCAGTTAAAGACCATAAGGCACAACACAATGGCAGTGGTCAGTTAATGACCATAAGGCACAACACAATGGCAGTGGTCAGTTAATGACCATAAGGCACAACACAATTGCAGTGGTCAGTTAAAGACCATAAGGCACAACACAATGGCAGTGGTTGGTTAACGACCATAAGGCACAACACAATGGCAGTGGTCAGTTAAAGACCATAAGGCACAACACAATGGCAGTGGTCAGTTAATGACCATAAGGCACAACACAATGGCAGTGGTCAGTTAATGACCATAAGGCACAACACAGTTGCAGTGGTTGGTTAACGACCAAAGGGCACAGCCAGTATCAGTCATGAGACATACCACATTAGGGGCAGAAAGTGACTGAACTAATGAGAGGTGGCAGTAACGCAAAGAGGCAACAGAGTTGGCGGCATAAGTGTATGTAGCAAACAGTTATCGAGGTGAAGAAAAACCGAGTCTAAATGTATGTGATTGCGGAGTAGCAGAAGACATACCAGAAAGCACAGTAGTGTAGACTGAGGGTAACCCCTCTACTCACAATGGATTAGAGGTCCGAGTAGACATTGGCTCCAAGGCTCCGGAGGCGAACAGGGGCCTTAGTGCGGGCCTTTGTTGAGAGGCCGGCGTTCCCGCCTGCCGGCGGAGGGGCTAATTATGAATGGGGAGGTCAACA
Organism: Ambystoma mexicanum; assembly: GCF_040938575.1. NCBI lineage: Eukaryota > Metazoa > Chordata > Amphibia > Caudata > Ambystomatidae > Ambystoma > Ambystoma mexicanum. The sequence continues at coordinate 402,928,600 of NC_090926.1, read as the reverse complement.
GCTGATTCGTGCGGCCAGAGCCTCGCTCTGGTGCCGCGATGCGCCCGCCATTGCTGGGCCAGGCGGAAGAGTCTGACGGAGTCAGTCGATTCCAAGAAGCGTTGCGCTTTAGCAATCGGCGAGCAACTGGAGATCAATGGCAACCCTAGCCCTTGAGGGAAAATCGGTGAGGCAGGGTGATCAGACGCACGGCCGAGCCGTGTGTAGCTGGAGATGCTCCTCGGCTCAGGAGGCTAGTGCTCCTGCCCCTGATCCGAGGTGTGCTGCTGCGGCTGGAGCGGTAAGGGCAGAGTTCCTGGCCCCTGGCTCCTGTGGCTCCGAACAGGCACCCAACAGGCCTTGGAGCTGGCCGCCGGCGTGATCCGCCTGCCGGCGGTTACAGCTGATGTTAACGAGGCTCAGCCTCGGTTTCAGGCCGCGCTGCGCCCGGCATGCGCGAGTCAGGCGGCGTGTGGGGACAGGGTCAGGCAGGCCCTGTCCGTGTTCCTCGTGGTTCCTCTGCTGGGCTGGGGTGCTGGGGGGGGCTCCTGCCCTCGCCCCACGATGAGGAAGAGTGGAGTGAGGGGGTGAGCAGGCACCCAACAGGCCTTAGAGTGGCCTTGGAGCTGGCCGCCGGCGTGATCCGCCTGCCGGCGGTTACAGCTGATGTTAACGAGGCTCAGCCTCGGTTTCAGGCCGCGCTGCGCCCGGCATGCGCGAGTCAGGCGGCGTGTGGGGACAGGGTCAGGCAGGCCCTGTCCGTGTTCCTCGTGGTTCCTCTGCTGGGCTGGGGTGCTGGGGGGGCTCCTGCCCTCGCCCCACGATGAGGAAGAGTGGAGTGAGGGGGTGAGCAGGCACCCAACAGGCCTTAGAGTGGCCTTGGAGCTGGCCGCCGGCGTGATCCGCCTGCCGGCGGTTACAGCTGATGTTAACGAGGCTTATGACTTATGAAAGCTACAAATGTGGGTCAAACTATTTTAAGTTGGACGAAGCTACATGGTTAAAGGTTTCCCACACTAAGCTCGATTAAATGTATCTGAGAGGAAGTGTGGGGCTTGAGTATGTATTGCTCTGGAGCTTCTAAAGCTTCTCCTGCAATTCTCCTGCTCAAAACCATCAGCCACAGGTATCCACCGCCTGGACACCTGCTGGGACTATGCAGGAGGGCAGGGTGTGTGGCACCACATGCATTCCACAGAGATGTGTTGTGTATGGGCTGGTGGGGCAGGGTTAGTTAGCGAACGCTGTTTATGTGTTGATTCTTTTGCCAGGTTTCAATTACTCGGCAGGCAACTCAATTGAATGCCTAGGTGATCATCAACTGCTATTAGGCACTTAAATTAACTGTCGAGACCAGCTGGTGTCATACAGACATGTCTTTCTCACGTGAACTGATTGAGAATGTGAATAAAAAAAGCATTGGGAAATCTAGAACAGATTTTAAGCATACCGGTTCATATATAATGGACAAAAAGTTATAGTTTGCGTCTGCTGCAGAAGGTCGTTTAGAAGCACACTATGTACTTGCTCCAGGTTCCCCAGGTGCGGCTACTGCTTACTAGCGATGCCCGATACCTAGGGATTTCTTCTAGCTCCTGCTGATCAAATTTCTTTTTGGTTAGGGAACATTCTGCTGGTCCTAGAGCACATGGTATCCTTGGACTGTTCAAAGGGAAGTAAGGATTGTTTGAAGGCTTGATTAGGAAATGGGACATTTGGTTGGGAGTGACGTATTGCACTGGATTAAGGCTGCTTAAACAAAACCCTTTTTTTTTCACGTAGTGGTCTCACTCACAATCTTCCCTTGCAGATGGAGATGGTGACCTCATCGCCTTCTCAAGTGACGAAGAGCTCCAGATGGCCGAGTACTATTCAAAGGACGTTTTTTGTGTGTATGTCAAGGGTGAGTAATACACTGTAATCTACAAGCTGAGCGCGACAGTGTCCAGTCTTTATGCTAAGGGTGAACGCTGATGTGCCCAGTCTGTAAATCAAATGGTAAACTCTGCTGTGACGAGTCTGTGAGGCGTAAGACGTTGCAGTGAACAACTTTATTTTATTTTAAAGTAGTTACTTCTATTTACAAATGTTTTCAGTAGATTTCTTTTCTGTCGAATCATCTCTCTTCTACATGTGTTCTACTATCTCTTTTCAGAACACTTGATCACCCATGTAGCATACTCTGTGGTAGGCAGTAGAACAACCTCCCTAGACAGGCATCGTTCTGCTTGCTCCCTCTCACTCCAGAGTGTGGAGGATGGAAGGGGCAGTGCCCCATCAACCTTGGAGATCAAGTACTCCTCACCGCAATATTTGTGTCCCTTACTGGCGTTGGATCGAGATAACAAAATAAAATGGAATGCATCCTCAGTCAGAAACTGATTGTATTTGGCAAAATGAAGACGCTGGTTCCATCTCTCTGCTTAAGTTCATTGAGCATAGTGCAATTTTATGAATCAAGTAAAAATGGCTTATTCGAATAGGTGGCAAAATCCTGGCTGTTAACTTAAAAGTAGGATAGCTAGACAGGTTAAAATGCAAATTTGGAGATCAAGAGTGACCACCGTACGAAGAGCATCTGCTGAGGATCATCACAAGTCTGATTTCAAAGGAGCTCCAATTATGTATTGTATAAACGGTCTGTTACACATAAAATATACCCAGAAAGCCTATGTTAAAATATTTTCTGGAAGCCAAAACGTATATTGCATCAAATGCAATATGATTTTTGTCGTTTATGCTGCATAAAACATAAACATGATTTTATGATCGTTTGCATTCTTCTGCTCTTTCTCAAGGAGAGGCCTCTGACGTCTAGCTGCAAGCCCTCTCAATAGTATTAACAACCTGAGGAGCTCTGTAGCCCCCTTCCAAAGGGGGAGCTGCCGTTGTGCACACTTCAGATAGCTTTGTGTGGGTTGTGCAAATGTTTACTACTTTTTAGAATTCAAGCCCACAGAGTTCATAACTATTTTTACAGCTACAAATAAAAATAGGGTCTGGTCTGGTCTGGTCATCACAAGGACGCGTTTACCGGAATGTTTGTGGAAGTTTTATGGGGAGTTATATCTAAATCGAAAATCTTCACTTCTAAATAAAGTTAAAGAAAATTGGTAAGGGGGGAAATGTATTTGGATCCACCCTTCAAACTCTTTTCCAACTCAGTTTATCCGACCTTCTTTTCCATCCCGACTACCCTACCCAATAGCCCATTCGTGTTCTTACCCCAATGGGCACATTACAATTCATTGTTTTCTTTCTTTGTGCACCTCACCCGCTGCTGGAGTGTTTTGTCTAGTTGTAAAGGTTGAGTGCAGCTGTGTTGTGGCATGTGGAAGGAAAGCACCAACCACTGTGTTCAGTTTGATGCGATGCATGAGTGTGGTGTTAACAGAGTTTTGAAGAATTAACCCTATTTTACCTTTCTCATATACACTGCAGAGAAGAAGGAAGGGCGCAAGCGTGAATTTCATGGACCCTGTGGCCAGGAGCGGCCACAGAACATGGTGCACCCTAATGTGATCTGTGATGGCTGCGATGGGCCTGTGGTGGGCATCCGCTTCAAGTGCACAGTATGCCCAGATTATGACCTTTGCAGCACCTGCCAGACCAAGGGACTTCACAAGGAGCACCACATGATCAGGTTTTCCCCTGTGCCAGTGAGTATTAAGCTTCTGTGGAAGTGATGGTATTGAGTCGTGCTGAGAAGGGTAGGCTTAATCATAACTGGCATCACCGACCTGGCATTGAACTGGTTGACCTCCCTCCTCTCTGACCGACCATCCGGGCTTAACTGGGCCCTTTTCTCTCCTCCATCACTCTCTCCACCTGCGGCGTCCCTTACGGCTCTATCTTCTCGCTGTGGCTCTTCAACATCTACTTTGCCCCTCTAGCCCATTTGATCTCTGCCTTCTCTCCTCGCTTCCAGTGTTATGCAGACGACACGCAGCTCTCCTTCAAGATTCCCTCCTCTTCCTCTCTCATTTCTGACTGACTGCTATACATGCACGGTGTGCTGCTAACAATCTCTGCCTTAATGCCAGTAAGACTGAGATCTTTCTCATTGGAACCCCAGCTCCCGCGTTCCCTCCTACTCTCTGGTCGCCCTCCAGGGGCCCCCCTCGCCCTCCTGTGAGGCAAAAAAGAATGGAGTCCTCTTCGAATCCTCTTTCTCCTTCCCTCCACACATCACTGACCTTGCAAAGCAGGCCCACTTCCAGCTACACCTCCTAAGAGGCATTCTCCCTTTCCTCACATTCCCCCAGAAACTCCATGTCTCCAGAGTTCTGGTCCTCTCTAGGCTGGACTTCTGCAACAGCCTCTTCCTCAATCTGCCTAAATCCTTCCTTCACCCCCTTCAACTAATCCCAGTGTAGGACTAGAAGACTTATCCTTGGCCTCAAGCCCAGGGACCACATCTCTCCAGCCCTAAAACCTCTCCACTGGCTCATGGTTGCTGCAAGGATCAAGTTCATGACCCTCTTCATCATCCACAAGACTTTCTGGGGTCTGGGACCCCGCTACATCCAATTCTATCTCCCTAAATATCTCCTTGCTAGAGCCCTAGGGTCTTTCAGCTCCAACTCTCTTCAGATCAGATGCTTTGACAAGCAGAGTGTTGGGGGGGTAGATATCTCTCTTCTGCAGGTGCCTCCCTAAAGAATGGCCTCCCTGCCCCTCTCAGACTTGAGCCAGATCTCCTTAAGTTCTCGAAGCTTCTCAAGATGCTCCTTTTCTCTTCCTCCTTCCCTCTCCCCTACTAATGTCCCCCTGTGCATCATTTTGACTGGCTGCCTGGTTTCTTCAGATTCATACAGTGCATCAGGCCCTCCATGACCAGTCTACCCCTACTCTTGGTCTCCCTTGACCCCCCCCCCTTATTTGCACTTGCCGTAACAGGCTCCCTCCCTGTGCACTACCCTGGCTGGGCCTGCACCCCTTGAGCCCACCTGGTCTCTACTTAGTACTCTCCTAACCCATGGGCCCTCTCCCCTTGCCCCCCTGTTATTGCGCGATCTCGCCACTCCTACCTGCACTTCCTTTCTCTCCTTAGAATTAGCCTGTTCCGCTGTGACCAGCCCACCCCTCCCTTCTGCCCCACACTTCTTGTTACTGCACTTGCATGATCCAAATGACACACAACGTAGTAGACCATTTTTGTTTTCTTCATCCCTGTTGGCCCCCGCACCCCTTTGTTTTGTTGCGCCTTGAAACACCATTTGCTTTATAGGCGCGTTATAAATACCCAATAAATAAATAACTGGTTTCAGTGAAATAATAGGTATTAAGGGCATGTGAAAAGCACAGGAGAGTAATATGCTCCCAAAAATGCCAGTATTGAGGGGTGTCGAGAGATTTAAGACTGGACCAAAACTTTGGTGGAGGCGGTCTGTGAAAATGCCAGTACAGAGGACTTCCTCTTGATGTTCACCCACCCCCTCTTTATCATCGCCAGCCACCTTCTTCTGTGCCTGTAATCTCCAAAGTATGATATATTTTATTTATATCGCACTCATACACAGGTGTTTCAGAGCGCGACCAGGCAAAGGGAGGGGGAACAGTGGAGAGAACAAACACAACGATCTTACTAGGCCCAGTGACATTAAGAACGCGCAAGTGCATGGGGAAGGGAAAAGGGGGAAGTGCATGGGAGGGGGGAGAAATTGGAAAGTGCAGAGCATAAGAGAGGACAAGATAGATAATAAGTAAATAAATAAATACGGTGATCAGAAACGGTGGTAGTGCAGCCTGTGCGGGCCAAGTGCATGGTTAGTCAGATAGGGAGTATCTGATCAGTGCAGACAAAGAGTGGGGGGGGGCTCTATGGGTACAGACACAGGCCCCAGTGCAAGGGGTGGCCAGGGGGCAGTGCAGGAGGGCGACAGGGTGAGCGGGTATCTGGGCCCGAAGGGCAGACAGTGGCCAGGTGCAGCATTGCTGAGAGAGAAAGTAGATCAGCAGAGGCGAAGAGGAAGGTCTTGAGGAGCTTCCGGAACCGTAGGTGGTTCTCCTCAAGTTTCAAGGTGGCAGGTAGGCAGTTCCAGAGGGAGGCCCCCGCAGAAGACAAAGATCTACCACCAGCGCGTTTCTTTGAAAAACGACTGACCCTGAGGGAGTTGGAGGTAGAGGAGCGAAGGGCTCTAGAGGGGAGGTATTTACGGAGGTATAGTTGAAGGTAATTTGGCCTCAGGCCCCAGAAAGCCTTGTGGACAATGCACTAGCACCAACTCGCAACAACAACCTCCAAACAACCACACGGTCTGAGTGAGATCCCAGGCTTATTTAGTCCTGTAACTCCTCCCCCTGGCCAGAATCTATGTGAGGATCTGCACCTGTGATGACAATTTGGCGATGGACAGGGGTTGGCTCTGGTTGATGTCCTCATTAATTGATTGGGGAGGTGGAGCAAGCCTTTACATGGCTAGTTCACCATCTTGGATTTTATTTAGGCTATTGCGGTGGTCTGCAGGGAGCTGCAGTGTTCAGCTTCACCAAGTGCAGAATTGAAAAATTTTAGTAAGTGTGGGGTATGTTTATTTTTATTTTGTCTTTATTTCTTCCACGTTTCTGGTAATTGCTATGCTCCTGGCACTTTCTGTGGTCTCCCGCAAGCTCGCTTCTCAAGCCATGAGGGTTTTTTCAAAGTCCTTAGGTCCGCACAAGGGATGTTGTGCGACAATCTGCGGCGGACCCCTGATGTCCTTGCAGGCACTCGCCCAAAACAGTGATTGTTCCTGCCTTATACTCTGTTGGCCAGGGTCCCCATTCCTTAAAGGGACAGTGTTGTTGAAATGGTCCTTCATAGAAAGGGGTGGTGGAATTCGACCCTAGGGTCACTGGTTTGGTGGAAATGGGTGGCTTTCTGACCTTTCAGGCATCGGGGTGCCTCTTAGAAGTGACTTAAGGGGCTTGTGTCATGCCAATCTGACTGTCCACTGCCCTATCGAGGGGGATAACCGAGTGGCCTGCCCCATAACACCTCTGAAGCCATTATCGTGTAGCTTAGGGTGGTACCCGGTGTTAGGCAGAATCCAGTGCAGTTCCCCTAGGGAGCACTACACCAGATTAGGACTACAGGTGAGAGCAATAAATCCCCTTTGGTATCAGTCTGTACCACAAAGATTTAGTTGGTAGCTGTGGCTGAGCAGTCAGACTTATCTCAAGAGGGAGATGAGCAGTATTCAGGGTTTACACAATAGGTCGTACAGTACTATGGAGCAAAGAAACACTGACCAAAGCCTTGTATTAAAAAGAGAATATATATTTATTTTATACACTTCTAAGTCAACACATAATCACAATTGGTAAAGCAAGTTAAAAATTCAGTCAAGGAAAAGTAAATGCAACTCCCTATTCAATTGTAGACAAGTTTGCGATAGAGTGAAAACGGAGCAAAATGGCACAGTGAAAACCAACTACAAATGACACACTAGCAATTCAACGAAAGGGAGGGAAAGCACAAGTCAAACCGAAATATCTTCAGACACCCCCTAGCAACACTTCCCTGAAGTTTTGTGAACAAGTAATGCACAGTGACACTTTAGCCAAAAGATAAGTGAATGAAAACTGAGCAAAATGGCACTCCACAAGTTAAAACAGTAGCAAGGAAGATGGGTTTAGAAGATTTAGGTGCATCAACACATTTCTCATTGAAAACAAATCTAGTGAGAGAAGATCTAACAAATCAGCCAGAGTCAATAGGCCTGAGCCAGAATCAGTGGTACAGGACCAAGAGCTTAGGAGCAAAAATGTTCTTGTAGCTGCAGTCAAGTCTTTAGTAGAAAAATATTGAAGAGGTAGATGCGAGGCAAAAGACAATGTTAAGAGAGAGGGCGGCCACCCCCTCCCCCCCCCCCACAAGTAGTTAAAGGATTTAAAACACCTTTAGGGCTACCACGGGAAAAGGGTGGCCTGGTGTAACAATGTACCTTAAGCGTGAAGAAGTGGCTTCTGCGGTGGCGGTTGTTACTGGTAGTTCCTGCAGGTCGAGGGATCCAACAGAGGAAGAGAGGCTCTCGTCGTGGAGGAAGGTTCGAGTCGCTGCACTACCCAGGGATGAAACCAGCCACAAAGGTTAAAAGGTACGCTTCTTTTAATCCCGGTCCAGGTGGATAGCTGCCTGGCTATCCCGTCTCCAAGTGCTGGGCACTGTCGATTCGACCAAGGCAGGTCCGAGGAAGCGATAGGTGAACTGGTTGACACCACCAGCTCAAGGGAAGAAGGCTCTTTAGCTGAAGATCTCCTCTCGTCGTGTGGAAGAAAAGTGGTGAGACGATCCGGCAGGGCTTTACCGGGGATGTAGATGCTGAAGATGTCTGTGGCTTATCTCCCCTTCGTTTCCGTAGTTCCAGTGGCGACGTCTTGCTCTTCCAGTCCTCAGGACCCTGCTTTTATGCAGAAAGAGACCCATTCATACAGCCTAGCTGTCACTCACACAGTGGAGTGGTCTTCTTGGCGGGAGACCCTCCAGCCTATCAGATTAGAGTGCGACCTGAGTTGCTGTGGCAACTCTGTCCAGGGGTTCTACTCCCCCTCCCAAACAACAGACCCACCCCAGACTCAGAGGCGCCAAAAGGAGGGCTTCTTGGCAGAATCCCGCCAAAAGAGCAAACCAAGGATCCCCAACTTGGGTTAGGAGTTTAGAGTAAGACACGAGAAAGTAATGATATCAAAGTTCTGGCAAATAAAACCTATCGGAGTAAAGTTAATAATAAAATAAAACAGTGGTATGTTAGAGGCTGTCAGTAAAAGTATTAGCCTCGAACAATGGGAAAATCCCATAGGAAAATATTTGCGGTCGAATATAAAAGGTAGTAACCACTGCCACCAGCCAGAAACTTTGTAGAGGGGGACTTAAAGATACCCTCTCGAAAATGAACCTGGGGGAAAAACTATTAACCCCTTCCAGTACTTCATATTAAGATGGGGTGTACTGGTTTAGTTCATAGAGATTGACTAGTAAAGTCAGTGGGGACTTTACATGCCCTGGGAGACAGTAGTCAGCCCCAGGGTATGGAGTCTATGTTTGGGGGTCGCTACGACACCCCTGTGTCACTGCACGGAGGGTGCTGTGTAACACATGTGCATAAAGATGGTTCCTATGGGTGAGAGAAAAGATCCCATAGGCATTAAACACAAAAATAGCCTGGAACACACATAGCAAAGATGCCTAAGAGTGGGAAAAAGAGTCTCACACTTGGGTAAAAAGAAATAAACCCTTCAAATCCAGCAAAGCTGCTGGGGGACGGTATAGGTAAGGGAAATTAGCCATAAGTGAGAATTCTCCCTAACACCCGGACCCCTTGGTCACCCCACCAAAATTCCAGATAATCAGGCAGGGTACCTCTTTGCAGCGTTCACGAGGTAACTGGAGACACGTGGTCTGTCCCTGTCTTGCAGGTGAATAAAGAGAAGTGCAGTCAGGAAAACAAACGCCTTCCATATCGCACATATTTCAGTGTCTGGATATTTTACACACCTAAATAGGGGTTCAATGTGTCGGTCACATACAGGCCCCGTTTTCTGAGGATTCCTGACTATATTGGCACCAAATGGCACAAGTGAAATTCCAGAAAGGGGATCTGTACCTGGGCTTTAATTACGATGTATGTGCTTAAATAGCTGTCAATCCAACTATTCATTCCTTTTAATAACCTTTGAAATCTGTCTCCCTTCTCCCTAGGGGTTCCCGCCGTGTTATGGTAATGGCTTCATGCGCAGAATGAGGGGTGGGTTTTCGCCTATGAGCTTCCATAGATTCCCACACATGCCATGGATGTACAATGGCCCTTTCAGTGCTGCACAGGGCCCGGGTCAACAACAAGCTGGAGCTGCTCAGTGCCCAGGTCAAGCACAGCCCTGCGCTGCTCCACAAAGTTCAGAAGCAGAGCCAGGTGAGAGAGACTTGTTCCATTGTGGGGGGTGGACGTACTGGATGCTGAAAATTGAGCCTTTAGTGCCAACAAAAGTGAAATCTAGAGACAAATCCACCACCAAATGCTTCTTGTTGTGTTACTAACAATCCACCAATATGTGCTGCTTCTGATAAGACAATATAAATGTTGATGGGGCTGCCTGTTGGAAAGTCATTGCATATTTTCCCCTCAACTGCCTTGCAATGATTTGATAGCAAAATGTGGCCATTCACCTGGCATTGGTGGATCAGCACATGGTCTTCACCAAAAGATTTAATAACCTTTTTTTTTTTTGTTTAAGCCTCTGCTTCCAGCGAACAAGCACAACAAGCACAGGATGCCAATTTTGACTTCCTGAAGAATGTTGGCGAGAGTGTGGCAGCCATGCTGAGCCCCCTGGGTAGGTATTTACATACCTCTTCTTCCTTGGAGAGCAGGACCTACTGCTTATTGGCAGAAGGCGTGTACGTGTTGATTCTGCCCTTGCCCCACAGTATATGCTACCCCTCAGCTTGCTTCTGTTTTATGTGACTTCTAGTACTGCTTTGTTGTGGAGATTCCTCTGGGCAGCTGTATTTTGGTCCACGTGTTAACACCTGTTTTGCTGTTGTGGCTCCTCCCCGCCCCCCAACAGGTATCGAAGTGGACATTGATGTGGAACATGGTGGAAAAAGAAGCAAAGTCACCCTCTCTCAGCCACCGGGCTCAGAGGACAAAGCATCTTCATCAGCCACAGAGAGCATGGATTCACAGCCTATCTGGGAAGACACCAAAGACTTGATTGGGTTGCAGAGTGTGGGCGCCCAGCCCTGCCACCCGAGCAAGGAATCTCAGCCCAGCAGCACACCCATAGAGGAGAAAAACCTGAGCTTACAAGACACGCCAGAAAACGAGGACTCGATTGCTGAAAAGATGCAGAAGATTGCACTAAACTCGCCCATGCCCCTCGAGCAGGTACTGCCAGAACACCAATCATAGACCATGCTATGTTTTTTCTCCATTATCCTATTGTTGTGGTCAGGCAGAAGAGTTTAAGTGGAAGAAGCTAGCGAGTGCTTAATCTCCATTGCCTAGGCTATATTTTCAATGTCCTGGAGTGGAGGCGGAGGGCCGCTCCATATTGCTTGAAATTGGAGCTGTGGAAAAGGTATGGGCCCACACTCCGTGTGCACACCCCTCCATGCCCTCTGTGCCATATTTCTTTAAGCAGCATGGAGAGAATGGATTGTCCAGGGATAAGAGCGATCCAGGAGAGTGTAGCTTTGGTGTTCATCTCGATGCAACCACTTGCTAAATTATCTAACATTTACACCAGTTTTACCTCTGGAACACATGCTTTTAGCAAGAGTCATTCTACTTGTGTAGTATGTTGAGCAGCAAATGGGTTTTGCCCCAGTCCATTTTACAAAAAGATTTCTTTTGTGATGGAGAGAAATTAATTTGCATTTTTTCCCCCTGACAACAAGGACAGATTTTATTTGTCCAGGCAACAAAAGTTATTAGAAGTGTGAACAGCACAAAAATATGTAAATACGCCTATTTACCGACATTATTTAATTTTCATCTTTATTAAAAAATTGTAATCATTGTTTTTGATAGTTCTGTTTACAAGTGTTATGGAAGATGGTGATAGTGCTACTTAAGAGGGTTATTGTAGCTCAGCGGCTTGAGTGCTCGCTGCTGCAATCTGTGTGTCATCTGCAGGTTTGAATCCCGGCAAGTTCAACTCAGCCTTTCATCTTTCCGTGTTCGATAAATGCATACCAACTTCGGTTGGGCGAAATTGGATGCAAATATTTTCTATGTTAAGCGACACATAAATAACACATGATCGTTATCATTACTTTGGACAATAACCGGTTAATCCTAGATGAAATAAGTTTCGTTTTTTTTTTTCTCATGGGATATTCATTACAATTCTGCAAAAAATGCTAGGGAATGGAGCAAATGGGCCTTGCACCAAATTCTGCTGAGATCCCAATGCTTAATATTTTGAACCATAGTCGTAGAGTGGAAACAATAAAAAAAAAAACTGTTCATGCAGTGAACAAAAAGGAACTCCACTTTTCCAATGTGAAAGGTGGGACTTTGCTGCATGACGTAAATAGAAACAGATGTTTGCCTCCAACATAGTACTGAAATCGGACAGTTTGATTTTCACCCAAATGCTAACCTCATTAATGTTGATTAGTGGAGGACAAACCCGGTTTGCTTCTTTCTGCATCACACAAGCAGCAAATTTAGTGATTACTCGATGTTTACGTTACATAATGTGGTCCTAAAATATGAATTTATGACCAGAATCATATACAAGTCAAGAAGATGGATTCAGTCAGTAAAGCATCTGTGTGTATCCTAGCCCCATGAGTTTGAATACCGACAGCTCTAGTCTTCAAATGGTACTATTGAGCTGGGGTAATAAGTATCTTCAGTTATCACAGTGCTTAGAAGTGAAAGGTGTGGGGAAAAGTCGCCTTCCTTTATGGCACAGGGTCTCTGGGGATCACGGGTCCCGGTGCCACCCTTAATGTAGTAGTGTTGATACAGACGAGAAAGCTGAGTGCCTGCTGGGGACAATAACTATAGACGAGCCCAGAAGCTGAAGAGGAAAGCAAGCCACAATGGCCATATCCCAGACACGGGAGAATACACAATCAAAACAAGAGAGCCCACAGAGTGCTGCATCCCAGATGCTGGGAGAAAAACCAGAGAGAGAGCAGCAGAAACAATGACCTAGGAAGGTAACTCCTGGCTAATGGATTACAATAATGCAGCCTGGCCTACTTCTCTAAGCAAGGAGGAAGAAATTTTGGTGTGAGTGTGCAAAAAGGTATTTATTTCTGTCCCTAACCCAAGTTAGTTATTGGTAGGAATGGTCAAAAAGCGAGCTGAGTGCTATAACCCTTGTGACTAGTTGAAGCCAAGACGTGCACTGGGCACTATAGCACGAACACTGTGCTACTTATGGAATATGATAGAAGACAGCGTTCCCATAAAATGGGCCCTTGATTCACATTGAGCCCAACCATCCTGACACCCTCTAGTGTTTTTAGCTTTTATTGTTTCAAGATTTAGTCCCATAGACCAAATCGGACTTAACTTCGCCCATCGTGTTAAAGGGAATAGCGGTGAACTTCACCGACATCCGCTATCTGCTATGTTGATTCTTCGCCACAAAAGACGTAGACATGAAGTGCTATATAAAGACGATGTGTTCTTAAGCTCCTGGTCCAGTTCAGAACTTTTCTGCTGCTGGAGAGTATCACAACATCCAAACGATTCTGTTTGGCTGCCACTGAAAAAATGATGTTCTAAAACAGGGCTTTAAGTGGGGTAAGAACTCGAGGGGGGGCCCTCGTTCGAGGGCATGGCTTGTGGGATGGGCGTGGCCTAACAACGTACACAAACCATAGTAAGGCACGCAAATAAAAATATAAATGCATGTAAGCATTTATATATTTGTATGCTTACCATACTATGGTTTGTGTAGTATGCAAGCCATCTTTTATAAACATAGAAATATGTAACATATTTCTATGTTTATAAAAGATGGCTTGAAAAGTACACAAGCCATAGTAAGGTACGCACATAAATATATAAATGTATGCATTTTTATATTTGTTTTCGTGCCTTACTATGGTTTGTGTACGTCAAGATCGCTTGAAAAGTACACAAACCACAATAAGGTATGCACAGAAATATATAACATTTATATATTTGTGTGCATATCTTATGGTTTGCGTACTTTTCAAACCATCTTTAAAAAATATTTCTCTGTTTATAAAAGATGGGTTGAAAAAAACACAATTCAAGCCATCTTTTATAAAGCTTTGACAACGGAAAAAGGCTTTATAAAAGATTGCTTGAATTGTGCACTTTTCAACCCATCTTTTATAAAGACAGAAACACGGGAATCCCCAGGTTCGCTCAGGGTGAAAGACGCCTCGGCGACCTGGGGAAACAAAAGGGACTGTAACTTCCTTTGGTGACCGGAGGGGTCACCATAGGAATTTACAGTGACTGATGTAAGTGCCAGCTAGGCACAGCAATGCTGTGCCTAGCTGGCACTTCTGTCAGCTCCCCTGACATTAAAAGGGGGGGCGCATCTCCCGCTGCGGCTGCAGCCACGGGATAATGCATCCCGCCAAAGTTGTCTGGGACCGGGGCCCCAGCTCAGCCCCACTTTTTGGAGACTGCAGGGGCTGGGCACTGGCAGGCCCCGGCCCACTTAAAGCACTGTTCTAAAAACTCTGATCCTCCCAACATGAATAAAAAATATGGGCACAGGAAGACCATTGTGACACCCTGACTCCTACGCTGTCTTCCGACAAGGCCCTTCTCTATCATTAGTAGAGCAGACTGTTTGGGAAGGAGTAGGATTGCACAGACTTCTGTATGCAAAAATGCACAAAACTTGCATTTTCGTATTATTCTGCTTACATTGGGATTCCTGGATAGTCCTATCATATGTAGTTTACAAAACCATGAGACGGCTGCATTGTGTAAAGGACTAAGGCAATATTTCAGCTCCTTGCTGCCATATAAGGTTGAACGCCATTTGGTTCCCACTAGAAACTTGCGCTGTCTATAATCTCACTGATACGATGATTAGTTGGACACAAATAATCGCCATGTGAAATGCAATGGTAAAATGTCACTTTACAAAGCACACAACCCTTAGAGCGATTTCGCACCGAAATCAAGGCTGCGTCCTATATTCCAAATGAGACAGGCTAAGATATGGGGAAACAAAATTAACGAAAAGCCAGCAACTGCTAGTGGGGCTCATCTGTGATTTAAATTCTAACCCCACACAATCGGCTTTTTTTTCTTCTTATAACCTCCCTACAGTATATCCCACAATCAAAAAGGTCCAGAATAACTTCTTAGTTAAAGGCTGGGTCACTTTAAATGGGGCTTTATTAGCGAAGGACGAAACATCTGTCAACTTTAACAAACACAAGCTGTTCGTTGTGCTAGAAACGTGCTAAAAATATATCCAGTATGCAGCCATAACGGTGCCCCTTAGTTTGAATGCCAAGTACATGTTTGCCATGGTTTTGTTATCCGCAGGAGCCAGTTGAGAGCAGCAGCTCAAACGCCAGTGGGGACGACGACTGGACTCATCTATCATCCAAGGAGGTGGACCCCTCTACAGGCGAACTCCAGTCTCTGCACCGCACAGAATCTGAGGAGGCTGGCTCTCTAGACCCCACCCAGGCTTGTAGCCCACCAAGGGAGCAGCCAACGGGGCTGCGAGAAGCTGCGGTCTACCCACATCTACCACCAGGTATGTTTTGGAGAGCATCTTCCACTATTCAGCTATTTGGATTTGCTTTTGCATGCAAGTCTGGTGGTAGTGAGGCGGGTTTAAGGGAAGGCTAAGCATGGAATGCATACTTTCTGAATGCTAGCAGTCACTTTTGGGATAAACGGCGTTCCGTATTAAAAAGCCTGGCACCCGTGCAGATATGGGTCAACGCAAAGCTGTTCAGGCATTATGTTTGGAAAATGGACTTTGAACACATTCGTATAACCTCTCCAGAGAGTAATGCTCAATGTTAGAGGCTGTGTGATGAATACAAATCACATTGTCAAATGTATTTCTAATTTTGATGTGGAAAATGTGCTCGGAGGACATGGAGAGTGACATTTTGTTGAGAGCTTTGGCAGGTTTCTGGGTTGTTGCTAGACAGTAGGTCATTTTAGAAATGCACAGTTTTAATTTGTCTTTTTCCTTTATTTTTCAGAGGCTGACCCCCGTCTGATAGAATCACTCTCACAAATGTTGTCCATGGGGTTCTCGGATGAGGGCGGGTGGCTGACCCAGCTCCTCCAGGCCAAACAGGGCGACATTGGGTCTGCGTTGGATGCCATCCAGTATTCTCGCCAGCAGCCGCGCCCTGCTCCTCGCCAGTAGCTTCAGTGCCTCCCTCTTGGGATGTCATGTGCTTTCATTCATATCCCCTCCTCGGGGTTCTACGTCTATTGGCCAGTAACTGTCCTGCATTCTCACCGGGGGTTATGCCATGCTCTTTGCACCTTGCTACACTTGCTCCTTGCCAGGGTCTTCACGCCTTTTTCCGTACATATTTTGGTGATGTCATCTCGCCTACCCACCCTGGGTTTACACGCTGTCCCAGGTTAACTGCTTTCGTTCCCATCTTGCTGTAGCCCGAGTTTGAACTATGTTACCAAATTATAAAGCTAGGTGACACTAGTGGTACACCTTCTATCCCCTTCCTTATTGGAACTATTTGGTACTTTTAATCTGTTGCCGATAGAAGTCTCTCAGGTGGGCTGAAGACTCGAAGAAGGCAGAAAGTACTCGCTTGGCTTAAAACACCGGAAAATACCACATGCTGCCTTCTCTGCATACCTTAGAGTTGAGTCCGTATGCTAACTAAGCGAACCTACTCCTGTTTATTGCAAAATAATCACGTGTTACGACTCCTGCTATTTTTCCATGGGTCTTTCCCATTTTGAAGCAGTCACAGCTTACGCAGTGACAGCACCGAAGATACGCTGGAGACGGTAGCCATGCAGTTCATTCGTTTTTGCACATCAGTGATCCCATGTACTTGTGGGGTGTGGACCCAGATTTCCAAAATATTTCCAGGATAACAGACGGGAGCATTTGCAAGCAGCCAAGCAATGGCTGCTCTGCTGGGTTACTCATTGTCTTTTCTTACTGCATGTGGCACACGCATATGTCGATCTGTGGTGCGTCTGCCTACTACTGTCAATCCCAAAGAGGCATGTGACTCCTTTCACCCTGAGCTTTTGTTGGTGGTTTTGTGGTCCAGTTCTGTCTGCAGTCTAAAATGTAGGTAGCAAATGCTTAATGTTCAGACGAACTGTGCATGTGAGTAGCAATGGGGAATTGGCCCATGTCGAGCAGTAACCGTGGGAGTAGCTGCCAGTGTCCTGGATGTTTTTATCGGAGGGTATGCAATGTCTATTGCAATGGTGGGCCAGACATTTATCAAGATACCAACACTAAGAGGTAAACAACCACCTTAGGCGAAACCACAGTAGTAAGTGGTTTGCGCAAAGCTCAAGAAACACCTGACTAAATTCAATACATGTGAAAGGAGCAAGGATGGTGCTGCACTGGGCATACGTCTGGGGTGCAGGGAGAGCTCATTACCATCTTTCTGCGGCCCAATGTATGCATTCTTGTACCTGCACAACAAGAATTTGAAAATGTTTAACCCTATCTGTCATGTAAACCGGTTGATAAAAGCTGTCTGTTTCTTAACATTAAAAGTTCCTCATTTTGAAATGATGCTTGTCTTGTCCATCTTCTCAAAGCTGTGTGCAAGTAGTCTAGCGCCAACATTGGAGCAAAGTACGTCAAAGAGCAGGCTGATGATGGAAGTGCCACTTCACGTAAGTGCACGTACCGCTGTGCTTGCCTATACATAGAGATTTCACCGACGGCTCGTGCCATTAAAAGGCTAGGATGGTAGAAGCAGAATGTCATACATGAGGCTGACCATGACCTGTGACTAGCTGCTCCTCTCGGATGGCCTTTCAGAGGCCTGTCAGTAAATAGTTAGGTTTTCCAAGAAGGGAGTCCTACATTCAGCTTCAAAGTATAATCTGCCTGATATCTCTGTGGGTATTGCTTCATATAGTCGTGTGCTGAGCTGGAATGGCGCCGTGGCGCTTTCCCTGGAACCACGGTGAGGCTCCAAAACGGGGTTAAATAGATCAGGAGCCTGAAAGTAGCTCTTGGATCTCAGATTTTCCTCTGACCAGGAGTTCTTACTTGATCCAGGAGCTGTGAAAGTGAAGTATCATAAATCAGTTCTCCGACAATTCAAATGGAATGCGGTTGGTTAAAAACCGTCGGCACAAGAGAGTAAAAGGAGAATCGAAAAATGATAATTTCATATTGAAGCACAACATTGGTAGGCCTTTCAACTTGTTTATTCCTCTGTCCCTTTGTCACATTAGTTCACATTTCTTTTCGTCCTATCCTGGCCAAGTCTCTCGCTTTTAGTACCTCCAACTTTGTCATTATGTCCATCTACAAAAATGGGTGACGGGTGGACACTGCTAATTTGTGTGTTGAAAAGCTAAGAAGGTCTAAAAAAAAATATAGTTCCAAAAATAATTCAACATAAGCTATGTGGAGCTCTATGGCAAAAAAGGCGTTAAGCACCAGGTCAAATATCCGCAATACAATGTACTCACAGGGAACCCCTGTAAGAACCACAGCCTCTCTCGATGCCCAATAAGGAGGGATTATGGCAAATCTTGCAATAGTCACAAAAACAGTAACCATTTTATACGCTGCTATTCTATATGTTCAGAACAACAAACTCTACTAGACAATTTTTGACACAGTCAAGTTGCATATAGATATATATAGCAACGAGGCAGTGTTGTGCTAACAAGGGTTTGTAAGGTGCCTTTGTGTTTCGGATATCATCCATCCTCAGGGCCAAACCCTTAGCCACCACTGCGGGGTCAAACTGTGTCTTTCATCCTCCCCATCACCATTTGTAGGTGCAGTGTGTGCATGTCTGCATCAGGGATGCACCCTTTGTGGATACGCTCGCCAGAATGTGTATATAAACATTCTGGCGAGCAGATCCACACTCTCACTCTCTTCCTGCAACGTTTGATGAGTTTTTCCGGATACCCACGTTCTAGCAGTCTAGTTAGTAAAATGTCTGCATGTATGTTGAATCTCAATATCAGTGCAATTACGACGTAATCGTAAAAACATCCCATAGGGTAGATTCTCAAGGAGACTTTTAGGATGTTGGCTTTTCAAATGTAAGGTTGTTGTTCTTTCAGTTGTTTTTCTGAACAGTTCTACCTGAAGATTGCCTGTATCGTAAAAAATGGATATATCTAAAAATGGGATTCTTACGGCAGAGTGTTTATAAGTAAAGCACAGATTAGGGTCCACCAAATTGAGCCAACCTGCAAGAGTTCAAAGACTCTACATTACCTTCCCAAATCCGTAGGTCAATGTATCGACGATAAAATATAATGGACTGGAAAAATGGGTTACCATTATTCAGCACATATTGTTCTTCAATCAAGGCCATATAAGTCATGGACAAATGCAGTGCGAAAGAACACCCCATAGCTGTTTCCTTGCTTTGGAGAAAGTATGAATCCTTAAATCTTAATCTGTCACCATGCCGGATGTGTAGCTGTTTCTCGGTTACAGTTGTGTCTCAGTTTACAAAAAATTAAATGTAAATCTAAATGGTACCATATGTTATAATACAGAAAGTGAAATAGTAAGTCAATTGTTCATCACATGACCCAATTTACATTTAATTTGAAAAGTATTTTAATTTGGACTGTAATTCTAAATTTAAATAAGCAAGACTAAATGCATCATGGCACATTGTTCTACTGTTATTCTCTGCTTTTCGGAGTAAAAATTATTTTCCATTGTTTTTTTTAAATCAATAAGCATGGTACAATCAAGTTTTACATAAAGAAAACATGTTGGCCTACTAACATCGAGGAAAAACATTGTTTTCACGAGAAAATGTATGGATGAAATTGTCATGTATTATAATATCGATTTGAGGTAGATAATTAAAAAACAAGGTCAGAGAGGGAAGTATAGGTGGAAGGAGGTGAAGGAATGGACAGTGAGTACGAGTTAACAATGGGGTACATTGTCACAAACAGATCGATACAATCGGACACATCACTTCAGACAGACAGAGGGTGGTGGTGACAAGTATATAGAGGAAGGCCACCTAGAACCAATATATTAACATACATTTCAACACCTCTTGGTGATTACAGTAAGTGTTAATACAAAAACAAATAGCATATTGCTTATTTGCTGTAACTCAACCTATGTTTCGGTCGTCACAATAGGCCCCTAATTAAAGCTGGCAAATATAAGCGACCTTCTTCAGGAGACGGATGGTTCTGTTGCAACCACTCCCAAATGTCAAAAGGTGGAGGATGTCATCAAACCTCAATCTACAAACAAACAATATACATAACATCAGAATTCCGATCTTTTATTTGTTTAGACACAGATATATCTTGTGTGTATATCTCAGTTTATGTGTATACAGATTGGCACTCACCTCCACGTGAATTAATGGAGACGCGTGTCAACGATGGACTAAATCCTGCAGTGGTGCTAGATAACTCTGCGCCTATACTGTAACGTAAGAGGAGGACAAAGCATCTTAGTAAGCGTGCCCTATAAACAGTACACCATTTTATATATATATATATATATATATATATATATATATATATGGTATGGACACACTATTTTACCTGATCAAAAATTCAGGTATGGGGGTGTCTTGCGTCTTTAGTCAATAAATCCAAAGAGGAAAAATCCCTGTTCTCGCCTGAAATGCAACACAGAGACTCAATACTCAAATATTTTCATCTTGACAACACTAGAGGTAATCAAAACCTCCTATCAATTCGCCTCACCTCATGTGGCCGAGTCCAGATATGTTCTTATTCTGGTACCCCTTGATAGCCTCCTGCACTTGTTTCCTCACAATGTTTTCAAAGGCCAAGATTTCTGGGGGGGCACAAGTGTATGGGAGGTGAAAAATGTGATTTAGGTTTGAGCCCTGTGACGTTTTTTACTTCTTCACGTTCTTTCCGCCCATCTTTGTTGTCTGTTGATGCACTCGGTAAAAATACCTAATAATAATGTTTTAATCTGATTTTTTGAAAGAAACCTTGTCATTCCATTTCACACTTGAATGAATCCACTCTCGCTACTGGGACCCATTGGTCTATGCACGAAAGAGGGTGAGGTAATGCATTTTTGTAACATCCCTCATGCTGCACTGGTATTACAATCCAAAATGTATGTTTATGTAAAAAACTTTGTCTATGAAAGGCCTACAATGCCCAAAGTCACTGGGAGCTGGGGCTTAACAGTCCTATCCACCAACAGAAACAATCAGGGTTTAGCAGCATTTATTGTTTGCAAGCACGCCATAGGGTTAGGTAATTCATCCTTCACGCTGCATTGTTTCCCCAGATTTATCAAACAAACACTATTTGGTTCAAAAAAGAAAAAAATGCTTTACAAAATGTTTTACACACGGAGGGACTACATGGCCCAGAAGTCTCTGGGAACTGGGGCTCAAGAGTCCTTTCACCATGTTGATGGCGTATTTAAGGAAGCCACGCCCAGGAACCAGCACAAAATTTGGTGTGTGTGCAGGACAAGAGAGAAGGAACCCAGGGTAAGTAAAATGTGCGTGCGTGTTTGAGTGTTTAAATTCACACAGTTTGTTTGAGGTTTTGAAGAGAGAGAGAGTGCGAGGGTAAACTCGACTCTTTCAATTCCATTTCTGCTGACAATCAGCGTGCACAGCGCATGCAAATAGATGCAGGATGTGTCTGCTTTTCCCTTTTTCACGCATATAAAAGGTGTTTGAACAGCCCAGCTAAGGAGGCAGCCCAGCTAAGGATGCAGTTGTGTGTTTTCCATCAGCATTATAAGCTGTTTGGCAGTCACTGTGCACACCGACCCATTATTATTATTATTTTAATTTTTAGGGTCAAAAATGGCCATGTGGGGGGCGGGGGGGCAGGGGGAGGCCACCCAGGAGGTCCGAGGACAGGGTGCGCACCAACAGCCACCTGTGTGGATGTTGGGAAAAAAAAAAACACCTCCATGGGCTCATGGCCTGCACGGCTATGCCATTCTGGGAGAACTGCTGCTGTCGCTCTCATCACCCTCTGCTGCTGCCACAGGAGGTGGTGGTGCTATGGGAGGCAGCCCACGCAAAGCCCTAGTATGGTCCTCCATGGCAGCAAGCATGCGGGTGTGGAAGGTCTCGTTCTGGAGGATTATAGTGCGGAGATCCCCATGCAGCACCTGACGTGATGCCTGGATCTCCTCCCGAGTTGCCTGCATCTCAGCTGAGAGCGAACGTGTGAGCCGCTCCAGCTGCTGTTCTGTCCTCAAGTTAGTGGAAGCCTCAAGGGCAACAAGTCTCCCTGAGGTGATGGAGTTCTACCCTCAGGGCTTCCCTGTGGCCCTGGGACTCTATTGATATCGATTGGCGTAGAGTCTCCAGTGCCGCCCGTTGGACGCCAACATGTCCTCCCTGTGTGATTGGCAAATGGAGTCTGTTGCCTGCTGTAGTTGCTCCATCTGCCTTTCAGGGGGGACAATGGAAGTGGCCACCCTCTCCATTGCTTGAGCCATCATCTCAACTGATGCTGCCTGTTGGCTTGCGATACCGTACATGGATTGTTCCCATACGGTATTGCCTGGTGGCGTACGGCACCGCGTCGGCGGGCACTACACCTGTTTGGGGCAAGGCGATCTGCGCCTTGCTGTGCCGACACTGCCTGAGGCTGCAGGTCTGCATTCCCCCTCTAATCTGCTGGCCCAGGAACAGGATCAGAGGTTGTGGAGTGTGACCCTGCATCCGTAACCGCCAAAGGCGGACTTATCAACACTGACATCCTCATAGAGGGTCCTACCCCTGGTGCAGGTGGGTTGGACAGAACAGAATCCCTGCCAGAAACACTTACCTGCGACGCCACATAGGTCTTATCATCCAAATCAGCACCTGATTAGAGGTCTGGGGAGGTGCACCCAGAGGCACCCCTCGACAGAATGGTCTGCAGCAAAATTGGGTTCTCACCCACCACCACACCACGTCCCCCACTGGTGCCCGGTCTTGCCTGAGATTCCTCCTGGGTCTGCACCATCTCCTCAACCTCAACAGAATCAAGTGCGTCATCCCCTGCAAAAACATGAAAGACAAAAAATGGAAACAGGCATTAGCACCATAGCACACAAATAGGCCTGACAAGCTACAGAACCACTACATGATTTACACATGTCCCACATGACTATGACCCTCCCATGCATGCACTGTCACTGAGTTGGAAGGGGAGGCAAAAGGCAGACACTGATGACACCAAGATGGAAGAGCAACACATTTGCTGCATGCTGGGTAGCACTGCCATCACACATTGGCCTGTGAGTGGCATGTCCAATACACATACATGACACGTGCCATCACACAGATGGCATGTACCATAGCCATGGTGCATTCCACAAGTACATCCATATGTCAGTGAATGAATACTGTCACCCATCCATGTGAGATGGACATGATGAGATGAAAAATGCTACATAGTGTGACAAAATGGGCATGTGCCACATACTGCAACACATCCAGTGTACAAAAATACAGTGATTGCAGGCCGATGTACACATCAATGGTTGTGCACTTCAACATGACAGGAAAGAACTATCATGTTCCACATTCAAACAGGCCCCAAATATTCCTGTGACCAGGCCAATACTCAATTAGCCTGAATGGTCAAATCATTCACCTAACAAGGTAACACATGTGGGCCAATGTGGGGTTCATCAATGACAGAAGCATGTCACAAATGTGACAATAGGGCTGAGGAATGCATAGCAAAAGTGGGAGAATTGAAACAATCAGCCTGAACGAACACTGAAAAATACAAACAATGTTGTTGCAAGATGCCACTTCAAGGGCAACTGCCGTAATGTTGTGCAAAATTACTAATGTGGCCAGAAGGGATACTTTCACACCCAAATCCAAGGCTGCTGAACGTTTTGGATGAAGCACATGGGTGGCCCATACCACTCAGGCACACACACCCTCACCTGGCACTCAATCAGAACCCGTCACCCAAACAACATGCACATGCATTACACACACATGCATGGGCACTCACCGGACAATGCATCATAATCAGGTAGTCCTCCCACACCTTGGATCTGTTCCTCTGTGACGAAGGCCCCAGCAACAGATTCATGTTCAGTGAGTTCGTTGTCCTCTTGTGGAGACCCACCGCCAGTCACCAGAGTAGCGGCATGATTTGAGGCCAGCTTGTTCTTTGCTCTGCGTTTCAGGTCATTCCACCGCTTGTAGCAATCATCAGCTGTGCGCCTCACAAATCCAAGGGCACTTATGCGGTCGGCGATGGTCTGCCAGTGTGCCTTACGTTGACCAGGTGTGGTCTTGCAACCTGCAGTCACCAGCATTTCGTGGCTATGTGCCGACACATAGCCCACAAGTGCATCAAGTTCCGGATCATTAAAGCAAGGCTTCCTTGAGGTACCGGAGTGTGTAGCCGTGTCTGGGGTCTCAGCCTGTCGTGCCAGAGCACCCTTCTTCCTCTTCTTTAAAGGTGGAGCAGAGCCAGAGTGGCTTACGCAGCTCTGATCAGTTGGGGCAGAATCACCGGTTGACTGGGTAGTAGGAGTGTGGGAATGCACAATGACCCTAGGTCTTGATGCAGGCATTGGTTGCAGGGTAATGTTGGCAGGGGGGAACGTCAGTTTGATGGACCGGGACTGACACTGTCCTGGCTGGGAGAGTCAGAGCTGGGGCGGATGGAGCTGCAGCTGCCCCTGCAGCCTCCCCACCCTGCATACTTGGGGCAGCAGATGACATAGCTGCCCCAGATCCACGTGGATTGGTGACAACAACTGCATCGCCACACGTGGCCTAGACTTGCTGACCTGGAAGTCAGCCAGTGAGTCATCCTGTGCCAGGTCAGGTGCCACAATGGGCTGGTTCAACAGGGGCTGAGCTTGGATGGTGTCAGCCACGTTTCCCTCAACCATGGGGGGGGGGGCATGGGTGTCCCTGATTGTTCCTCCACACATGGGGGTATAGGGGCACCCTGCAAATCCCGGCCATGTCCCCTACCGCGCCCACCACGCCCACCTTTTGAGGGTCGTGCCTCCCTTACCGCTTGGTCGCCTCCCAACCATGGCACTGATGTTGTTGTGCGTATGGGAGTTGCAGTAAACTATTGTCCTGGGCAATTGGGGGTCAAAAGGGTAGGATACCAGATGGAATTCATACACTAGTGCTCTAACAAGGCTGGCTGTGACCCCTGGGGGAAGGTGAAAGGTCACGCAACGCACAGGCAGCTTAAAATCAAAAATTACCGTGCACGCAACCCCTCGTAGACCACGTGCGTGAAAAAATGAACCCGCACTACACTGTGGCACCCAGAAACACAAAAATAAGCGTACGCGTAATACACGCAGCCTACAATGACCTCTGAAGGGGTGCGCGACACACGGGGCAAGCACAGTTGCTAAGTACGTGCAGAACTCACCGTCTGCCTGGAAAAAGAAAATGAAAAATACGCGCGTTGGCAACACCCCCGCCAAAAGAAGAATTGTACGCTGTCTAAGGAGACAGGACAAAAGGAGAAGTGAACTCTGTGTGAGGAAACAGGCCCAACAAAAAAATCAGAAAAGAGCTGTCAGAGGTAACAGGGAGTACGAACTAGAAACGCTGTGAAGTAATCGCGTGTGAACCGACAAGAAGTACAGATTTCACCCACTCGCTCTCCACGAAAAGCACGTACAAGGAAATGGCGTCCTACATGTAGCTTTTAAACCGGCCCACACGTACACGTCAGATACGTGTGTACGCGGGCGCTTTCCTACAATTACACGCGATGACACTCGGACGTGCAGTTTTTCCACGTGTGCTCTGTCATCACGTGCTATGAGGGAAACGCCCGCGCGCGTACTGTAACTTATGCGCGAAGGCCCTTTCCTTGAATTACACGCTGACGTGCAAGATTTTCACGTGCCAAATCACTCTGTATCAAGCTGGCGACGCGAAAACACACGGAAGACCACGCTCCTGCCCAGAAGGCCGAATTACTGCCCCCCAGAGCCCCAAGCACGCTGCCACCTGCCATCTGCTGCTGCCTGACTGCCTGCTGCCCACGTGCCCTGCCATTTGCTGCCTGCACGTCAGCCAGGGGTGTAGTTGCTGTGACCACCCCTGCTGGAACCGAAGACTGCCGACTGGGATTCCATCGCTCCACAGCCCAGCCCCAGGACCCAGTTGCCCACCCACTCCTGCCTCTGGGGTTGCCATGTCCAGCACTACACCATCTGGCAGCACTGGCAACCCCCCAGCCAGAGAGGCAGAGGGCCACCAGCTTCAGTGCCACCGAAGTTGGTGTCCTGGTGGAGCAAGTCCTGGGGCAGTATGATGCCCTCTTTGGAAGTTTGCGCGCCGACAAGGAAGGACGGACCAGGATCTGGATGGACATCATGACTGCCATCAACGCGGAGGGGGTGGCAGTCCACGACTTACAACATGTCACGAAGTGCTGGGAGGACTTCAGGTCCAGGACCCTCAACAAGGCCCGGCACCTCGCTAAGGCAGCGGATGCCAAGGGGCGCCGGGGCCAGCTGTCAGACCATCAAATGAGGGTCCTGGAACGCATATGCCCAGCGCTCTAAGTCCAGATCCTTGAGAGGCAGACCCGTCTGGAGTCGAGCGGTAAGTGTACATGCATGTTGATGGTATGCTGTGCGTGTCGTGCCAGTAGTGTGCAGGTTGCACATGTGTTTATGTAGGGCCATGTAGGGATGTGTATGAACATGGGCGTGTGGCCGCCACATGTGAGTCCTCTCAGGTGTGAGACACATTGATGGTGTATGTGTTGGTAAGCATGCTGGGCATATGCAGGTGTGGGAGCACACAGGTTTCAATCTCTCTGTATGTACATTGGCATGGTTGTGGCACGGATGGTGGTTCATAATTCATGTACCTGCACAGTGTACATGTGCATGTATGTGTATTTGACAAGTGTGCAAATGTGATGCATCATGGATGCACGTGACACTGATATGGAGAAGGATGAATGGCAGATGTGACATGTATGGCGATCTCTTCACTGAAACAGTTGCAGGAGATGTAGACATGCATGTAAGTGTGGTGGCGTGTGTGCATGTCTAGTGCACTCCCTGTGTTTCATGTGATGTCTGGCTCACCTTTGGCTGCTCATGCTGTTGTATGTGTATGGATGTTGATGGCCTTTGTGATATGGCTGTGGAATAGCTCATGTGTGTGAGTTGAAATGACATGTGTGTTGGGGATTGTGATGCCATGTCTGAAGTTTGACACTGCCACTCATGTGGAACTGTCATGTGTGTATCAGTCCATTGTACAGTGCCCTGATGCCTGTCTCCTATCTCTCCCTGTCTGCAGCGTCAACTGATGAAGAGGGCGGAGAGGGTGCTGTGGAGCACAGCGGCACGGACCGCACCGCCAGCCGGAGACGCAGGGCCCGGCTCCCCTCCAAGGTTGTGATCTCGTTGGGGAGTGAGGAGTCCGGTGCCGCGTCCCAGGCCGCAACTGCCGAGGGTAGGTCCAAGAGGCGGAGGTCAGAGTTGGACTCCTTGGCAGCAGAAGGGGCAGCTGAGACCCCACAGGGTCCGACGGAGGAAGATGGCACGGAGTCATCCAGGTTGGTGGGGGGTTTGGTGGAGGAGGAGGCCGTGCAAGGGAAAGACATGGGGTCTGGAGGTGGGGATTCCACTGGTGCTAGTGGTGCAGTGCAGGGGCAGGGACAGGAGGCAGCAAAGGCCACCGCTGAGGTGCCTGTGTGTAATCCTGTCCCCGATCCTGTGACTGCATCATCCCACACCAGCAGGGATGCCTACGTCCAGACCCGTTTTCAGGGAGGGGATCCACTTACAACAACTGGCCTTCCTCTCCCTGCTACCCGGGACCGGGTTGAGCCTGTCCTGGGTAGGGTGGCGTTGTGTCAACGGGCCATGCGAGCTGACCTGCAGTCTTTTCATGAGGAGACTGCACGTCTTCTCGGATGGCTCGTTGACCGCGTTGAACTACTGGGACAGCTCACCAGGGCCAGATTCCTCCGTTTTCTGTACCTTGTTCCGACCCCCTCCTCAACTGAACTCCCTATGCCCCAGTTGTCCTCCATGCCATCTTCCCACCCATGTATCACCTGGGTACCCTGTGGAGCTGCCTCTGATCCTGCGGCCAGGCTGGTGGAGGACACATTCCTGCCACAGTCAGGAGTTGGACGTCCAGCAGGGGTGGCCACCTCAACAACTGCACCCCAGCCGGAGGAGGATGTGCAGGCAGCAAGAGCCAGGGCACAGGCAGAGGCACAGCAGGAGCAGCAACAAGGTGGGAGCCATCATGGCTCGGGGCCTTCGACATCGGAGGGGCAGGCATCGGCCAGAGGGCAGGAGGACCCAGGACTGGAAGTGTCTTCCGTGTGGCAGCGGTTAGGCCATGCTATAGATGCGGAGCGGCAGCGGGCAGAAGAGGCACGGCTCACGATGGTCAGGGCGGAGAACTCCATGCGGAGGGCCCTGAGGCGGGCCGAGTGCCTCGAGGCAATTCGCAGGGAGTTGGAGGAGAACATGTCATCGTCCCTGCGAACCATCGGGGCCATGGAAGAGGACTGCCTCCAGGACATTGAGCAGGAGTTTGATGATGCCCTGGCCCGGGACATCCAAAAGTGAGCCGTCGGACTAGCCCGCTGCCCTTGTAAATAGTTTTTAGAGTTAGGTTTCCTTTTCGTTTTCCTTTTATTTGTGGTCAATGGACAATGCCACACAAATTTGTATATAGGTATATTTTTAGGTAGTTAGTTAGGTAGGTTTCATTTGTTTGGTTGGGATCATGGCATGGACCCTTTACATCCTTGGACAATGGATTGCATATAGTTTCATCATGTATTCCTTTTTTTTTTTTGTTTTGCATTATGGACATGGAGCAATGGATTTATTTTTTCCGGACAATGGATTGTAAATAGTTGGACTATGGATTGATTTCTCTTATTTTCTGTACTATGAACATGAAGCAATGGAGTTTTTTTTTTACATTTCCTTTGGATTTGCGTTGTTGGAGGGTGACTTTGGACTGTTTTTCTTTCAATTTTTTTTGGATTGGTTATCATTTTCATTCAATCATCTTTTTCACATGCTTTTCATTTCATGTTTCATATTTTGGTATGCTTTCATTTCATTTTGGATTCCATGTACAGAATACATTTTCATTTTTTAGTTCCATGTGTGGGATTCGCTCATTGGGTTGATGCATGTGAAAATGTGGGTTTACACAAGCAATGCCAACCAGTGTATGTGTGTGACTGACATGTGTTGATGTACATAGTTGAATTTTGGTTTGTGTCATGAGATCAGCATTTCACTGCTGGGGGTGGGGGTGCAGGGGGATATGAGTGGGACATGAGTGGGGGCCTGCTGGCAGGTGCCCCTGACTGCTGGGGGGTGGGGGTGCAAGGGGACATGAGTGGGCGCCTGCTGGCAGGAGCCCCTGACTGCTGGGGGGGTGGGGGTGCTGGGGGACATGAGTGGGGGCCTGCTGGCAGGTGCCCCTGACTGCTGGGGGTGGGGGTGCTGGAGGACATGAGTGGGGGCCTGCTAGCAGGTGCCCTGCACTGCTGGGGGTGGGGGTGCAAGGGGACATGAGTGTGGGCCTGGGGCGTGGCCAACGCTGATGGCGTAAAGACGTGACTGTGTGGAGCTCCCGTCCCGATCCTGGCCTAGATCCTTTATTCGACCCTTATTCCTGGCCCGATTGTGTGCCAAAACTTATACCCAAGTGGGGGAAGTGATTCTGACCCCGTTCGGCGCTGGAACGAGAAGAATCGGAACCAGCGTCCCCGAAAACGCAACCTCGGAACTGACGCCCCCGAGCGAAACAAGATGGCGGACGACAGCGAGGCCTGACGGAGGGGCGGACCGAGCGGGCTGCGAGGCGAAGGGAAGAGGTTCCATCGGGCTTCGCCTCCCCTGTCCCTACGCAAGTGGCGGAAAGTCCCCAGCAAAGTCATCGTCCGAAAGACCGGACACCCTCGCTTTTCCCTGCTCCTCGGGACTCGTCCTGCCGCTGGATGCCACCGAGCACATGAGGAGACCACCACACTGCCAAGGGGAGCGGACGGAGTCACATCCATCGCCCCGGGACCACTGCGGAGGGGACACGAGATGTGCATAGCCCACTGACGCGATCTGCTGACCGCGAGGAGCTCTGTGCGAAGGAGCGGCGGAGACCTAAACAGGGGCCCTCCTCCTCTCCCCCCGAACGGACGGCCCGAGGACTGAGGAGTGAACAGTTTACCCACCAACGCACCGGTAAGCCTGCAGACCCTATCCTAGCGCTTGGGAGCCGGAACTCGCCTGTACCATAGACGACGGGGCCCAGCGAGGCCACGGCCCGGAGTGTCGGGAAATCGCTGAGTGCCCTGTCGCACTGCCGGGGGAACACCCTGCATCGTGTCGCCAAGGAACACCGCTGCTCTTCACTGAAATACGCCGTCCTGTGGGGCCGACGGAGGGCTCATCCCTGTTACCACACTACCAGGTGGGACAAATGTCTACTTCGCGCAACAAGAACAGGGGTGCCACAATCATGGACTCATTCTCAGGGGCTAAACCCAAACAGCCCAACCAACATGAGATCCCCACGCAGACTGAAACCCCAACAACTGCTACCGACCCCAGCAACGCCCAAGTGCTCCAAGCTATCGCAGCACTCCAAACGTGCATGGAGACCAGGATAGACGAACTCAAGGTGGACATGCAGCTAATCCGCCAAGACGCCCGCAACATGGCAGAAAGAATAAACAAAGTGGAAATAAACCTCCGGGACACCACGGACACTGCCAAGGACTTAAAGCAGAAAGTCATCACACTTGAGAGGCAAGTGGCTCATCTTGAAGCGAGATCCGAAGAAGCAGAGGGTAGAGCCCGCCGCAATAACATCAGAGTCCTGGGCGTTCCGGAGGGGATGGAAGGCGCTGACCCCACAGAATTTATCGAGTCCCTACTAATGCAGGAAGTCGGAGCTGGCAAACTCACACAGGGCTTCTCCATCGAGAGAGCCCACCGCGCCCTACAAAAGCGGCCCCCTCCGGGATCACACCCTCGCCCAATGATTGCCAAGGTCTTGAACTTTCGTGACAGGGAAACAATCCTCAAATTCTCGAGGGATGGAGGTGACATCAGACGCGATGGCTCCAAGATTGTAATCTATCCCGATTATACCCCGCAAGTCCAGCGAGCCAGGAACTCGTTCATACCTATCAAAGCCCAACTGCGGAAGTTCGACCTTAAATACATGCTACTGTACCCCTCGCGCCTCAAGATTCTACACAAAGGTAAAGCCGTCTACATGGAGACCCCGGCGGCAGCCACTATGTGGATGGAACATAATAACCTGGCCGAGGGAGAGGACCACGTTTCGACACCCAACGGCTAAACCCAAACAGATCCGATACAACAATGATTGATTAGTTCTCACAAGGACGGGAGTTCCGCGGACCACCCCACAGACATCGGCGCAACCCACCCCACCCCAAGCATGGCTGGCCCAAGGCCAACACCACAACCGCACCACATGACCTGGACAGGCCGATGGGTAGCGGATGCCCCCGAGCGTTGTCCTCCCAGAACAGCTGCTGGGAGCAACACACAGTTAACTTTTTTGTTCAATCCACCTGTTCGAGTGGAAGTTAAATTCGTTTATAAGTCTCCGATTAACACGTCAACGCAACAATCAAGGCCAACAGGAAGAAAGCAGAGCATAGACCCTGGGGGCGACCACTCGGCACACAGAGCTGGCTCAAGGAGGGTGGAGCCAGCGCCCTGGCCACATTGCCATCATCATGCCCACACGCCTTAAAATCGCCACCTGGAATGTGAGGGGCTTAGGTACCTACTTACGCCGGAACAGAATAAAATCCTATCTACACAGAAAGAAGATAGGGTTGGTCCTATTACAAGAAACACATCTAACCAAGGAAGCCATGGCAGCACTCCAATCATACTGGGGTGGACAAGGGTTTGGGTCCACATACTCCAAATTCGCCAGAGGGGTGTTCACCTGGATCAGCCCTCACATCCCTTTCCAGCTCACCAAAATCGAACAGGATCCCGATGGAAGGTATGTCATAATTCTGGGCCACATTGAACAAACAGAGATCTGCATAGTCAACTCATACCTCCCCAACAACAACATCCCTGCGCACCTCACCAAGTTAAGCACAAAGATTGCGCCCTATAGAGATGCATTCCTTATCTGGGGAGGCGACTTTAACTGCATCAGTGACCCTGCACTCGACAGGTCGACCCCCCCCTTGGCTGGCCCATCAACTGCCACCACCGCCCTGAACACCATGCTGAACCGCCTAGACCTGGTCGACATCTGGCGGGAACAGCACCCCAAGGATCGTGGCTATTCCTTCCACTCCTCACCGCATAATCTTTACACCAGAATCGACTACCTCTTCATTGGCAGAGAGAGCTTCCCCCAGATCGACTCTTCCAACTACCTGGGCCGCACCATCTCTGACCACTCTCCCCTTGTAATTGAATGGAACATCACTGGACCCAGATCCCCCATACCCACATGGAGGATGCCCACTGAGGCACTTAAAGACCCCGAGTTCAGGGAAAGCCTTAGAGAAACCATAGAGAACTACATCAATGAGAATAAAGGCAGTGTAGCCCACCTAAGCACGGTCTGGGATGCTCTCAAAGTGGTTGTAAGGGGAGAGGTCATAGCAAAGGCCGGAGGCATGAGGAAACGCCTAAGAACTGAACTCGAATCACTAGAAGCTGAAATAGAACAGCTAGAATCCAACACCCTGGACCTCCAACCACAGGAAGTCAAGCTGGCCAGCTCTAGGGCCGCCTGCAAGGAAGCCTGGGACAGATTGGCCAAATTTGATTATATCACCAGAACCAACAGAACGCACGCCCATGCCGACAAACCTGGCAGACTACTCGCCTGGCTGTGTAAGAAAGAACACCCTAAGTTCCCGACCACTGCCCTAAGAGATGCCGATGGCACGCTACAAAGGTCCCAACAGGGAATTAACGACACCCTTAGGCTGTTCTACACCCAGCTGTACTCCCACGCTGAAGAGGTACCCCCCGAGGACATCTCAAACACCCTGGACGAAATTGGCTTGCCCCTTCTCCCCCTGCCACACAGGGAGGCTCTAGATGCTGACATCGATATAGAGGACATAAAAGACGCCATTAAGTCACTGGCCACCTGCAGGGCACCGGGCAGTGACGGGCTGCCCGCTGAATTTTACAAAGCCTATGAGCCGGAACTGTCCACGCTGCTACACGAGGTATTCCAAGAAGCCTACGAGTCGGGCACCCTGCCCGAGAGCATGCGAGAGACTTTATTGGTTCCGCTCCTCAAGCCTGGTAAGCCTGCGGATGACTGTGACTCCTATCGCCCTCTCGCTATGCTCAATTACGATGTTAAAATTCTCACAACCATATTGGCCAAGCGGCTGTCCAGGGTGATCGGAGAAGTGGTGCACCCCGACCAGAGTGGCTTTGTGCCGGGCCGCAACACCACTGCCAACCTACGCAGATTACAACACATATTGTCACATCCCTCTCACACTGGGCAAGCCCACACATTACTTTCTTTAGACGCCATCAAGGCATTCGATTCAATTTTCTGGGAATGGCTGATTGCGGTACTCAGGGAGTTTGGCTTCGGAGAACGATTCATTCGCTGGATCATAATTCTCTACACCAAGCCGCGAGCACGGGTGAAGACTGGTCGACTCATATCCACGGCATGGGATATACAAAGGGGCACACGGCAGGGCTGTCCGCTCTCCCCCATGCTATACATAATAGGGCTTGAACCCATTGCCATTTTTTTCAGGAAACAATTCTTTGATGCTGGTATCAGGATTGATGGGGTGGACCATATAATTTCCCTGTACGCGGATGATGTTCTCCTCTACGTGAGGGATCCGCAGCTGAATGTCCCAACTATGCTGGAGGTCCTTGACAACTTTGCCAAGGTGTCAGGCATACACTTTAGCAAACGCAAGTCCTGTCTGTTTCCGCTGGGCGCCCTCAGGGACACACATGTTGATGACCTCCCCTCACTGGGTATAGGATGGTGCCCCACTACGTTCCGCTATCTAGGCATTAATATTTACCACACGCCTGAACTCATGCACGCCAACAACACGGTAGCGGCACTTCCCCCCTTGCGCAAGTCAATCGGGTTTTGGGCTCGCCTCCCCCTATCCATGATGGGCAGGGCTTCCATCATTAAGATGATCGTCCTCCCCAGATTTCTCTATGGCTTCCAAAACATTTCGTATTACATTAGGGCTCCCTTCTTCCGTCTCTTAGGGAAGATACTTACAGACTTCCTGTGGGGAACTAGTAGGCACAAATTTGCATTATCCACCCTGACCCTCCCTTACGAGCAGGGAGGCATCCGGCTCCCTGATCTGGAGCGTTACTATCTGGCTGCTCAACTAAGCTTTGTGGCTAAATGGCTAGCCGATGATGTTACCCCTGAAACACTGCTCTTACAGCACTCGACGGCCCCAATCCGATTAAATGAACTCATTTGGGCCCCTCAACGTCTTGTGGGGGGGATACCCTTCTTAGCTACCCTGGGTCGTCAGGTATGGCAAAGGGTTAAAAGTCTTCTCCGCCTACAGCACAGTTACAATCCAGACACACCGCTCTTAGCTGACCTATGCCAGAACTCAGTAGACCTTGCCTCTATTCGACACTGGGAAAGGCTGGGAGTATACACGTGGGGGGACCTATACAGTGAGGGCACTTTCCGGGACTTCTCCTCCTTGCAGCTCGATGATGGCGTCCCAGCCGGTCAATTCCTTTGGTACGCAAGGATCCGCAATTTGGCTAGAACTAAATGGGACACGTGGCCTGAGGAGCCCGAATCCGACACCTTCATAACGCACCTATACAGCCTGGGAGACGGGTGGAGGCCTGTGTCCCGCATATATAGCCACCTAATTGACAGGCCTAACCCCCGCAGCAAGGACCTCAAAACCAGGTGGGAGAGTGATTTGGGCCACGAACTGTCCGAAGCTGAATGGAATAGAGCATTAGCGTTCCCCAATGCGGTATCCAGAAACTCTAGATTTAAATTAATTCAACTCAACATGCTATATCGATCATACTTGACACCGCTTAGAATAGCCAAAATATATAACCTACCCCAGCATAACTGCCCATGGTGTGGTAGAGATGAAGCCAATCTATTACACATGTTCTGGGGATGTGTCCAGGTCCGGAGACTCTGGGCGAGAGTTGAACTCCTCTGCAGCGAGGCAGGCATGACCAGATATGAATGGACTCCGTCAGAGTGCCTCCTCGGAACGTACCCCAGACTGGCCAAGTTCAAACACTCAGTCAGACTAATGGATCTGGTATGCATTCTGGTCAAAAGGACCATTGCCATGGCTTGGAAGCGACCCAGAGGCCCACAATACCAGGCATGGCACAACGAACTTGAGCGCTGGATAGGGGCGGAAACTTCAGCTTGGGAGAATGGTCTTACCACTTCCCCCGAAGACACGAGCTTGGGACTTGCTGCCTGGAAAACACTCACCTGGGCCTTACTTAACCCCCCCAATGACGATAAACCCCCCTGAACAATCAGCCCCCTGTTGACTCACAATACCTGAAACGGAACACTGGCACAGTATCCAACCTGTGCTCTCCTGCGGCCAGACCCCCCCCTTTTTGTTGCTTACATCATTGACATTATGGAGACTCGTTAATGTTGTTATTGTTTTGTTATTTCTGTTTAATTGTTTCTTCACAAAAGATCTATTTTGATGTATTCCAAATTACTACCACTGTGATTGTTTGGATCAGTGACGCAACTGTTTTATAACATAAACCCCAATAAAGAAACTCGAAAATAAAAAATGAGTGTGGGCCTGCTGACAGGTACCCTGACTGCTGGGGGGTGGGGGTTCAAGGGGACATGCGTGGGGGCCTGCTGGCAGGTGCCCCTGACTGCTGGGGGGTGGGGGTGCTGGGGGACATGAGTGAGACATGAGTGGGGGCCTGCTGGCGGGTGCCCCTGACTGCTGGTGGGTGGGGGTGCTGGGGGACATGAGTGGGACATGAGTGGGGGCCTGCTGGCAGGTGCCCCGCACTGCTGAGGGGTGGGGTGCAAGGGGACATGAGTGGGGGCCTGCTGGCAGGTACCCCTGACTGCTGGGGGGTGGGGGTGCAAGGGAACATGAGTGGGGGCCTTCTGGCAGGTGCCCCTGACTGCTGGGGGGGTGGGGGTGCTGGGGGACATGAGTGGGACATGAGTGGGGGCCTGCTGGCAGGTGCCTTGCACTGCTGGGGGGTGGGGGTGCAAGGGGACATGAGTGGGGGCCTGCTGGCAGGTGCCCTGCACTGCTGGGGGGTGGGGGTCATGCGTTGTTGATCAGTAGTGCAAGGTGACATGTGGCTTGGCTGGGGGGCATGCCCATGGTGGATGGGCTGCCTGCGGGACATGACCAGGGGTGCAGGGTAGTCCCCCTGTGGTGTGGGCTGCCTGCAGGGTCCGTGGAGGGTGTAGAGGTAACACCTGGGAGGACCCACACTGACAATTCACGTGTAGAACTCCCCTGCACCCCAGAAATACACGTACCCTGCTGAAATGGCGTGTGAGACTTCCCGCGAACCCCGTAATACACGTATCCCGCTCGCACAGGGCCTCTTCGCGTGTGAAACTTCCCGTGAACCCCAGTTATACACGTACCCTGCTGAAATGGCGTGTGAGACTTCCCGCAAACCCCGTAATACACGTACCCCGCTCGCACAGGGCCCTTTCGCGTGTGAAACTTCCCGCGAACCCCAGTTATACACGTACCCTGCTGAAATGGCGTGTGAGACTTCCCGCGAACCCCGTAATACACGTACCCCGCTCGCACAGGGCCCTTTCGCGTGTGAAACTTCCCGCGAACCCCAGTTATACACGTACCCTGCTGAAATGGCGTGCAAGACTTCCCGCGAACCCTGTTATACACGTACCCCGCTCGCACAGGGCCCTTTCGCTTGTGAAACTTCCCGCGAACCCCAGTTATACACGTACCCTGCTGAAATGGCATGTGAGACTTCCCACGAACCCCAGTTATACACGTACCCTGCTCAAATGGCGTGTGAGACTTCCCGCGAACCCCGTAATACACGTACCCCGCTTGCACAGGGC
Source organism: Ambystoma mexicanum (assembly GCF_040938575.1). Classification (NCBI taxonomy): domain Eukaryota; kingdom Metazoa; phylum Chordata; class Amphibia; order Caudata; family Ambystomatidae; genus Ambystoma; species Ambystoma mexicanum. The sequence continues at coordinate 402,891,888 of NC_090926.1, read as the reverse complement.
CCTTTCGCGTGTGAAACTTCCCGCAAACCCCAGTTATACATGTACCCTGCTGAAATGGCGTGTGAGACTTCCCGCGAACCCCGTAATACACGTATCCCGCTCGCACAGGGCCTCTTCGCGTGTGAAACTTCCCGTGAACCCCAGTTATACACGTACCCTGCTGAAATGGCGTGTGAGACTTCCCGCAAACCCCGTAATACACGTACCCCGCTCGCACAGGGCCCTTTCGCGTGTGAAACTTCCCGCGAACCCCAGTTATACACGTACCCTGCTGAAATGGCGTGTGAGACTTCCCGCGAACCCCGTAATACACGTACCCCGCTCGCACAGGGCCCTTTCGCGTGTGAAACTTCCCGCGAACCCCAGTTATACACGTACCCTGCTGAAATGGCGTGCAAGACTTCCCGCGAACCCTGTTATACACGTACCCCGCTCGCACAGGGCCCTTTCGCTTGTGAAACTTCCCGCGAACCCCAGTTATACACGTACCCTGCTGAAATGGCATGTGAAACTTCCCGCAAACCCCAGTTATACATGTACCCTGCTGAAATGGCGTGTGAGACTTCCCGCGAACCCCGTAATACACGTATCCCGCTCGCACAGGGCCTCTTCGCGTGTGAAACTTCCCGTGAACCCCAGTTATACACGTACCCTGCTGAAATGGCGTGTGAGACTTCCCGCAAACCCCGTAATACACGTACCCCGCTCGCACAGGGCCCTTTCGCGTGTGAAACTTCCCGCGAACCCCAGTTATACACGTACCCTGCTGAAATGGCGTGTGAGACTTCCCGCGAACCCCGTAATACACGTACCCCGCTCGCACAGGGCCCTTTCGCGTGTGAAACTTCCCGCGAACCCCAGTTATACACGTACCCTGCTGAAATGGCGTGCAAGACTTCCCGCGAACCCTGTTATACACGTACCCCGCTCGCACAGGGCCCTTTCGCTTGTGAAACTTCCCGCGAACCCCAGTTATACACGTACCCTGCTGAAATGGCATGTGAGACTTCCCGCGAACCCCAGTTATACACGTACCCTGCTCAAATGGCGTGTGAGACTTCCCGCGAACCCCGTAATACACGTACCCCGCTCGCACAGGGCCCTTTCGCGTGTGAAACTTCCCGCAAACCCCAGTTATACATGTACCCTGCTGAAATGGCGTGTGAGACTTCCCGCGAACCCCGTAATACACGTACCCCGCTTGGGTACTGGTGCAAGTGGTGCAGTCACAGGGTCAGGGACAGTGACATGCACAGGCCCCTCCGCGGTGACCTGTGCTGCCTCCTGACCCTGGCCCTGGACTGCACCACTTGCACCAGTGGTACTACTCCCACCAGGCCCCATGTGTGGCTCAGTAGCAGGCTCCTCCTCCTCTGTGGAGACCACCAACCTGATGTCTCCACACCGTTTTCCGCCATTGGAAGCCCCTGTGGGGGCTCACCCGGCCCTTCCGCCACAGCCGTTGTGGCAGACGCAGCACCAGCCCCTCGGTCCCGGATGATGGTAATTCCTGGGAGGGTGGCTGGGCCTTGCGTCGCTGCCCAGTGGAGGCATCTCCGCCGCTTGGCTCCACAGCGGCGTCTCCGCCCTCTTCTTCACTTGACGCTGCGTAGAGGGAGACATAAAACACAAGCATCAGGGTACAGTACAAAATACCCTAGACAGGAAGCAATAACACATGAGTGGCACTGTCAAATGTCACTTCCATCCTGTCATTCCACAACACATGGGTGAATGCACACAACACACATGCAAAAGAGTCCTGGTGCCTACAATCAATATCAACATCCATGTAGAAGGGCCCCTGTAAACCAAGATGTTGCCTTCAAAGTCACATGCAGCCATGGCGTTTCAAAGTCACACACACACTTCTCTGGCACACACACACACACACCTGTGCACCATACATGTACATGACATCAGCACCCATTCCTCACCCCCCCTTCATGTCCAGGAACAGAGACAGCCATGCTTTCATGTGTGCATTCCGCATAGAGCTCCCCATGTTGCATTAAAACACATGCACCAACCATGTGGTTCACACATAACTGGTCTCACATGCATGACCATGATGTCCCTGCACACACACATCCATACATGGCCTATGTCACACATACAGGCAAGCATCAGACTACCAGCACACTGCAACATGCCCTGTCTCACACAGCAATGCTTAGCCACTTACCGCTCAACTCCGGACGGGTCTGCCTCCGAAGGATCTGGGCGTGGAGCGCTGGGCCTACGCGTTCCAGGACCCTCATCTGGATGTTACTCATGCGTGCCCAGCCCCCCTCCACGAGGTGCCGGGCCTTGTGGAGGGTCCTGGACCTGAAGTCCTCCCAGCGCTTCTTGACGTGCTTGATGTTGCGGGTTGCCACCCCCTCCGCATTGATGGCAACCACTACGTCGTCCCAGATCCTCTCCCGTCCTTCCTTGTTGGCACGTGATGTTCCAAAGAGGGCATCATAATGCCCCAGGACATGCTCCACCAGGACACCAACTTCGGTGGCAGTGAAGCTGGTGGCACTCTGCCTCTCTGGTTGGGGGTTGCCAGTGGTGCCAGATGGAGATGTGCCCGACATGGCAACCCCAGAGGCAGGAGTGGGTGGGCAACTGGGTCCTGGGGCTGGGCTGTGGAGCGATGGTATCCCAGTCGGGAGTCTTCTGTTCCAGCAGGGGTGGACACAGCAACTGGACCCCTGCAGATGGCTGATGTGCAGGCACCAAATAGCAGGGCACGTGGGCAGCAGACAGACAGGCAGCAGCAGATGGCAGGTGGGAGCGTGCTCGGGGCTCTGTGGGGCAGGAAAATGGCCTTCAGGGTAGGAGCGTGGTCTTCCGTGTGTGTATGCGTGGCCAGCTTGATACAGAGTGATTTGGCACGTGAAAAAATTGCACGTCAGCGTGTAATTCGAGGAAAGGCCCTTAGCGCGTAAGCGGGTCAGCACACGTACGCTATTTCATTGGACCAAAGGCCCTTAGCGCGTAAGCGCATCTGTGACGTATCGCGCATGGGCGTTGCCCTTTCGCGTGTCAAACTTCACGCGAACCCCAGGAATAGACGTACCCCACTCGCACAGGCCCTTTCACGTGTGAAACTTCACGCGAACCCCAGGAATACACGTACCCCACTCGCACAGGCCCTTTCGTGTGTGAAACTTCCCGCGCACCCCAGTAATACACGTATCCCACTCGAACAGGCCCTTTCACGTGTGAAACTTCACGCGAACCCCAGTTATACGCATACCCCACTCGCACAGGCCCTTTCGCGTGTGAAACTTCACGCGAACCCCAGTTATACACGTACCCCGCTCGCACAGGGCCCTTTCGCGTGTGAAACTTCCCGCAAACCCAGTAATACACGTACGCTGCTGTAATCGCGTGTGAGACTTCCCGCGAACCCCAGTTATACACGTACCCCGCTCGCACAGGGCCGTTTCGCGTGTGAAACTTCCCGCGAACCCCATAATACACGTACCTTGCTGTAATTGCGTGTGAGACTTCCCGCGAACCCCAGTTATACACGTACCCCGCTCGCACAGGGCCCTTTCACGTGTGAAACTTCCCGCGAACCCCGTAATACACGTACCCTGCTCCAATCGCATGTGAAACTTCCCGCGAACCCCAGTTATACACGTACCCCACTCGCACAGGCCCTTTCGCGTGTGAAACTTCACGCGAACCCCGTAATACACGTACCCTGCTCCAATCGCATGTGAAACTTCCCGCGAACCCCAGTTATACACGTACCCCACTTGCACAGGCCCTTTCGCGTGTGAAACTTCACACGAACCCCAGTTATACATGTTCCCCGCTTGGCGTTTGCTGTTTGGCAGCCCTGTAAACTGGTCCAGGGTTAGCGCAGCCCTTTGCGCTGGATTGGGGATTTTGATGGCTTTTCCTTGCGCTAGGGGCGTTCTTGGGGGTGTAACTGGCGCTGCTGCAGGGTCGCTGCGCCACTCTGCGCCACGGCTGGTTTTGGAGGCTAAAATCCATGAATACGCTGTGCGCGGAAATCGATTTTAGCGCACGTGGCTGGCGCAGACATTTGCACGCGCACACTGTGCGCCAGCCGCGTGCACCACTTTTGTGCGAAATTCTATGAATAACCCTGAATATTGTAGACTAATCGTATTCGAATTGTAAACCAACATAGAAGGCAATAGTGCAAGGTTGGTACAGATAAAAGGGATAGAGTCAATACTCACTCATTGCTAGCAACACGAGAAAGAAAGGTTCCATGAAGTTCGTGCACCATCATCATTCTCAACACTGAACGTATAAGACAGGCAACCCTGATGTCTCACTGTTGGGTCATGCAAAGAGGTGGAGGTTCAACGGGTTAATTCAGATCAAAGGCATGTGCACCAAGTGCAAACGTTTTCCATGCGACAAGGATCAGGATCTTGCAAACAATCGTCACTGCTTTCACTTGATTGATAATTTTTTTGCTGGCTTTCCCTCTCAAGCATTTCCCCAACATGTACTCCGGTGCATACACAAACCCCCTAAATACCAGCCATAATGCATGAGGATTGAAGTTGGAGAAAAAACACTGTGGGCAAAAAATAAAATAGTTTTTTAAATCAATAAATGCATTGATGGTTATTTTAAAAATGGTATTGCGAAGAGAAAACAAAGTCAATTTATAAAAACCCATAGTTCAATCACCACAGCAATAGTCACAATGATGGAAAGAAACCATTTGCACACGAAAAAACGTACTGATACAAGAATACTTTTTATATCTGGTTTAGCAAACACATTTGTCAATTATGTAATAATTATTGAAATGGAAAGTGCATGCAGAGAACGTCATTTGAACTACTGCACGTACCTTTTTGTATTGTATGCTTTGTATTTGGTAGCTGAACAGAACAAAAAGAAGGAATCTTGAAGGCCAGGGATAAAATAGACTGACAGGAAGGCAGGAGAAACTCCAATGTTTTATGAGAAGAAAGGGTTGGTTGATATTTATAGAGCAAAGAGGCGTCTTGCGATTTCCATGGAGACATATTAATACATTGCGCGCAGTCATGCACTGGCGTGGTGACAAGAGGCGTAAGCTTAACGTTCGCATCTGTGTCAGCTAGAGAGGCGCAAGTTATTATTTAATCCCACCAGAGCACTTGAATTCATGGTGATAGATCAACGGATTAGATTATCACAAAATGGTGGTTTCCAACCAGTGTTGTTAACATGCGTAAATATCTGGAAATCCAAGGTAAGAAGCATTGGAATAAAAATGCAATCGATCAATACATGCTGAAAAATACATGCCCGATGTAGGGGACCAATACAATTCCTGACAGAAGTCCTTTAAGCTTGTGTGCCCGCAAATGTCTTCTCTGTTCAGTACCCTTTACTGTGGACATGTAACCCATGTGAGTGATAGTATCAATGATGGCTTTGTTCATGTTTATGGCTTTAATGGCCGAACGGCATCCCAACGCGGAAAAAATAAACAGTGAAGCTTGAGGAAGAATTGAGCTGGAAAATTATCGTTTTTTTTTTCTTGCACTGTTCACCCCCTGGATCTCCCTTATTCGGGCTCAGACCCCTTTGGCATTCACAAATCTATGGGTGATGACTGTTCACCCCTTGGACCTCCCTTGTTCGGGCTCAGACCCTTCTGGCATTCATAAGTCTTAATTTCTTTTTGTACAGTTCACTGCGGACATCTCACGTTCGGGTTCACTTTTGTCAACACACTGTACTTCAGGACTTTAGACTTCACCTCCTCTTTACCTGCATCCCTCGTTTGGGTTCACTCTTCCCAATCTTGTCTTTTCTTTTCAATGCTTACGATGCAGGATTCACTCCCCTTGGCTTCACAATCATCTGTCAGTCAAAGTATTTCGACTGTACAGGCAATTTTACAAGACCCCTCTATCACCACTTTGACCCCTGTTCTTGCCGTTCCCTAGGCCTTCTGGTTACGGTAGTTTCAATACTTGGGTAATCGGCCAGAGTTTCCTGAGTGAGCATTCACGTGGTGCCGGACTCCTCTGTTTGGCGGTTTTCCCCCTTCACCTACAATTGTGCTTTATGCTTTCAAAGTTCAATTAGCCGTTTGCTACTTTTCGTTCAACACACTTCGGTTTCTTATCAATTCTCCACTCGACTCTCCGGTTGTGATGAACCGCTTGGCTTTCTTTTTTCTGAGTCAAGGTTGGTACCACAGAGACAAGCCTCTCTCCCCAGCTTGGTTATCAGCGGAGGAGGGTCTTGTGTACAGGAACTGGGTGGATTGGGTTACATGTCAGGTAAAAAGCTTGAGTGCTAGTCTGTCATCCTTTGTAATATTCGAAAGTGTTTGCATCGGAAAAGGGGGTGGGGTAAAGTTTGTGTATCCTACATGGAAGGTTGGGGAAAAGTTGCCATAAGAAGGGTGATACTGTGTCTCACCCGTCGGTGCCACACTTCCACTCCCCGAGGACCCCCCAATCCAGGTGATCCTCCCTCACTGGTCCACCCCCAGGAACGGGATCCAATAGCAATGGCCGTGTCCTGGCCACCTGGATGACAGACCCCAGGGGACTAGTCAGGGAGACACCTTTAGGTTTCTCACACAAACCCCAATTCAGTGCCTGTCCATCAATGGACACCTTTCAGGCCCGATTCGATCAGAGAGGGGAACCAAACAAGGATGCCTGCTGTCTCCCTTGCTTTACGTGATTTATCGTGGACCTTTCTTGCAGCATATATGGGAAGCACCGGGTGTGAAAGGGGTCCATTTTGGGGTGTTGGAACACAAAATAATGGCATTTGCCGATGATATGTTGTTGGCCATTTCAGATCCCGCAGAATCCTTGAAGGTGATTGCCTCGGAACTTGCACTATTCAGGGACGTTTCGGGATTAATAATAAATCGACATAAATCCGAAATACTTAATCTCACATTATCAAGGGATATTATAGAGGAGATACGGGGACCCACCCAATTCCTGTGGGCAGAAGAAAAAATTAAATACTTGCGGGTTCACATCACGAAATCTGTGGCAACACTATACGAGGCGAATTATCCTCAGCTGCTCAAAGCTTTGAGAGAGGACCAGCAACGGTGGAATTCTCTATATAATGGCTGGAGCGTATGGCTTCGATTAAAAATGGTCACCCTACCACGCTCTCTCTACTACTTTCAGGCTTTGCCGGTCTCTATCCCCAGGGGTCTTTTCAAGTGATTTAATCACATTCTATTCACTTGTATATGGCATAATAAAAGACAGCAGGTGACCTTCCAGACCTTAATGGCCCCAAGGAATAGGAGGAGGTATGGCCGCCCCGGATTTTAGAAATTACTATTGGGCAGCCCAGTTGAGGGTACTGAAACGATGGCTTTCAGGAGAAAATAGTAAGCATTGGGTTGCTATGGATAGAGCAGTAGTGGGAGGTCCATTAGATGAGGTTTTATGGCTCTCTAGGGCAGATCATCCTCCGAGTATGAAGGCTTCACAGATAAATGCACTTGGGGGCGAGGTATGGGATAAAGTGGTGAAGCAGAAGCACATTTCAACTATTCCGGGTCCCTTCACACCATTATTTGGGAACCCCACAGTTCACTCCTGGGATGGAAGTGAGAGCTTTAGGGAAATGGAGGCAGGCAGGCTGTGTACGGTTCAAAGATTTAATACTTGGCCAAGAAATTAAAACGTTTGAGCAATGTAAACAAGGTTTTGAACTTGCAGAAAGGGATTGGCTCGGCTATTCACAGCTTTGGCACTGGGTTATGCACCCCATTAATAAACTGTCAGCCGGCAGACAGCTCACCACATTTGAGAAATATATTTCGTCGCATATGGGGGACACTCATCGGATCTCAATATTTTATGCTCTGCTTTCTGAAGGGGGTCCCCGGGAAAAGTGGTCCTGTATGGGTAAATGGGAAGGTACCTTGGATCATCAAATAGCTGAAGAGGAATGGGAGACACTCTGTTATAATATCACAAAGCTAACACGTTACATCCAAGGGAGATGTGGTATAAAATCCTCACTCAATGGCACCATACACCAGAGAGGATCAGAGTGATGTTTAATGAGAAATCGCTGCACTGTTGCCGTAGGTGCAAGGGACAGGGGGATTGGCTCCATATTTGGTGGTCTTATCTGGCTTTGAAATCATTCTGGGGCCACGTTGGTAAGACACACCAGGAGGTGGTAGGGGCAAATACACCTGTGGGGTAGGGGAGTGTCTTCTGGGCCTTTGGAGGAAAGATGTGGCTCCATGAGGTGGGGCACATATAAAGACATTTATGGTTTTGACTTTGGCGGCCCAACTTGTGATCGCTCGCAACTGGAAGAACGAGGCGGCCCCAACCTACCATGAGTGGCTACATACACTTTGGCATGTCTTAGTGGCGTCGGATTGGCTTATCGGCCATTCGGCCCGTGGCCGATTTGGAAACTGGCCTTGGGTTGGTAATGGGCAGGTTTTATGAGCCCCCCTGGGGCCAGTTTTATGAAAGGCAGCGGACGGTTTTTACTTTGCCCCACTACAGCGGGATCAATCTATTGCTCTCCTGCTTTGTCTGTGCTGTGCGCATTCATCAAAGCAAGTAACACTTCGTTCCTAAGTGTTAAGTTTGCTTTGATGAAATGCATCAAGCATGAGTGCCCAGGCCCAGCCATCTGCTGTGGCGTGGCGCCAGTGCTGCCAAGCCAGCCAGGAGGCAGCCCCGCTTGCCCTCTCTCTCCATGACAGTGTGAGTCAAGTCAAGGGCAGCAGGGCACGCACAACAATGGGGGTGGGCTGGCTGCTGGGTTGGCCAGGATGTGTGAGTGTGACTGAATGAACATAGATGCCTGGGTTCATATCTGTTTCTTGTGCAAATTGCAAGTTGCATTGCACTTGCAACTTTGTAAGCTCTCTGTAATGCTAAATTAATTTGTTGTTCCTAATTGGGGTGGAGAGCAGGGCTGCCACCTGCCTGTCTCCTCAAGGGGCCACAGTATACATGCCGAGTGGCTGTGTGGCTAACTTAGTTGCTAAGTTAAAGTGCTACTTGTAATGTTATGTAAGAAGCATCAGCTCCGGCCAGGCGGCAGCCACTCCAGACAGCCAATCACTGCAGGTCCCGCCGACCTAGAGCCAGGGCCTGTGTAACGTCACTTTTTGCTATGTGTCAGAAAATCCTATCCTGCTGACTGAGCATGCGTGCGCATGCTCAGTCATTACTTAACGGATAGGATTTTTTGACACCAGGAATGTGGTGTGCCTGTCTTTCTGGGGTCCCAGGGGTGCAATACGTTTAACTTTATGAGAGCCAGGCTCTCTCAAATTCCATAATACGGTGAAGCCGTGTCACTAGCAACTCCAAAACAGACATAAAAACCACAAACCCAGCGGACGAAGGAACCTGAACCCAGCGGACAGTTTGTTTTATAGGCTGAGAGGATTCTAGTAAGCACGAAATGTGCAAAACATATTAAAGAATCCATCAAAAATGTATATGTATGTGTATGTGAACTAAGTGCATTATTTACGTGATAATAATGCACTTAGTTCACATACACCTACATATTCGTGATAAGTCTGGCTGACTGCGCATGCGTGCGCATGCTCAGCGCGTGTGAAAAAGCCTGAATTGAATACCCTACACAGTGGGGACCTGCACTGGCAGCAGTGTGCACAAGCTATAACAAAAATAAACATAGCTGTAAACACTTCAATATAGTGATTTTTAGCATCACTGGTGTTAATACTCATTATTGACCAGAATGGAAAAAACTGTTTTGTTCCTTAGTACGATTGTACGTGTAATATATATGCTGTGAGCACAGATCTCAGCAGCAGGTACCCAACACAGTGAGCTATCTATTCTGCAACTGTACAAGAACAGGGCATATGTGGCTGACTAGTGACTTCCAGTGAAGAGGGTTCGGTTCCAGCGGGGAAAAAGTTGTGTGTAGTGCTAGAATATTTATAGGAGGTAAATACTCGAGGGAAGGGACTGTAAACTCATAATAAGGGTTTGGGGCCTGTAGGGTTGTAAGCCAACTGGGCGTTTCAAGTGTGACACGCAAGTCGGGAAAACTGTGTTCCATATGTTGACGATCTGGCCTTGTGTGACCAGACTTAGGTAGGAGTTAGAAACTCCTGAATGAATTGCAGACATATGCAAATTCAATGGTTTGCAAATTAATTACAAGAAAACATGAACGAATGCACTCTGCATGCAAGGATATTTCAAGTGGGGACATGCAAGTCGGGAACGGAGGGGGCGCTACAGTAGGAAACCACGGTGGAGCACAAGCGATGTATGGGGCGGGCACCATGGGCTATTTATTTACAAAGCAGCACCTGCTGCAATTATTGTTTGGGCATTATGGTATGGTGGTGGAATATTCTTCGGAGAAGCAACATGGGCGAAGAGTGAGTATGGTACCCGCCAGTTTTGTTTGTAGTGGATTGTGGCATGTTATAAGGGATATCGTGAGCGTCGTCCTGGGCACGTCAATTGATAGGGGATGAACGTCACGCGGTACCCTTGCGCATAGCATATACCTTACATACATACATACATACGTTAGTTGAGCGCGGCGGGGTGGTGGGTGAACGGGATTTAAGTAATACCCCTTCATCAATATGTTTTACCAGTACAAGTATTAGGCGGTCCCGTGTCAATTTGGCACTTTCATGTGCTGGCAAGGGTGCCTCAAAGATGGTTAGGTGTGTATCAGTGTTAGGGTTTCCTTAGGGGATCCAGGCGAGCGCTGTAAGGGGGCGAGAAGGTTATTGGGCATTGGATGATTTAGGGTGGTGATATAACTTTGTTCAAATATCAAAGCGCGCGGACTCCAAGCCGCTCATTGTAGTTGAGGGTAGGTGCGTTTTGCTGGGGATACGGGCAACAGGAGTTAGAGGTGGCAGATGAGCAGGCTTCATGCAGGGGGTAGGGGGAATTGTCGGGAGGGAGGAGATATGGTGCAGGGCTGGGCAAAAAGGGAACGGGAAAGTTGAGGTAGTGGATACGGCAAGGGCGGGGTATAAATGAGCGGATAGGCACACGCATGAATACGGTGCGGTAAGTGGGATGCGGCAGGGAGCGGGGTGTAAAAGTTGGGTAACACGGTTGTGCGGTGAACAGCACGAACTAAAAGATTGGGTTTTTACCTGTTGCATAAGGGGGGCGTTTTATGCCGCATCGCAGGGAGTGATGTGCAAAGGTAACGTGCAAAAAATATAACAAAGGGTTTTAATGGGGGAATTGGTATGGGACCAGCAAGACGCACGGGGTGTGGAGTTTGCAGGGAGGGGAGACAAGGTAGAAGGTTAGGGAGGGAACGGGGATGTTCGTGGGGGTTCTGGCAGGGGAGAAGGAGGCATGGTGCGAGGGGCGTTAGGCAGCTTGGCAGGAGAAGGGTCGGGCCGGGAAAAGTAGGGCGGTGCAGGGAATGTGCAGCAGGGGCGGTTGGCGCTTTAGTTACGGTTGGGCCAAGGTGTTCGGTGTGTCCTGGGGGTGATTGGGAACACGAGATTGCATACCAAGGGACAAGGGTTGGGGGGCCAGCGTTGGGTAATGCAGGTCGGGCCAAGTGGGAGATAAGGGTGAGAGTGTTCGGTGTCACCTTGGTCAAACCGCGCAGGACCATCATTTTGGCCCATAAAGTCAGGCCATAAATTTGGAGAGGGCCTGGCCACCTAATGGCCTGAACTGGGAACGTGGGAGGGAAATAAAAGGGTGGGACACATGTCTTTAAAGCGGCTGGAAAATGTAAAAAAATGTACGGAGACAGTGTGGCTCAGGCCCCGTTGCTACAGAATGGGCAGTTGGTTGCCCTCATAGCCACCTGTACTAGGCGCAAATGCCAAGCGCTGTTGTTGCAGGTAAGTAACCTTCCTGCCTTGGTGGTGACATAAGGCACACATAACGTGGCAGACCTGCATACATACAGCTCCGTGGTAAATGTTTTTTTTTTGGGGACTGGACTTTGGCGAAGAGTATTTATGGTTCCCGCCAGGATTGTATGTATTGGATTGTAGCGTATTATAAGGGACTTGCGAAGCTTCATCCTGAGCGCTATACTGGAAGCAATATTGTTGCATTGGACGTTCTGGAGTGCATCGGCTTTTGACCGTTAAAACGCACTTGTCTGTGTGCTAGAATTTATACTGATTATTGTGAGTGCTAACCGAAACATGCCGGCTATAAAAGCACCAAAGGAAACACTAAATAACAGACCGTTATTGCTTGGCGCCTGAAGTTTATGGCCGTGGCAACGCACCTAGCCAGGTTGCGTAGTTAGACATGTGGTCCAGGGACCAGGGTGCGTGCAGCAGGGAATTCAGGTTGTAGTAAGGGAGAGGGGGGGACTTAGTGGCATCAAGATGTGGTGATCAAGAAATCTGAAATGTAGAGGGCGTAGTGAGTTATGGGCAGGCGGAGCAAGAGTGGAGTGGGGGGGAATTCGGGAATGAGAAACGGGAGAAACCTTTCATCATCATGTTTTGTAGAATGTTCGCCAGGGCAGTGTGCCTTTATGAGGTTTAGGGCATGGTATATACATTGGATCACTAAATGCAGACAGGTCCGGGTTTGTTTAAGAACCAAATGCATTCTGGGAGTTGTGGTATTCATTTACTTCAATGACATTTAGCAGATTATCAAGGTTTGCAAAAGGAAGGCTTGGGGCTGGAAACGAACTGGTCCACAGAGATTGAGTTGTACCTGGGATGGTAACCCTAACTTTAAACGTAAACACCAAAGGTTAGATTGCCCATTGGCATCAATTTTGCACTAGTGCAAGACGTTTTGCAGTGACTTGTTGTGCGCCCACGCACGAGCACAGAAATTGGAGCTGCACTGCTGAGAAACACATGACAACCTATTAACCAGTGCATAGAGAACATGTGCCACCAGTAGGCCATTGCAAATGGCAGTACCATGTTACCCGGCACCCGAGCAGTGCATGAAGATGTGCCCTTAGGCTTCTTTGTATAGCGCTTAAACCTGATGCTTAGCTGCAAGGCGCTACCAAAGCTCACGGCGTTGCACGGTACGGTATCCTGCGCTGCTTGCAACAGCAAAAATGGCTGCAGCTCGTCGTCATACTGTGGGGCGTAGACAGCTAGTGTTTGGTGATCTGTTTCTAAGCGCTGCCGCCGACCGCTCAAGGTTTTCGAATCTATTTGGAAGTGTCAGTTATTGCGTATGGATTGCTTTTGTTCTGTTCGTGGATGGCACTGCAGGGGTGGACTGGGAACTAAAAGAGGCCTGAAGTAATATTCAAAGTGGCCCCATATTACTCATTTTCAGCAAGCCCAAGGCTTTTCCTACGAAAAATGTGGGAATGCCACATAAAGAGGGCCAGGGTGCAGAGGCCCAACGAGTAATCTTCAGAGTTCCCTATAGGCCGGTCCACCTAGGGGTGACAGTAATGTGCATATGTGTTTCCGGAGTCTGCCTGGAAGTGGCAGTACTGTGCCTATGTGTTTTCTGCTTCTGCCTGGAGGGTAATGGACGATGCTGCTATGATATGCTATCAGTGTCTGCTTACCTCCCCGTATCTGTGGGGAAGCGTGTTTACCTTTTGGAAGTAGCATTTGTGGTTTCCATCACAATTCGAGGTGTTAGTACTTGTGTATTGGGGTCTTGTAGGACCGTTCACAGGTGCGGGGGATCCTCTCTTGTGGGAAGTTTACATGTTTTGCCATGACAAGGCGAAGGAGGGGAACAGGGGGAACGAAACAACTAGGCCCGGTGACATTGAGAACGTGCAAGTGCATAGGGGCACAGAGCTCCAGTGAGATGGATGTGTAGATAGATGGGTAGACCTAATTGGAACATTCTCAACGGGCAGTCTCAAGCTGCATAATCATGCACCAGGCTACCTGCCAATACTGGTGCCAGGCATAATTAAGCAAGGGGGCAATAGGCATACATGGTGAGGTTATAGCAACATGCGGTCTCCGTGGTTTCATGTGCCAGGCTAACCGAGAGTGGAAAAGGTACTTGCCAATATTAGTGTCATGCAGAATTAAAGGATGCATGATGGGGCATCAGGCATGCATAGTGTTGTTACCGAGCCATGAGGGCTCCTGGTAGCACGGGGCATTGACACACACCACAGTCAACTAAGAATGATCATCTAGAAAAGGAGTTACGAGGAAAGGGCCCACACTCTCTCTGTTGGGGCTGTGCGCCTTTGACTGTTGGCAATTTGGAATAGGTTGGTTAAGGGTTCGCCGTTTGTTTTCATTTTGTCAGTACGCAGTGGCATGTGGGGTTTCATTCCTTTTGTGGCACTGTCAGGGGGTTCCCGGTATGAGGTTGACAAAAATGATCCAAATTGCACAAGTTAATGAAGATCTATTCAACAGCACTGATCTTTTTAACAACCCGGTCAAAAGACTGGCCGAAGCTTTCAGCTGCATGGTGAAGTGGCTCGGCAGGCTGGCCCAAACTGGCCAGAAAACCAGTTGCACAGTGACTGTCAATGCAAATCACATAATTACCCGACTGGACAATATACCTTTGAATTAGTGGAATACTTATCCCATGTACCTAGCGTGGGGGGGTAGGGCGTAACAAGGTGCAAAGTAATTTAGGTTTCTGACGTATGAAGCAAAGTTCTCTGCTGTTCTAGAAATACTTATTATCTAAGTGTTCTGCAAAACTTTGCTCAAGTAGACACACGCTAAGCAAAGCCAAGTTAAGCTAATCCGTAGGTTTGGGGGAGACGGGGGAAGAGGGTCAGGCACCAGTAAATCATTACGGGTCTGGCGGCAACCTGCCGGTAGCACCGGCACGGTTACCGCCAAACCCGTAATGATGCCCATTATTTCTTCTTGAAGTCACTGACTTCATAAAGAAATTATTTCCGTTAAGGACCAAACCATAACGGAAATAATTTCTTTGTGAAGGCTTACTGACTTCAAAGGGGGTGAGAAGCAGTGGTAGGGATTATGAAAAAGGAGCAGGCAGCGGGCTTAAAGGGGGGGTTGGAGGACAAATTGGCGGCAGTCAGGGCCTGTATGGGGCATAAGGATGAGGGGGCATTGGGGAAAGGGGTGCTGTGTTCCTGCTTTTCCTGGAGCCAACACCCAAATATAGCAATCTCAGTCGGTGGTAGTTACAGGTTAAGACACGTATTGCTGCTTCATGTAGAATGCTAAGCTATTGGCCAGCAAGTCTGCTCCCATTATTACTGCACTGCCACTGCAAGGTCTCCACTCAGACATTTTCCCACTGGACACACAGTATGAACCACACCAATGTTAATGCTGTTGGTAATGTTGAAACAAACTGAACTATTTTTCACACTTTGGTGCTGAATTTCAGCATTATCTATTTGATATGGACTCCTTGTACTTACATCACTGCCTGTGTCTGCTCATTGTCTCTGTCTGCTCAGTGCAGAGTTTGGCGTCTGGTCCTTGAGTGACAAACATCACAGGTGGCGCTTACGGTCATTCCTTTACCCATCAACAAATGGGTGGGTTACCCAATGCCTGCTGTCGGTGGGATTTTCTGACGGGTAGGAAAAAATGAATGACAGGTCAGGCTGTCAGTTTTCCTACCCCGTCACTTTTTCCTACCCCTGGATGGGTTGCCCAATGCCTGCTGTCGGTGGGGTTTTCTGACGGATAGGAAAAAATGACAGGTCAGGCTGTCAGATTTTCCTACCCCGTCCCTTTTTCCTACCCCTGGATGGGTTGCCCAATGCCTGCTGTCGGTAGGATTTTCTGACGGGTAGGAAAAAATGACAGGTCAGACTGTCAGTTTTTCCTACCCCATCACTTTTTCCTACCACTGGGTGGGTTGCCCAATGCCTGCTGTCGGTAGGATTTTCTGACAGGTAGCAAAAAATGACATTACAATTCCTGTCAGATTTTCCTACCGATAGGATTTTCTGACAGATAGCAAAAAGTGACATCACACCGCCCATTCATGCACATTGCCTTTGCTAATGTGCTGTGGGTGCAGCCACCGCCACCATACCCCACCACATGCTGCCGGGACTTGTTACTCGGAAGTGGCAAGTGGGAGATTTAATCAGGAAGCAAGCAAGCGAATAAAGCCAGGTGTTGGTGTTGTTGACTATGACGGGAGCAGAGCAGCACTGTGTAAGCAGCAGCAGCAGGCCTGAGATGACAGACAAGACTAGGTGAGCCCTATTGGAGGAGCGAGCTGCTGCTCAAAGTGCTCAGCTAAACTGAGGCGAGCGACCGAGGAGTGGTTGAGGAGACCCAGACAGTATGGAGGCGGGCAGACAGTCACTGTTGGGGGCTGTCCCGGTCCACCGGGCAGCCCCATACTCGTGTCGGGTAGCACCCGACACAACACGCTGGAGTGCGGCGATCACGCCGCACGATGAAGGGTGGGGGTTCATCCCGCCCGCTCCGGGACACCGGAGCGGCACACATGGCCGGCTGGCAACCGGCTTACCGCGGCCCCGGCTCTGGGGGGCACCCAGGCCGGGGTCGCCACCCTGGCCCGACTCACAGGGCCAGGGAGACACACAGGGACGGCGTTGCCCGGCAGGGGCACCGTCCGGACGGCGTTGCCCGGCAGGGGCACCGTCCTGGAGCTGGGCCCCTTCCTTGGGCCCAGCGCACGTGGTGGGGCGCCTCCATGGCGCTGACACAAACACACACACCACAGAGTCTCGCTGGTCTCGACTGCCGAGCCGGAAGCGGCTCGGACCTTTTATTAAGATGGTCACATGGGTAACCATGTGACCATGACACAATACACTAGACGATACCATGGCCCCTTGCAGGGGTGCCATGCAACAGTCACTACAATTGTGTTTGTGGCGTGGGTCGGCTGGCGTTGTGCAGTAAAGTAAGTAAATAAAAACATAAGTGTTATTTTTACGTAGGGTGGCCTGGGTGGTTCCAGTCAGGGGATACAGGCAATCTGTTTGGTAAGGGGAGCGCCAGGGACAGTGTACTACTGCTTGCTGCTTCTACTGTCTTTGGGGAGGGGGGAGAGGTGCGTGCATACCTCTGGGCGGTAGCATTCCCTTCAAGGCCGGGCCAGGGACAGGGGGAGGCGTGGGCCTCTCCTCTCCGTTTCCTAGTGGCCTCAGTCTTATGGTTAATGTTGTTCACTGAAAATGCCGAGACATTGCCAGCCTGCCAGCCCCATCCCTCCGAACCTTTGTTTCCCATGCACAGGCAGCTCTATTGACTTAAATTGCATCTGTTTTAGCTCCGCTCTAGCTGTCATCTTGTAATGTGCACCACTCTATCACGTGCGATGGTTAGCTAGTTCTGAGAGAAAAGGTATATATAGTGCCGGTTTGGTAGCAATGTTAAACTCTATAGAGTCTGTTTTAATGACCAGACAGGGGAACCTTAAGCCCTGGTGCAAAGTTTTTAGACCTCCTCCCACATCCCCGACGCCCCCTCCCCCCGTCCCTGGTACTCCCAGAAGGAGCCTTATGACTTATAAGCGCTACTTCATGATAATTCCTGGTATGAGGCTCTTAACAGCCCTTTCACGTGACTATGTCTATAAGCGTATTCACTTAGAACCTTGAAGTTGCCTCCCTTATGGTACGGTTAGCTGCCCTAGCCAAACGACGGGCCTCCAGGGGCTGACCACACACCTGGGGAAGAATCGTCAGGGTACGGTGCTGAGGAAAATAACAGTATGCTATATACCTTTTTAGTCTTTGCAGGAACTCTAAGAGCGCTGGTAGAAGATGAGACTGGAAAGTTGACGCCCAGTGCACCAACTCCTTATCCAGAGCTCTCACAAGAATAATGTCACATTGCTGACAAAGTTACCAAGTTTGATTGGTACAAGGTCTCCAAACCGAGTACGTGAGGATTAGAAGCCACAACCTTTGGACGAATAAGGATATACACAGCATAGACAGAGGGCCCTGTGACCCCACTGTGCCACATGAGGCAAGTGTGGCAGGAGAGGGTGGTGGTTATGGCCTGGCCACTGTACAGCCAATTTTTCATCGAATTATATGCATTTATTTATAGTTAATTTGTAAGGTGCCCAAAGTGAACATATTCGCTTCATCCCACCAATCGGCTTGACCTCTTCTTCCCTTTAGCTCAGTGCTTGTAATTCTAATTGGTTATTTATAACGCGCGTTGCCCCTGAGCTATCCTCCCTTGTGATTTCATTATTTCCTTTGAATTTGTTCCACCCTTTTCTTCGGTTTTGTAAATTGCACCTACGTTATTTTATTCCCACTTTGCTCATTAAGATTATAATTCCGTCACAGGCATCAAACAAAGGTATGAGTAGCATGCATTCTCCATTATGGCTTGTTAGTAGTTCAGTCAGTGGCCTCATTATAGCATAAGACCTGGTGCTGCTGCTATATAGTGTGTATTTGGTAAAGGCGAGCATGAAAAGATGTCCTTCCTTCCCGTCTTATGCTGTCATTCCTTACCCACCCTTGCAATGCCATTCAATTACCCGTGCTTCTTGCTCCCTTATGCATTCTCCTTTCCCCTGTCTCCTTCCCCACCATGCGCTGCCATTCCATCCTCACATGCAAAGTCATTCCTCCCCCTTCCTCTATCATTCCTCAACCTGTAGTGTCATTCCTTCGCTCCTGCACTGTCATTCATTCTTTCCCCTCCAGTCACTCCTTCTCCGAGTCCCATATGCTGTTTTCCCTTACCCCATGCATTTTCATCCCTTCCCCATGTGTTTATAGCTCTTAGTCCTTGAGCTTTCATTCCTTTCTTCCTCCTTGCGTTTTCATTTCTTTCCAAGTGTGGAAGATGGCAGTTGTGGAGACGACCACTGACTGCACATGATTCCATTAACTTAAAGTTAATTGTTAATACTGGTGTTAGATATTTGTGGTAAAAACACATGCTTTACGTTATGAATTTTGTGTGGGTGAAAGGGCTCTGTTTCAGTGGTTTCATTTCTATGAGACCCCGGGTGGGTGGGAGGTGCAGGGGTGGGTGCGAGAATCACTGATTTTGACTTGCTAGCTGGTCGGGCTCCCCTGGTGCAGTGTGCATGTACAAGGAAAACTGAACTGGAAAAAAAGGAACTAGTGGGACTCTGGCTGCCTGCATCCTAAAAAGAGGTAGAGGGGTGGTTGGGCAGATTGTGTGTGGTGGGTGGGTGCGGGGGCCGGGGTGTAGTAGTGACACCAGGATCACAAACTTTGGCTCAAATTGTTGGAATTCAAGCTCTACAAAGTAATAATGTCTTATAAAGTTTACTTACAAAAAACACACATTGCATAACATGACAACATGTAAATCCTTATAGCAACATGTTAAACCATAAGAATATCATTGTGGCTTTAATTTTCACATCCTCAATGGTAAACTATAAGTCCCAGAGTGCAGGATAATGCCAACCTGAAAAAATCTAGTTAACCCCACTATACTTTCAGTGATTTAAGACTTGTAATACAATAAGTTGTGTGTAATAAGCAAAGATAGATATGCAGATTCTTTGTCACAAACTTACAGCTCATTATTCATGATGTTCAACATTTGATTAGTGACTTAAAGCAACTTTATTTTTTGCATGTCTAGATAGTAGACATCACACATCATGGACATAAACAAATATTTGCATGGGTGCTTTGGGTTGCTCACTTTTACGATCACAGATATGCTGTGCTCTGCCAGCTCTTTGAGTTGGAAATGTTCCATCATGCAGAGGAAAGGCTTTGCCACTGATAAAAGTTTGCAACCTGAGCACCTTAACCACCTGCAGAGCTACAGACGCTATGTGTGTGTCTGCCTAGCTGTGACTTGGGAAACTGGCAGTGCTTCAATGTCTGGCCTGAGCCGATTTTATAACTGACTCGGCAGAAAGAGCACCCATGCTACGTTTCGTGAGCCTTTGAACTAAAGGAACGCTCTGTAAAAATTAAAAGTACTAGTGGTACAGTGACGTGTTAGTGATTTTTACTGAGTGCTATACCTAATCTCGTGGTATTCCCGTATGGTGGTAAAGTGGTATGGCGTTATTATGGCAATGCCCTCTATGGTGTGACAAGATTCCCCTCTAAATGAATATTCTATTAGGGTCAACTCTAAACACAAATTATCAGGCTTTGTACACTTGAAATCTTGACAGTGTCACCTGACACTCCCAGCAACTTATTTACGGGGCTGGACTATTGCCTCTGGCAGATCAAAAAGCATTTTCCATTGTGAATGATCCAACAGTCACGCATGCATCGTTCACTTTTAAACTTACTATGAACACCAAAATGTATTTTATGTTTTACCACCTGTGGTAAAATCTATCACCTCCTTTGGCACACCGGGGCTCTTCCCTGTAACTTCACACCCTCTTTGTCATTGAACACACTTATGCACAGAAAACTCAACCCCACTCAGTTTTAAAAATGTTTGTTTTTATATACACTATTGTTGGAATCTATTCAGAAAACATGTCGTGCTGTATAATCATGAATACAAAATAGAACCTGTACATTAGATTACATGACCAGTTTGTCTTCATTAATAAACAACCGCGGTTCTTATCTTAACACTGACCTTCTGTTTCGATAAAATTGGCAGTAGACACAGTTAAAGAGAGAGAGAAAAATAAAACAAGAAAGAAAACACAGCAGCAAGCCAACCTTTTTTTTTACGCTTTCAAATTTATAGTCATTTCAAGTACTAAAAGGCATTATTCATAAAAATGATAAATTGATCCTGACTGACTATGAAATAAATCCATCCACCTTTCACATATTCACCTTTCACTCCAGTGATTCTTGCACTGTTATCTCTGCAACCCTCTGAACTGGGTTATCAGCAAACGGGAGTATCACAAACTCTGCGAAGCCCAGCCACCCACACAAAGGATACAGCTCGTCTGCCAGGACCTCAGCTCCCCCCGGTGTCTACCGCCCATTAGTTCAGTCTCCAGAGAGCCTCTGCAGTTCTGCTGTCTGCCAGGAAAACTTTGCCTCTCTGCACTGCTCGTCTGCTTGGAAGGGGCTCCACCCCCCCAGATCTCTTTCTTTTTAAAGTCTATCCCTGTCACTCAACAAAACCTTCCTCTTTTTCTGACGTACACATATCACCTGGGCTGGTCAGAATTTCTCCCCTTGGAGAATAACTTTCCAAAGATATTTGCAGCAATTGCTTCCTGCAGCATACAATAGTGCCTTCTCAATACTTAAATCCATTGTAGAAAAAGCACTTCTATTTCGACTTGTCAATTGGGCCTGCTTTGCACTGTTTTGTTAAAGACAGGTTACCAAATTAATGGGAAAGGGTGTTAATGGATTAGTATGTATACAGTGAAAACTGAACAGCTGACCTCTTTACCCCGAACTCAGCATTTTAAACATGTGCTTACTGCAAGAATGTGCATGTCCATTTGTAATGTGCACTAACCATTTGATGTCTGTATTCCTCACATGAATTCCCTTGCCACTGTCTACTGCCTTCCCTGAATGTAATGTCATGGCTCACTTACTGCCTCCTTATAGTATCCCTACAGACAGCGTACCAATGATTTGTATTGCACTTGCATCTCATTCAGCACGGGATAAAGCCTCCACAAGTAGCTTTTTAAGTCGTGAATTGAAGCGAAAAGTGGGTGAGGGTTTGAGGGCCAATTTTTTTAGGTGAGAGGCGGGCCCATTTTTTGAGGTGAGGGCCGGGCACTTTTTTTTTTTTAGGTGACTGGGCCTATTTCTTGTCCCAGTCCAACCCTGTGTCTTATCCATGGAATGGGTTATGTACAATTTAGAGGGGGACAAACGAAAGTTTAGGACAGATTGGGGAACACTGTTGGAATACATGAAGGATGACTATCGAATTAAATTGTGCCCACAAAACATTTGGGTTTTAGACATTGCCTAAGGCCTCTCTAATGTATGACAATTATGGTGGAACGCTATTAGTGCATTTTATTACTAAAGGAACAGCTGATCAGGGGGAAAAGGGGGGCGGTAGTGGGGATAGGGAGGGTCGGGGGTGATTGTTATGTTAACCTGCAAAATGCCAGTGTTAGGAAAGATTTCCAGTTAATGTGTAATTTTCCCTCCATTTGTGTACCCCCAAAGTTTTGCTTTGTTTAAACACCATGGTCTGCTTTACCAGAGGAGCACAGCCTTCTGCTGCATTCTCCTGGGCTTTTCGCTCACTTCTTATGGGGAAACCGACATGCCCTTAAAGACCGTCAGTACTGGGAGACTTTAATTCCATTAGTCCTTGTTACATGTTGCAGAAAAGTTGCAACATGGACAAGTGTACAATGTACCTTACAGTACAGAGCACTTGGGTCTAATAGTCATTTCAAAAGGCTCTAGGTACTTTTGGAGGATATTTTAGGAGAAGTGCAGATGTGTCTCAGACAGGGCTGGTGGCAGCTTATCTTTTCACATACTTTCCTGCCAGGTAAACCGTGGTTACCGCGTTTGGCATGAATACGTGGCCTGGCTCCAAAATGGCCATGCCACGAGGTTCTTTGTCCTGTCCTTCAGCCATCTTGCCCCTTCAACTTCCCCAGGTCGAGTCGACCTGGGTCAGTCCTTATTTGGGCATGCATTCTCCCGCGAAACGCCAAGCTTTTGCGGGCTTCTGCATCCCTAGTGTGTGTGCCTCCAGCATCTGGTTCCAATACACATTCTGGGTGCCAAAGATTCTGAGGTGATGTGTATGCCTGGGACCACCGTGGTCAGTGATTGGTCCACATACGGTATGCCTGTATGTGAGCAGATCTCCCATTGGGTCCTCTTTGTTTTGGCACGAAGGAGATTTTGGATAAGAGAAGGCTCCAAACACCGATACCATGTCGATCTCTGGAGTTCTCACTGAACGAAGGATAAGATCCAAGTATCCTGAAACTAAGAAGCCGAGTCGAGGAACTGCTGGTGACCCGCTGGAAGGTTTGGCACCCTGAGCCCGCTGTCGTCCCGCTGGACCCCTGTCAAACTGGTATCAAATTTCACTAACCTGGGCAAACTGCGATCCGCAAAGGAGACAACTGGTGAAAATGGCCGAAATGGAAGAATCCCCCATGGGAGTCCTGCTCCCTCTCTCCCTGTAATGAAGATCAGTTAGGAGGAGAGCAGGATCCCCAAGGAAACCCTCCTGGGGAAAAAGACCCTGAGTCGCTACAACTCTTCGGAACGGGTGGTCGAAGTCTGGACGGGTCCCTCTATACAAGCTGGAACTCGAAGAGGATCGGAGACCTTTCCAAGGAAACAAGACAGAACAGGTAAGTGCCAGTAAAGGAGGCTGCGAGGGAAAGAGTGTTGAGAGTTTGAGAGACCACGTACAAAGAATTTTGAATGGCGTCTTCAAAGGGGTGAGAATGCTCTCGGATATGTCCGAAGGCTCGAGGAGTCTGTTCTGTTCACGCTGTAGCGCTGAGCAAACAGAAATGGAAAGGAAGAGCTTTTAAAGATGGCCAGAGAGAGAAAACTAAAGAGGGAGCTGAGTTCAGTTGTACTCACTGACAAGGGCGGAACTCCCGTCAGACAATTAATGAAGCCCGCGGAATGCGGCCAGAGAATGTGTCTGTGTAATGGGAACAGAAAGCAAGGCAGTAGTTAGGGAAACAAAGGAAATGTAAGTCCAGAGCGTCGGTAAAGGCAGTAGCGACACGTATGCAAGCAGCACTTCCTTCCTTATCTGGAGTCACGTGAACAGGTGCAAATGCGTCCGATGTATGTGAAACAACTAGACGGTTTTCTTCTATAGGAAGAACCGCCGCTATGGGAGCCTGCATGATCACTTTATGTGCTGTTCTTCCTATTCTCCTGCTTTGCCACCATGACCAATGGGGAGGTGCACCTGGCTTTCCGGGGTGGAAGTGGTAGAACTTCTTTACCAATTTGGGGGCATGAACACCGAAGCATTTTCCCACGTCCTTTCTGAAGGTGAGTACCCTTTGCAGTCAATCAGGAACTGAAGTCGACCTCAACTGTATCTTGAATCACAGATGTTGGCCACCTCATATTCTGGACCTGTGTCAGTGTCCACTGGTGGAGGGTGAGATTTATATCTTCGAGCAAAGCGGTCCTGTATGGATAATTTGATCTGGGAGATGTGAAAAACTCGGTGCATTCGAGACCAAGAATGAGGCAACTCTAATCGTACCGCCGATGATCCTACTAAGGAGAGGATCTTAAAGGGACCAAAAAACAGAGGAGACAATTTAGAAGGAACCAGATGTTTAGGGAGAAAACGGGAAGCTAGCCAGACCAATTCTCCCTTTTGCAGAGTAGGTATCGGTCTGCGATGACGATCCGCATATCTTTTGGCTCGATCCTGGGCTGCTCTCAAAGACCTGCGGGCCAAATGATGTCCTTCCTGAATGTCACTCACAATGCGGTTGACTCCTGGGCATTTCGATGAAGGAGGACAGATGGTAGGTAGAAAGGAGGGGTGATTCCCATAGGAGCAATAGAAAGGAGTAGTCTTCAATGCGGAATGATGGGCATTGTTGTAAGCACATTCTGCCAGTGGAAGCAACTCCAACCAGTCATCTTGGGCTGCGGACACAAAGCATCAGAGATACCCTTCCAACGTTTGGTTTAAGCGTTCAGTTTGACCGTTGGTCTGTGGGTGGTATCCGGAACTGAGGGATCTCTTTATACCCAATTCCCGACACAGAATTCTCCAGAATTCTCCAGAATTTAGAGGTGTATTGGGAACCTCTTTCGAAAACAATTGTGTCTGGAAGGCCATGTCGGTAGAATATTTCTGTTAAGAATACTTTTGCCATATGTTCTGCACCAGGAATCTTGGTAAGAGGAGTAAAGTGAGCCACTTTAGTGAGATAGTCGATGGTTACCATAATGGTTGTGATGAATTGGGAAGGTCAACAATAAAATCCGTAGAAATGTACTTCCATGGTCAGTCTGGGATAGGCATGCGGTTCAATAAGCCGTATGGTGAAACTCAAGGAGTTTTTGACTGTTGACACATTACACAGGCGGAGACATAATCATTGACATCACTCCTAATCGCAGGCCACCAGAAATGTCGAGAGATGAGTTCCAAAGTGTTTCGAAATCCTCGGTGTCCGGCAGCTTTGGAATCGTGGCACATGTATAACACTTGCTTTTGTAAGGAAGTGGAGGGTACAAGGACTTGATCCTTGTGAAAGTAGCAACCTCGAATCAAATTCAGTGAATGGAGATCTGCTAATTCTTCACATTTTGTCTGTTCTGAAACGTAGCCTGTTTAAGTTCTTGAAGAAAGTCGAACGTCATTGCGACAAACTTCGCTTTGGCAAATAAGGGTTCAGGAGAAAATGTATAGGAGGAGTAGTCTTTGCGTGAAAGAGCATCTGCCCTGAGGTTACGATTTCCTGGGAGGTAGGTAAACTCGATCCTAAAGGGCAAAAAAAAATAGGCCCATCTTGCTTGTCTGCTGTTAGTTGTATAGGCTTGTTGCAGAACTTTAAGATTCTGGTGATCTGTGCGTACTTCCACCCGGTACCTTGTTCCCATGAGCAGATGTCTCCACTCTTCAAATGCTCTTTTAATAGCCAATAACTCTTTTTCAAGAACTGAATAATTTTCTTCGAAACGATTGAATGTCTTGTATAGATAAGCTACTGGTTTCTCGTCTCCTTGATCGTTCTTCTGGAGTAAAACCGCCCCCAGTGCATGGTGGGAGGCATCCGTCTCTACCACAAAAGGTCGATTTTGATCCGGGGTTGCCAATATCTCTGCTGAAGTAAAAAGGCGTTTTAGTCTTTCAATGACTTTCTGCGCTTCGTCATCCCATTCGAAGTAAACCCCTTTCCTCAGCAGTCTAGTTGTAGGTTGAACGGTTTCTGAGAAATTTGGGATAAATTTGCGATAGAAATGAGTGAACCCCAGAAACCTCTGGATTTCTTTTATAGACGATGGTGGAGCCCAATTTAAAAACGAGGAAACCTTTCTGGGGTCCATAGAAATCCCTTGAGGAGACAGAACAAATCCTAGATATGTCACTTGACTTTGGTGAAATCCGCACTTTTCCGCCTTGCAATATAGTTGGTTTTCCTGCAGACGGGATAACACGAGATTAACATGACTGATGTGTTCTTTTTTGTCCTTAGAGAAGATCAAAATATCATCGAGATGTATTATGACAGTGAAGGAGGATATCCGAAAATAGGTGGTACATGAATCTTTGAAAGATCGCTGGTGCGTTGACTAGGCCGAAGGGCATAGCATGGTATTGGTAATGGCCAAAGGGAGTACAGAAAGCCGTTTTCCATTCATCTCCGTGAGTAATTCGAATGAGATGATAGGCTCCTCTGAGGTCCAGCTTAGTGTAAACTGAGGCCCCTTGAACTGCCTTCAAGATGTCGGTAATTAATGGCATGGGGTATTTGTCTGGAATGGTGATCCGGTTTAGACCACGGTAATCAATACACGGTCGCAATTCTTCTGAATCTTTCTTTGGAATAAAAAATAATGATGCACCCGCAGGCGAAGTGGATTCTGAGATCAACCCATTTTGTATGTTTTGTTGAAGGTACTCTTTTAGAGCGGCCTTTTCTTTCTGAGATAGCACATACACGCGGCCGAATGGAATTGGCTGATCAGGCAGTAGATCTATGTGGCAGTCATCTCTGCAATGTGGTGGAAGGGTCAGGAATTTGGGGTTAGAGAAAACTGATAGGTATTGTTGATGGCAATCAGGAATCCTGCTGATGTGACTATTGGATGGAACTCCCTGGCATCGTTCTATCTCCGACGGAATATGTACTCCTACCGAAGTATGGGACAAACAATGAGTGGTACAATACTCAGAGCCTAAAAAGAGAGTCCCAGCAGACCAGTTGATGAAAGGGTTATGTAATCTCAACCACGGAAGGCCCAAGATCACTGGAAAATGTGCCGTCCTGATGAGATCAAATTCTATGGTTTCCTGATGAGTTCTCACAGAACAATGTAAAGGTCTGGTTTGTTCCCTGATAGGACCAGATCTCAAGGGTGTCCCATCAACCCCTTGAATAGGAGTGGCTAGTGGTTTGGCAACTCTAGGAATCCCTTTCTTAGTTGCCCATTCATCATCCACAAAGTTGCCCGCCCCCCCCCAATCAATCAGAGCAGGGACATTAGTAAGGATGGTAGTCGGAAGGGTTATCGTCAAAGAAACAACGACCATAGGTTGGTCAACTTGTCGATAGTCTGGGGAAGATTCATTGTTCGTAGGGGAAACCTGTCGAAAGACTCCTACCGTGGTTGCCCCTACGGTAGGGTTTTTGCGTTTCCCGAAACCTGGGATTGGGTTCTACAAGATGGAACAAGGGAACAGTCTCTTAGAATGTGTACTGAAGAACCACAATACATACACAGACCTAAGGTCTTTCTTCTCTCCCTTTCTGTGTGGGATAATGGGCCCTTCACGGTCCCAATTTGCATGGGCTCTTCTGGAGAGAGTGTCTTTGTATTTCCGGGAAGGAATTCCAAATGAACACGAGGACCTTTGCCCTTCTTTCTCTCATGATGCGTTCTTGTAACCGATAATCTATCTGCATAGTGATCGAAATCATCTCTGCCAAGTTGGACGGTCTAGGAATCTTGGACACCTCGTCCTTGAGCTCTTCAGACAGCCCTCGCCGAAATAAAGTAATAAGACTGTCATCTGACCATCCAGTCTCGGAGGACAGTTGTTTAAAGAGTTTGATATAGGAAATAAGGTCTCTTGATCCCTGCTTTAAATCAAGTCGTTTTTCCTGAATTGATACAGAAATTTCTTTTCAACCAAATGTGGTCTTCAAGCTAATGGTATAGTATAGGAATCAAGAATTATATTTCCCGAAGTAACCAAGGGGGTAGCCCATGCTAATGCTGGACCTGATAACTGGGAAATCCCACCTTATCTTTCTCTGTGGGAAAATATCTGGGCTTAAAGGTGAACTGAATAGTGCAGCTGTCAAGAAACTCTTTTAGCTTAAGCGGGTTCCCGTAAAACTTGTCAATATGAAATGTTGACGGAGGAAGTTCAGAAAATGCCCGTCCTATCTGCTGTTTTGATTGTGAATTATCTTGTTTTAGGGTCTGCATTTCCAACGACATGGATTGCATTGCAGCCATGAGTTGGTGCATCTGTTGTTCCATAGTTGATTGCCGTCTGCCGTGGCAAGTTTAATGGCGTCGCTATCTGTTAAACTGGTATAAAATTCCACTAACCTGGGCAGATTGCGATCCGCAACAGAGACAACTGGCGAAAATGGCCGAAATGGAAGAATCCCCCGTGGGAGTCCTGCTCCCTCTCTCCCTGTAATGAAGATCAGTTAGGAGGAGAGCAGGATCCCCAGGGAAACCCTCCTGGGGAAAAAGACCCTGAGTCGCTGCAACTCTTCGGAACGGGTGGTGGAAGTCTGGACGGGTCCCTCTATACAAGCTGGAACTCGAAGAGGATCGGAGACCTTTCCAAGGAAACAAGACAGAACAGGTAAGTGCAAGTAAAGGAGGCTGCGAGGGAAAGAGTGTTGAGTGTTTGAGAGACCACGTACAAAGAATTCTGAATGGTGTCTTCAAAGGGGTGAGAATGCTCTCAGATGTGTCTGAAGGCTCGAGGAGTCTGTTCTGTTCACACTGTAGTGCTGAGCAAACAGAAATGGAAAGGAAGAGCTTTTAAAGATGGCCAGAGAGAGAAAACTAAAGAGGGAGCTGAGTTCAGTTGTACTCACTGACAAGGGCGGAACTCCGTCAGACAATTAATGAAGCCCACGGAATGCGGCCAGAGAATGTGTCTGTGTAATGGGAACAGAAAGCAAGGCAGTAGTTAGGGAAACAAAGGAAATGTAAGTCCAGAGTAAAAGAGGGTGGAAATCCTAGTAACAAACTTACAGAGCGTCGGTAAAGGCAGTGCGACGCGTATGCAAGCAGCACTTCCTTCCTTATCTGGAGTCACGTGAACAGGTGCGAGTGCGTCCGATGTACGTGAAACAACTGGACGGTATTCTTCTACAGGAAGAACCGCCGCTATGGGAGCCTGCATGATCACGTTATGTGCTGTTCTTCCTATTCTCCTGCTTTGCCACCATGACCAATGTTGATAATGTGTAACAACCCCTCTGCATCTGGTCGTCCTAGAAGGTCTGTGAAGACGCTTTGACCCATTGGAATAGTGGGACCAACTATTTTCGGCACCTTCATCAAACCCTGCAAGTAAGCCTTCTCGGAAGTGTCCCTGGGCCAACCAGTGGGCTGACCAGCTTACGCAGGACCTTTGCCCTGATGCCACCGCCGTTTCGAGGAGGCCCTCGAAACTTGGTGCGTCGCTAGCTCTGTGTTCACGGCACTCTCACATTGGATTTCGTACACTTGGCATTCCCAGTTCTGGGGTAAAGTGAGTGCCCCCAAACCAGAGCATACACAGTTACCATGTCGCCCACTTTGGTGACGAACTTTGCAGGTGTGCTGCTTTTGTGCCCTCTTGCCCCTGAAGCCTGCTGCAGTGAAACTGGCCTGATCCATCCACCAGGAGCGGAGAAACCGCCACTGTCCTGTTTGGGGATCAACGCTGTATCTTCGTCGCTGAAAGCCGCAGAGCTGCCAAATTGCCTCACTTGAACCTGCAACCAAAGTGGACTCGACTGCCAAAGTTTGGGCCGGAGTGCGCCGGGGGTTGATGAGTAATTGCAACCCTCACCGGTGGCCCCTAGTGCCTCCATCCATTTTTACGCACGAGTGGCCACTGAGGGCCCCTCTCCTTTCCACTGCTAGTGCGAACTATTCCCGAACTCTGGAACCTGTTTTGCCCTGTTGGGGAGACCCTCCACGAATAGTGGGAACTTATTCTTCATCACCTCACCCACCTTCCTGAGTCACTAAAGACCCTTGAAGAGACCCTGTTTTACCCATCTGCATTAGCGCATGCGCCAGCATTGCAAGTACATTTGAGCACTAGGCTCCACTCTTCTTAGGGATAGGACTGCCTCTCAGTTAGGATTGTATTTGATGCAGAAGGGACTAAAGACTATTTGCACTGCCTGCTTCCTTCCCCTTTTAGGTTGTGGACCCATTTCATGCATTAACCGTTAAGACCCCATTGGTCTTGTATATATGTATTTAGATAGTATTGTATTGATGTAAAAGTATTACTGTGATTGTTTTTGTGTGGTGAACTTTCAAAGGCCTTTCAGTCACCCTCACCCCTCCTGAGACCTAGTCTTGACCGCTGCCAATGCTACCTTGATTGGTCTGGCTTGTCCGGAAGGTTACCCTGTTCCATGAAACTAGGCTGGCCTTCTGAACCTCTGCCCACCAGGTCAGAGTTCAGAAATCCGTCTTAAGAGCCAATAAAAACAATTTTAAAAAAGAAGTGAGGGGACAAAATGAAGTGATTAAGACAATTGGTGTCCCGGCAGGGTCCCCATCCCTCACTGGAAGGAAAAGCTGTAATGCAGCCCAGCCAGAGGCCCAGGACGGCCTGAGTGCTGCCCCCGGCCTTAGGCACCTGTCTTCCATGTGGGTTGACCGACCACAAGTCCAGCGGCAGTACCAGGGAGCACCGGCAGGTTCCCCATCCCGCCCCGGAGGGAAAACCTGTAACGCAGCCAGGCCAGAGCTCTAGGGTGGTCGGGGTGATGTCCCCGGCCTTAGGCGCCTGTCTCCCATGTGGGTCAACTGTCCTCAAGTCCAGTGGCAGTCCCAGGGAGCCCCGACAGGGTCACCATCCCTCCAAGGAGGCAAAAGCTGTAACGCGGCACAGCAAGAGCTCCAGGCCGGCCAGGGGTGCTGCCCCGGCCTTAGGTGCCTGTCGCCAATGTGGTTCCACAAGTTCAGATGCTGTCCCAGGGAGCCCTGGCCAGGTCTCCATCCCTTCCCGGAGGCAACAACTGTAACACAGCCCAGCCAGAGCTCCAGGGCAGCGGAGGGTGCTGCCCCCAGACCTGGGACCTGTCTCCCATGTGGGCTGACCGTCCACAAGTCCAGTGGCAGGCCCAGCAAGCCCCAGCAAGGTACCCATCCCTCCCCAGAGGGAAAAGCTGTAACGCAGCAAAGTCAGAGCTCCAGGACGGCCGGTGATGTCCCCGTCCTTGGGTGCCTGTCTCCCATGTGGGTCGACCATCCACAAGCCCAGCGATGGTCCCAGGGAGCCCCAGAAGAGTCCACATCCCTCACCTGAGGGAAAAGCGGTAACGCAGCACAGCCAGAGCTCCATGACGGCCAGGGGCGCTGTCCTCTGTCTTTGGTGCCTGTCTCTAATGTGGGTCGACCATCGCCAAGCCCAGCGGCGGTCCCAGGGACCCCAGGCAGGGTCCCCATACCTCCCCAGAGGGAAAAGCTAAAACGCAGCCCAGCCAGTGCGCTAGGACATCTGGGGGTGCTGCCCCCAGCCTTGGGCGTCTGCCTTGCACGTGGGTAGAACGACCCCCAGCCAGCGGCGGTCATCGGATGACCTGGCAGGGTCTCCGTCCCTCCCCAGAGGTTAAAGCTGTAATGCAGCATGGCCAGAGCTCCAGGACAGCCAAGGGTACTGCTCTCAGCCTTGGGCGGCTGTCTCCCATGTGGG
The DNA here is from genome assembly GCF_040938575.1 of Ambystoma mexicanum. Classification (NCBI taxonomy): domain Eukaryota; kingdom Metazoa; phylum Chordata; class Amphibia; order Caudata; family Ambystomatidae; genus Ambystoma; species Ambystoma mexicanum. The sequence goes on along the minus strand of NC_090926.1, from coordinate 402,860,495 downwards.
TCCACCATCCACAGGTTCAGCTGCTGTCCCAGGGAGCGCCGGCCGGGTCCCCATGCCTCCCCAGAGGGAACAGCTGTAACACAGCCCCGCCATACCTCCACAGCAGCCGGGGGTGCTGCCCCCGGCCTTGGGCACCTGTCTCCCATGTGGGTCACCTCTACCCAGGCCCAGCAACATTCCCAGGGAGCCCTGACAGGGTCCCATCCCTCCCTGTGGGGAAAAACAGTAATGTAGCCAAGCCAGAGCTCTAAGACGACCATGGGTGCTGTCCCCCCTGCCTTGGGCGTCTGCCTTGCACGTGGGGACAGTCAAGTGAGCCCCCACAGGGTCCTCATCCCTCCCTGGATGGAAAAGCTCTAACGTGGCCCGGCCAGAGATCCAGGACGGCCGGGGGTACTGCGACGGGCAATGGGTGAAACAGCCCTCCAACCCAAACATCTTTTCCCTGGTGGCTTAGTGTTCCTTACTGCGTCCCAGGGTTGGGCCATACTCTCAATTTTACCCCCCAGGAAAACAGAAAGGATCTGCCCCTGAAGCCCCCTAGTGTGCCTCTGGCAAAATTGCCCCATGTTGTTTTGCCTTCCTTGGGGGCAAATGTGTGCAAAACAGCTAATTTGCCCCCAAAGAAAGCAAAACAACATTATGCCATCTTGTCAGCCTTTTTAAGGAGTGAGGATGGGGGGGGGGTGGGGCGGTGGCCTAGAAGTCCTTGCTGCTTCCCTGGGGTGGCAAAATAGGGTCAGACCCTCAATTATGCCCCCCCCCCGGGAAGAAGTAAGAATCTGCACCTCCCTCTCGGGATTTCTATGGGCGCTGGCCCACAGACACAGGGCCAGCCCTCTAATGCCCCCAAGTGTGGCAAATGTGTTTTGGGTTTGCCTTCCTTGTGGGCAAACGTGTGCAAAACAGACCCCTTAGAAAGCAAAACATTGTGCTATTTCTTATTTATTTTTGGTGGCAATGGGGGGCTGTTTGGCTTAGTGGGTGGGGGGTGGTCTATTGGTCATTGCTGGTCGAGGATCGAATGATCCTCAACCAGCAATCTCCTTGAGGAGGGCTCGTTGGAAAGGGGAGTCTCTCTTTTCCAACGAGCCCTCACTCAAGGAAATTGGCCAATAAAATGCCCTTGCAGCACGCAAAAGCGTGTCTGCGAAATTTACATTGGCTTTGGCCTATAAATTGCTTTTTCTGATGACGTCAGCGCCAACGTCATCACGACCGCACCCAGACCCCCAGGCACGGAAGGAGAGGTCTTCGCCTTCACAGCCAGGGGGTCGGGGGACAGCAGCGCAGCAGCACTGGGCGATACACCCCAGACCCCAGAGGTGAGTAGCGCAGAGAACAAGCTATCTCATCCTCTTCACTGTGATTGGAGTGTGGAGGATGAGATAGCTCGTCCTCTGCACTTAAGGGGGTCCCAGTTGGGGGTCCACTTTAAGGTTTATCTTTATCCAGAAGATGTTCTGCACTCCCTTCATAACCCCTGCACCTCATTGGCCGCGGCACTGCAGGAATTGGCTGATTTGGCCAGGTTCTCAGGTTCAAAGTGAACTATGATAAATTGCATGGCCTTGGTGTTTCTCTGGGACCCCACGAAAGGATCGCAATTAGTGCTTTAGCCCCAATACAATGGTCCTGAGGTACTATCCCATATTTAGTAGTGTGTATCCCCAGCAGGGTTTCTGATGTTTTTCAGTGTAACTTTCCGCTGTTGCTCCAAGAGTTGTCTGAGGACCTGTTGAGGAGGGGTTGGCAAGAAATCTCCTGGTTTGGCAAGATTACTGCGATTAAAATGAAACTCATTCCTCGGTTACTTTGGCTGTCCAGGTCCCTGACTCAGAGTTATGCACGCTTCAGGGTAAGATTTTCAAGTTTATATGGGGTAACAAGCGGGATAGGATATCTAGGAAGGTATTGTTGAGGCCTGTTGGGGTGGATGGCCTGGGTGTTCCAGACGCTTTCCACTGTAATTTGGCCACACAGATTTCCCATGTGCTTACCTGGTGTCACGCTAATTTGCAGCTGAAATGGAAGGTAATTGAACAAGCCCACTTGGCGCTGGGGTTGGGTCAACTCCCATTGTGGAAAAGAGTGGCCTGCTGCAGGAGTGTGGTTTTTCCCTGTTGACAACTAGAAACACACTTTACTATGTGGGGCTGGCGCTTTACAGATGGGGTGTGAGATTGGGGGTTGGTCCACTCACGCCTATCTGAAATAACCCTGGGTTTCAACCAGGGTGTGATAGTAGGTGTTTTGGGGCGTGGGTGGCTGGTGGTTTGGTAAGCTTGCACCAGTTATACAAAGATGGCTGTCCAATGATTTTTAAAGAGTGCAAGAAAAATGTCCCCCTTTCCGAAGCTGAGTGTTTCGTTATGCTCAATTACGCCACTGGGTTTTTCACTCCCTCACGAAACGGGGGCCATTAGGCCGTTGAATGCTCTTGAACAGGCAGTACACGGGGGGGCTTTCTCGGGACAGGGTCTCTCAACTTTACAAACTGCTGGGCACAGGGGACACAGTCTTGCACCTGCCATATATGGGAAATGGGAGGACAATCTGGGCGAGCCAGTAGAGGATGGGGCTTGGCTGAGGATATGGGGGCGGATGCTTAAGTTCTCCAGGTGTGTTACAGACAGGGAGTGCTCATATAAATTCTGCTACCGGTGGTACCTTACGCCGAAGAGGCTTCATCGTATGTCAGCTGATTAACTGCAAACTACTGGCGTGGCTGTTTGGAGGTGGGTTCCCTTTTTCAAATAAAATAATTCTGATAGGGAGGCCACCAGGGTGCGCCTGATGGGCAGCAGCTAGCCGCGCCAGCTCCCGAGCCCGGGACTGAAAAGGGAGTTTGAGCCCCCCCTTTACCCCTGCTCCAGGTAGTAGCGTGGCCCCCCTGCCCCAGCCCCCCTATGCCCCCGAAGAGCCGAAGTTCAGGAGCACCCCCTGTCCAAATCCGGAGGCAATTGGATGCCAGGCAGCTGAGTTAGCCGAGCCAGCACAACAACCCGCAACGGAGCCTGCAGATGAGCGCTGAGCCAGGGAGAACAGCGCACTCGAGCCTTCCAGCAAAACAGGGTAAGAAGGCCTGATCTGGAGACGGCGACAAAGGGGTTCGCTCCCCCAGCCCCTCCCCGGAATCAGGACGAAAAGTGGATTGGGGGACAAAAAGGCCCTGCTGGGTCCCTGGAGAGTGAAGAGTGCGGGTGGACAGAACGGAGGAGGACCTGCAGCGGTCTTCCTGGCTGGGAGAGTGCAGTCTGCCGGGTGGAGAACATTGGAGCACTAGAGCTCCCAAGTGAAGAGGAGGCAGGAGGCCATGTCGCATGAAGAGGAGCTGGAGAGGACCCTTGGTGGGGAAGACCAGGGAGAGGCCTACAGTGCGCCCAGCAAACCGAAGGGAAACAACCTGGGGAGAAAGACACGGGTCTAGGGATCCTCCACAAGGTCATAGGAGGAAAGCAGACCAGACAAAGAGTGAAGCCAGGGGGAGGCACAGCACAGAGAGCACGAGGAACGAGTGGGGCGGTGTGGGCCCACTGGGATCGATCAGGGGCTTGTGCCCGTCTCCCCGCGCCACGAGACAGCATACCTCCGGAAGGTGCGTGGTAGAAGGCCGAGGGGGAGCCTGGTGTCCTGAGCACTCAAGCCAATCTGCCCAAGAGTGCACAGCCCCAGGAACAGGTTCCGAGGACAGCACTGATTGTCTGGTCGTTCACAGAGACCCTCCGGAGCTCCTAAGGAGCAGGCCAGGGGGAATAAATGTCCTGGAGAACAGCGCTACAGAAGTTTCAACTCCAAAACCCCGGGGCAGCAGCTGGCAAGGTCCAAACAGTGACAATGGAGGACGACCAAGTATCAACAAAGAAAGATATTGCGGCACTCATGGCAGAAATAAGAAGCATGAGTTCAGTGCTAGGCCAAAGACTCGACAAAATGGAGCAAAGAATGGACACGTTTGAAGACAGGCTGCAAGCCCTCGAGGGCAATCAGACTCTCTGAACTTGAAAGAAGGGAAATGGAAGCCAAATTGAAGATGGATGAGTTCGAAAACAGGGAGCAGAGAAATAATCTTCGCTTCTTTGGGTTCCCCAAAAGGGAGGGTGAGTCAGAAAGCGACATCAAACGTGCCATCTCAGAAGTCCTGCGGCTCCTCTTTGGATCAGACGCAATCGATGAGGCCACGATAGACTGAGCACACCTAGCTGGGGGAAGTCCCGAGGCCCAGGCCCGATTCCACTATTACGCAGAAAAAACGAAGGTAATAGAAAGGGCGAGGAAGGCGGGCCCCATCGACTACGAAACATCCAGGATCACAATCTTCCAGGATCTATCAGCTTTTACGCTAGCAAGAAGGAGGCAACGCAGCCCCCTCACCAGATGGCTTACCGAGAAGGTGGTCCGGTACTGGTGGGGCTTCCCGTTCTCAATCCCCTTTGAGCATGAAGGTTACTCGTATAGACTAGTCACGGATGATGACATTGAAAGGGTGACCACCGAACTCATGGGATCCCCAACCTGGCAGCCCGAGGGCCCGGAGGACACAAGGGATGAGGTAAAGA